>NW_028186701.1:4060321-4258757 GCF_003343005.1 Rhea americana
GTGTGTGTGTGTGTGTGAGAGGACCGTCGGAGGGAGCGCGCCCGTGGCAGGCCGCGTCAGGTGACGCGGTCACGCCGCGCCCTGCCGCCTCCGCCTCCCCTGCGGGCGGCGCTGCCTCGCGCTCCGCGGGCGAGCAGCGTGCGGGGGAGGGGAGGCGGCGGCCGCCGCCGCGGCACGGCGCCAGCCAGGCACCTGGTCCCCCCCGCCTGGCCTGCCCTGGCGCGGCCACAGGCCGCCCGCACGCAGAGGGGCCCTCGGAGCGGCGGCGGCGGCGGGGAGCTCCCCGGAGCGCGGCCGGCATGAGCCAGGTGCCGAGGAAGCTGCAGGAGGAGGAGGCGGGGGACGAGGAGGAAGAAGAGGAGGAAGAGATCGTGGGGCTGGCGGGCTACGGGGACGGGGCCGAGTCCTTCTCGGATGGGGACGTGGAGAGTGGCGGCGACGAGACGTGTGAGTGCCACCCGCGGCGGCCTCGGCGGGACCGGCCCTGCCGCGGTGGGGAGCGGGGCTGCGGCGGGGGGCTGCTGCCGAGGGGGCCGGCGCGGGCTGCGGGAGGCCCGGCGGGAGCAGGGACTGCCCTTGGGGTAGGCTGTGGGGTGGGGGCCACCCCRGGGTACAGGTGTGGGGTGAGGCGGCCTGGGGGTCTGAGGTGTGGGCTGTGGGGCAGGGGCCAGCTCGGGGTACAGATGTGTGGTGAGGTGTAGGGGTCTGAGGTATGAGCTGTGGGGCAAGGTCTGGCCCTAGGTTAAGGTTTGAGGTGAGGCAGGGTAGGGGTCTGAGGTGTGAGCTGTAGGGCAGGGGTAGTCCTGGGTGCAGGTGTGGGGTGAGATGTTAGGGGTCTGAGGTGCGGGGCAGGGTCTGGCCCTGGGTGCAGGTGTGGGGTGAAGTAGGACGGGGGTGTGGGCTGAAGCATGAATGTTGAGGGGTGAGATCAAGCCACCTCAGGAGGAGGCGAAGGTTTGAGCACCAAGGTGGGGGGTTGTAGGTGAGTCAAGCTTGGCTCTGGTTGCATATGGGTCAGGGAAGCAGCAAGGCTGGGCTCTGGGGGTGGAGGTTTGGGGCAAGGGGGGGAGCAGGGCATCATGGGAGCTGGGGACCGGAGGCGTGGGGAGAAGGAAGGAAAACTAGAGGTGTGGGGAGATAGGAGCCTGGAGATGGAGCAGGCCTGGGGGGCACTGAGGCGGCAGTGAGAAAGGGTCAGCTATGAGGCCAAGGCTGGGCAGGGGATACTGTGGAGCGACAGGTGGAGGGGACAGGGATAGTGGGGCAATTCTTCTATGGGGTCACGGAGACTCTTAACACAGGAACAGAGCAAAGGGTGTCAGATATAAGGAAACGTGGGAGCAGAGAGGGAGGTTAAAAGTGCAAAGGGGAAAAAGTCTTTCAGTTCTTTTCACCTCTTTGGGGTGCAAGTTAGTTCCAGAAGTGAGCAGTCACAGCCTGGTGATATGACTTGAGTGTGCCAAGGAGGTGGGGGGACGGGTGTCAGGCTATAAAAGGCAGCAGCCGTGCACAGCTTTGTATCCAGGGCTGCCTTGCAGCTGTGAATGTCAGTCCCCATAGCGGTAGGCTCTGCTAAACGTCTGTTGTCTGTGCATATAAGGGCCCATATTACTCGTGGCATGTCCGTGACAATATGGACGGTGATGCTGGAAAGGACAGGTTTACCAGGAAAAGCAATCTCATTCAGTAAAAAGACATGCCAACTCAATGCCTGTTGCTTTCATTCAGAACATGAATTCATTCTTCTGAAATATTTTTCACAAAGGAGCTTGGAGAACTCTGGATCTATCAGGATGAAAAAAAATTGCATTTTTTTTATAAGAGCATAATAAAAGGGTATGTTTTAAGGTTACTTCAATTATTGGCATGCTAGAACCTTTCCTCCTAGAGGCCCAGTCCTACAAGCTGCCAAGGGAGGTATCACATAGACTAATACAGCTTCRTATGAGAGAAAAAACATTATTCCTCTTGGTATTTTGAATGTTATTCGTTCATGGTATGAGTTTAGGTATGCAGCATGCCAGAATGTAAAGCTGTAGTGGAGACTAACTAAACTCTTATTTGAAACTGCTAAGGAATTGCCAGTTTGTTTTGATGCAGGGAGAATATATTTTAGCATGTTTATTTCGTGCTAAACTATCTTGGTATTTTCTATAGGGAAGTAATCTGTGTTCCATCCTCAGAGGTATTTGGCTATTTTCAACAGGAACTTTTTAAATTGCTAAAGATTTCAAAATTTATTCAGAATAACATCAGAATACTTTACTTAATAGAAACAAACATTTATATCCAGAAGAGCGAGACAAGATAGTCCATGCAGTGACCTCTTCCTATCCAGGATTAAAACAAAGGGTCATTTTAACTGTCCAGATCCAGTGGCTTTCTGTTTGCTTCTGAAGTCTCTGGAGAATGAGGGCTAGCGCATATTTAAGAGAGGGGGTTGGGATCTGGAGCCGAGTTTTGTGTACTTAACACTTACTGGGCTGTAGTGGAAGGGTCTTTTCCCAGTTTTTATCCATCTCTTCCTGGATCTATGCAGTAAATAGCGAAAAATTCAGAGTCACAGACTCCATTTTTCTGTATAGAAAGAATGAAAGGGCAATAAAAGGAGAGTGACTTCTATGCATGGCTGTTGAAGGGAGGAAGAAGCCAGGGGTAAAAGTAAAAACATAAATTGTGCTTGCAGGCACGTGGGAGATTTCAAAACTTGTTGTTGGTCCTCTCTCAGCCCATACTGGTTCTTATCTCCCACTTGAATGCTGAAACCAGTGCTCTTGTCCTCCTCAGTCTTCTGACTTTACACATGGGGTCATATTAATAGACCTTAAAGCACTTAGTTACATAAAGCCTAGTCATCTTCTTGATACGTGCAATTAAAAAGTATTTACAAATGGGAAGATCTTCTGCATAGTGTCTGAGGAAGTAGCTTTAAGTCATATGCTTGCAGAGTGCAGCATTTGTGGCAGAGTAGAACCAGGTCTTCTGGTTCTGAGTCTTTACTTTAGCCACAAGAATTTCCTTCCACCAGGCATTTCTGCAATATTTGTAAACCCACAGTAGTTGAACAGCTTACTTGATTGCATATGAACTTTTTCTGTTAACTCTTTAGGCTCAGGCTATCTGTTAGCATTGAAGATATTCAATGTATGTGTTTCCTAAGACTATTGTCTTGGCAGCACTCTAATGTGCTGGAAGTATTAGTCATAGTAGTACTGGAAATTGCTTAAAACGAATGGGTTTGGAGGTACGTAAGTGGAAAGTTTGGGAGTGATATGTCCCCTGTACATAAAGGTTAAAATTTGACATTTGCTCTGTGCAAAAATGAATGAAATAAGAAATGTGTTTCAGCTAACAAGAGGAAAAATTATCTTTTTCATTACAGAACAGATAATAGCGTTTCTGTTACTCGTATTATAATCACACTCTGTAACCTCGTCTGGGAAGTTGCAGTAATAAATCTACTGGCATTTCCATGGCAAATTAAAGAAGGAGTTGTCATGCACTTTGCAAAAGAATGTGGGCAGGCAGTGTGTCATTCAGTTCATTTACATATAAGGTAATCTCTAACTCTCTCTCAAAGGAAAGTGCTATAACACTTGCAATTTAGTCTTAAGTTCGGATGTTGTTCATTTATGTTTTCCTATCTTTGAATGGGAAGGATTTCAAAATCTTAGTAAGTCTGACTAGTGAAAGAGTTGATGTTCATTCTGGTCATTAATAACTATCTTCACTTGTAACTATGTTTCTTTCAGTGTATATATAAAGCAGTAGTAAAAAGCAGTTCTTTGTTAGTTAGTAATCATTCCAGTTAATAAAAATATACAAGCTTGGAAAAATTTAATATAAAAGCAATGTAACCCCCTAAGTTATTTAAAGTATATTTTTTTTTAGATACATGCAAATTTTTGGCCTGATTCCTTAAAGAAAAGGGGATTATGTAGCTAGCTTGTTTGTCTTCTCATTCCTTTGTCGTTGCTTATGAGAGCTTTGGAAACTGCTGACCACTTTCAACCAAATTTGAAAGAAGGGAGAAAAGTCTCAAAGATAATTAAGTTCCTGCAAGTCTGAAAGCTGGTACTTGGAGGAGAGAGACCCAAATGAAAGCCTCTTTGAGCAGATGTATGTGTTCTCTTTGGCAGCAGTTGGATAACCAGAGCACATGTGTGAACCATCTAGCCAACTGACATGTGTTTAGCTCCAGATCAGCCACAGCATGTTACATCTGTTATTTGGAGGATGTGTCATAAGACATATGGAGGAAGTCGGGGTTATTGTGGTGGGAAGCGGACACAAAGTACAAATCCATAGCAAATTAGACTTTGTAAGTTCTGTTGCATACGGAACAAGTTGGAATTTAATTTTTTGAAAAATGCAATAAAGCATCAGCCAGAAGGTTGTTCTTTAAAGGCTTTTGTAAAGCACGTTATTCAAACTATTTTTGTTAAGTTTTGAATAAATTGTTTTCCCTTCTGATGGCCAAAATGCTTTACAAATTGCAGAAAGTATGGATATATGCACCTTAATGAAACCATGGCTGTGTTTTTGGCATCTGTAGAAAACTTGTGCATTAAAGAACAGAGTGGGGTGGAAGAAACTCTGTTAAATCCTGGATCTTTGGTTTGATTTATTGACAAGACATTATCCACCAAAATATAAAGTACTGTAGCATCATTCTAGAGCAAAGGTTTATTATTCCTCTGTTCATGGGGAAGTATTGTGGCACATATTTTTTCCAGTCACAGAATGATGCTGCTGTGACTGTTCAGGTTGACAGGAAGAGTAGAGCAGTATGTTGACTGCAACTTATTACTTTCTAGATATTGTTGACCATGGATTAGCAAAAGTGGCTGTGGCTCATTAGGAGGATGGTCATAGAATCATAGAATCAGTAAGGTTGGAAGGGAGATGATCTGGAGATCATCTAGTCCAACCCCCCTGCTCAGCAGGGTGACCTAGAGCATGTTAGACAGGGTTGCATCCAGGCAGGCCTTGAATATCTCCAGAGACAGGAGACTCTACAACCTCTCTGGGCAACCTATGCCAGTGCTCCGTCACTCTCCCAGGGAAGAAATTCTGATCATCTTACCGAGTTACCGACATCACCTCCTGCAGCTATTTTGCTTGAAGGAGTTTCATCTGTGCACTGCTCCAACCTGACAGTGTTTCACAGATAATAATTGACAAGAGCACAGTATGTGGTAATACACGTCAAGGCCTTTCAGATGTATTTAAAATGCATAGGATCCTAGAGTTAAAGAGTTCTCAACACTGTTTCAGCTACTGTAGTGAGTTGGGCTCGGACTTAGTGACATACCCACTCATGAGCCAGTAGGTGGTGCCAAAGGGATGTTTTATGCTGACACTGTAAGACATTCACTTGTGAAGCTGTAATTCTTGGGTAACTAAGACTCAGGAGTTATAAACAGATACAAACCAAGCTTATATGCATTCCTGATGCACATCCCACTCTTCTGTTTCCAAAAGCTGTGTATGAGGCTTGAAGATCAGAGTACAGACTTGATCATCACTTCTGGATGTGAAACGTGCTTCTTTGCAAAGGATTCCTTCAAGTTTTCCATGTTTTTCAGCTCCTTGGGCTTTGTAATAAATGGACAAGTTCCTTTCTGGGTCCTCTCTGCCTAGAGGTTGACTGTGAATAAAATATCTGTAACATTAGTACATAGAAGCTGTTGTGCAGCTTTAGCTTCTGTAGTGGTAACACTGTGCTGAGTAGCTAAGCTGTAGTCTTACCTCATGTTATATTTAATTATAATTCGTGTCTCTCTTTAGGTTAATAAGAAATCAGTAATACAAACCACTTCTAAGGGGATGACAAAAAAGGGATAGAAGACTTAATAAACTTCCTTTCTTTGACAGGTTTTCTTCTAAATTTCTTGCTCATTTCTTGCTCACCAACTTAGTTTTTCCTGATCAACAGTCTTAACTTGAGAAGAACTCCAGATAACTTCAGTGTATTTGCCTGTCCAAGAACTTCAGGATCAAAACTTAAATTGCTGTTCCTAAAGTTGCTTCTTTTGTATTTTGGTACTTTTGGAATAAAATTGGTCACTTAAGCGTGCAGGGTATATAGAAGAAGGACATGTGCACGAACAGATGTTTGTACCCCTTTCCTGTGATTCAAAACTCATCTGAGCAGAAAAGGAGGAAGAGAAGTAATTGTCTCGTGCTCTGAATTAATGTTGAATAATCTGTTATTCAGTTAGTGAGAGAAGTCTCGTTCTGCCTGACAGCTAGTGTGTTTAGCCTGCTATCTGATAGTGATTTAAACCTGACCACTGTGTGCTGTGAGCCTAGGCTTAGCACTGGCATTTCAGTTCTTTGTGCTGCTTGTGTTTGACACTGCAGACAGGATATCACAGGAGTGTTTGACAGCTTTTTATGTTCACATACAGTACCATTTTCAGCTTGGTATCAAAGGATGTTTCAAAGTTACAGACCTACTTTAAATGTAGTTATTTTGATTAGAGATACCTGAAACTATTAAGCTAGTATACCCTAGGTGTGGATAGCTGTATATTTATATCCTTATGGATGTAACAGAATAGTTTACTCCCAGAAATACCTTTATGCTAATACAACTGCATTGACGATAAAAAGTGTTCCGACTTAGTGACACTTGTTTCAAACTAGGATAGGTAGCGTAAGAAATCAGTGTGTTCCCAGGCTTTTGTTTTGCAGATAGGCAGGGAATGTACTGTAAACATATTTATTGGATAAGGACCTCTTACAGAGTGTAAGACTAATTTTTCAATATCATGTGAAATCCCAACCACTTAGAAATGGACTCCTCAGGAGCCCAATGCTATCTTGTAAGTCCCGTTGCAGAGAAAATTGTCCTCTTGGTTTGTATAGCTTCTGTGATGTCTAATTTCTTAAAGGAAAGAAGCCCTCCTGTGGCCTTTGGAGTTCACACATGTAACTAACCCAAACTCACTCCTCCTATCCACCAGCATGATGTAACTATCTATTGTCAAGGGTATGTGTAATTGGATGAGATTTTTTTTAAAGCTGAGTTAGAAATTTATGTGGGATAGTGATGTTATTATTAGAATCACTTTAGTATTGGTATGTATAACATGTTTTGAAATTTGAGTTTGCATGTTGGGCAGGAAACAGACAGGGATTTATTTTATGCTGGGATGTGGCAGACCTAATTTGTGCGGAACCTGAAAGGCAGAGAGAGCCTGTATCTACTGCAGTCAAGGAAACAGAGCTATTGGAAGACCTCAAAGATAATATAGTGAGAAGAACAGTTTGCGTGAATTTTCTGAGCAGCTTTACAGGGATTTCCAGGAAGGACAATGCGTTAGTCATGATGCACCATCTTTCAGAAATAACTGATAGGGCAGAATAATGTGAAGAAAACTTTTCTGTATCAGATTAGTGATTTGCTGCAGTTATGATTTAAAAACAAAACAAAACAAAAATCAAAGCCTTTTTCCTTTGGAGGCAAGTAAGATTATTTCTCTCCCTTGCCAAAAACATTCTATTGAAAAGTTGGAAATGTAGGCAAAAACTGATACGCTTTTTAATAAAATATTTTTCCAGAATAGCCAATGACAATTTGAAAATGGTATTTAGCAGTACTTCACATCTGTCCTTCATGATGCTTTCTATTTCTACTAAATATTTTCAGTGAAGTAATAAAAACTGCCTTTTTCTTTTTTGCATGATACTACATGCTGTAGAACAGCATGCCCTCTATGTATTTTTATAAATTTTGGACCAAACAGTAATAGGTGTGTATAAAACCACAGCATTCATTTTCAAGGTTTTTGTTTAGAAACATGAGTTTGTTTTGTATCAGTATTGTAACATGAGGTCTTTTTCCACATCCTGTTTATGTTCAGATAAACACAGATACAATATGCTGTTTCATTTACAAATCAACAATTGTTTTTAAAATCAGCTATTTTTCTGTTTTGGAGAAAGAATACAGTTGATTTATACAGATGGATATACTACGCAAGTATCAAGTGTATTTGTCATTATTTAAAAATAAATTATTTATATTTTCACAGCTTTTCTACATTTTAATCAAATTATATCTGTTCTACCTATTCTTCTCTACTGTAACTTATAATTCTTTGCCTTTTTAAGATGTGTCAGTTTTCCTCCAAAATTCAGACCGGGATAAGGAAGGGAAAATGCTTTTCTGTTGCTTCTAAATGTCTAAAATTACCGTATCTAGGCTCTAGGCAACTCTCCCTCCCCTTCCCATATTAGTGTACGAAACTGAAAATGTTCAATCAGAGTCAAGTCTTGAAAACTAAGAGGAAGCTAGATTGAGACTACCTCACCGAGAGTTTGCAGTCAGATCCTGTTTCCTTGGTTGGTCTAACCCACCAACTTTGTTATGATGCCAATTACAGTGTTTCATAAAGTGCCTCGTGCCAAAAGCTGTTGAACAGTCAGTCTTCAGGCTGCTGTGGGAGAATTGCTGAAGGGTTATAAAAGGGTGCTAGTCTTTTAGTTAAGAGTATATTCTTTAACTACTACACAAAAATATATTTTCAAAACCTGCAGCTGATTATGATGGAGAATCAAATTAGATGTTTTAGCATGTCTGTATGTGATTATATTATATTGCTATAATATGCTATTTTTCTTCTGTTACTTCATTCAGTTTTGGATTTCAATGATCCCTTCAGTACTGAAGTTAAGCCAAGAATCCTGCTCATGGGATTGAGAAGAAGTGGGAAGTCATCCATTCAGAAAGTTGTCTTTCACAAAATGTCACCAAATGAGACCCTCTTCTTGGAGAGCACAAACAAGATCTGCAGAGAGGATGTTTCCAATAGCTCCTTTGTCAACTTTCAAATATGGGATTTTCCTGGGCAAATTGACTTCTTTGACCCTACATTTGACTATGAGATGATTTTTAGAGGCACAGGAGCACTGATATTTGTTATTGATTCTCAGGTATTAAAAAGGGGGGGGGGGCTTTTTCTTCCTTCAGCAATAGGGAAATGGAGTGGAAAGCATAAAGAGATTTTTCTAAAGCAAATAAATGACTTAACTTATGGCTACGGACACACATTTAAAGAAAGTAATTAAAACTGGAAGAGCTGTTTGATTATTTTTAATGTCTCTGTTCCAGGATGTTCAAAAACAGTTAACTAGTTTACTTTAACATCTCAGGCTTCTTGCTTGGACTCCCAAGCAAGGGAGCTCAGTGAGCTCAGTGAGCTCAGTGCACGTGCTGGATATAGACTCAGGCTTCTACTTAAAATATCATGAAAAAAAAAAACCAAAAAACTTAAGCTGTTGTTGAATGTAGCCTTACATTGCAAATTGTAAAACTATGTATTATATGTATATATTTTTTAACATTCCTACAGTTGTAGCCTTTATTTTTCCTTCATTAGGATGATTATATGGAAGCATTAGCTCGGCTACATCTTACTGTGACCAGAGCCTATAAAGTGAATCCAGACATCAACTTTGAAATCTTTATCCATAAAGTGGATGGCTTATCTGATGACCACAAGATTGAAACGCAAAGAGATATTCACCAGAGGGCAAATGATGACCTTGCAGATGCTGGATTGGAGAAAATTCACCTCAGGTGAGGGAAGTTGCTGTGCAAAGAATCTTAAGTCAAAGATGAGAGCAGCTTACCTGACAAGTTATAATTTTCTGTTCTGTTGAAGTAGCAGGCAACAAGAATTTGATGTGTAAAGGAAAAGGTTAGTCACAGGCATTGCATTTGACCTTAGCTCAACAAAGGATTGTTTTTTCTGGGTGCTCTTTTGAAGGGAAAGATGGGGAGGGGAAGTGCTTACAAACATGATGAATAAACCTGCCTTACTAGTTTTTGCTGCAGCTGCCATCTTGAAGTAAAATACTTTGGAAGATGGCAGCTGCCAGCAGACTATATTTGCCAATCATATCCTTTTTGCCTTCTTTGAAAGCTATCCTCTATCTCATAATCCCCTTCCAGCCACTAGGCCTTACTGCTGCAGCCTGCTCAGAGCCACTTGGGAAACAGATGCTGTGTAACTGCATTATGTCTGTGGATAAAGCAGATTATTGTAGCTAATAATAATAATAATAATAATAATAATAATAAAAGTATTTTTTCAGACTAGAAACTAGGAGACATCACGTTCTCATGTCATTCTTAGGATTTAAAGCCAAGTACAGGTGTATTAAAAAGACACCCATTTGATGAACATGCCAACTCCTAGAGCTTTTAACAACTGACTTTGTCATTTTGTTGAATGAGTCCAGAGCTTTCGAAATATAAATCACAACATACAGATTCAGTCATATTGCTCTCTTGCAGTATGAAAAATGCTTTACTAAGAATATCGAGATGAGAATTACATCATAGAATTCTACATCAAGTGCTAGATTACAATATGTAGGGTTTTGTTTATAGACATATGTACTGTCATGCCAAATGTAATCGCAAGAGAATATAATTTCTTGTATGAAGTCCTATTTCAGTTATAACATGTAACTTTTGATCACAAGGGATAACTACATAATTTTAGGCACTTGGTGTTTTGACAATATTTCATTTCACTCATATGCAAGGTACATCATGTTCACAGTATGTGGCTAAAAAGAAAATATGGTGACATTTTTTTCCAGCTTTTATCTGACAAGCATATATGATCATTCTATATTTGAAGCCTTTAGCAAAGTGGTACAGAAACTGATTCCACAGCTCCCAACACTGGAAAACCTACTTAACATCTTTATTTCAGTAAGTACTTGTTATGTACTTTGTGTTTAGATCCAGCTATGTACAACACGCATGTTCAGATATCTGTTGAGAACCTTCTGAGAGACTGTGAGCAATGTGAGCTTGTAGCGATATTAACAAAAATTTGTTGAAATGTAGTGACACAAAGCTCAGCCCCATCTTTCTGTCTATTAAACAGTCTTGCTGTGCTACTGAGATATTCACAGTAACCTACTGAATGAAAACAACACATGAAGTGGGTTAGCAGTCAGTACTTCTCATACTTAAAATCTGTGTAAATAAATTTTAAAGGAATGTTGTGTAGTCTGACCTGCTAGGTTGAACAGTGTATAATGCCTCCTAGAATTATTTGTACTTTTTATTGAAGCTTACCTCTCTTAAGAAAATCTTCACTTGTCTTAGTTTCCAGAGATAAGAATCTATTCCAAGTTTCAAAGTTATGCTCAAGGCCAGTTGGGAAGCTTTGTATATCTGATTGCTTGTTACTACTGAAGGGGAGATTGTATGTTCCACTGTTTCTGTCTGTGTGGTCCCTGTCCCTCCTTGTACTGGTTCTGGCACTCACCTATTGCCTCATGGAATCACTATGGTACACACTAATGCAGCAAAAGACTGTCCAGTTCTTTTGACTGTCTAGTTAAAAGCAGCTCATGAAGGAATCCAAAAAGTTTTTCTTTTGCCACAAAATAAGATGTGGGAGCATATGGCCATGAGCAAAGGTTACAGAGTGGTTAGGTTGGGAAAAGGAGGAACTCTCTTTTTTGGTGGTAGTTAGCTCACTGTAGGTCATGAAAGTGTACTCTTCTTCCCAGTATTATAATTTTACACCCTGCATATAGCACAAATTTGTCAAGCTTCAATTTCCAAGTAAGGTATTCTGTTGTCCCTTTTTGTGATTTTTGACATAATGAGATAATATTGTTCAACAGCCTGGTAAGAYAAAATTAGACTTCACAGTCTTTCAGTACTGAGTGTGAAATTACAGAGAGAAGAGAGAAAAAGAAGTTGGATGTGTTGCTGAAAGGGACAGAAGGTCTTTCTTCAAAAACCCGTTGTCTTAATGATAAGCAATACATGATGCTACTTCATAATAAACAGTTAGTTGCAGTAAACTATTTCTACTAAAGTTGCTGGACTACTTGTCAGTTATCATTCAGTCTGAGCTCCAGGTAGGGTAGAAAGGTAATGAAAGGGTGATGATTATCCAGTTCTGGAGAATTAGATATTACGCTGAATATGCTACACAGTCTTCAAGTTATTTTCCTCTAGATAATTGCCTTCCTGGTGCCAGTCATCCCAGTCACCCAGACTGTGACTCTGGTCTCTATGTGGAGTCTGCTTGTTGCTTGGAATCAGTGGAGAGTCTGTACTGAACCACCAGATAAATCAATCATGGGATCTTTTGTGAATGACTGATGGCAGTTTTTTGTGTGTTTTGGACAGCCAGGAGGCAGGTTCAATAATACCTAGAATGTCACATGTAATTGGTAAGGAAGAACAACTCTTTCAAATGAATGAGAACTTTGAAAAAGTGTTCCTGGATGTTCTTTGTAACTTCCACTTATAGTGGAAGAGCACTGTAGGTAGGAGACTCAGAATGAGTTTATGTGCAACCATAGAAAGAGAAAACATGATTCTCCAGGCTAGAATTAAATAGTGGATGCCTCTTCACTTTAACAACTCAGTGAGCACAAATCAGGTTAGGAGTCTTGATGTGGATTTTGGTCATACCTCAGGAAACCATGTGTTGGATATCAAAGTGTGGAATTGATGTTCTAGTTTAGTTTTTGCGATTGAGCAGTATTCATGAGGATATGCTTTAATTTATGCCATGAAAACTTTCCAACACAAATAGCTGGCGATTATGAAAATAGTTCTGTCATCACTTTAAGTTCATATTATGTTATGCTAAGTATTTGCATAACTTTTTATAGTGCCACAGTTTGTGAGCTTCTACATTCTTTATTCCATTGGTTTGGCATTAAAAACCATGTAAATCTTCGCTAACACTGTATTAGCATCATGTAGAAGGATATCTGCTTTCTAACGGCCATGGTCATACTGAGTAATCCAATTATGTGGCATGAGAATGTGGATCTTCGTTTTTACTTTTAGGGCTTTTTTTTGTTTAGAAAAATGTGCATTAGAAACAATCAATGAGTTATCATGGAGAAAATAAAATTAGACATTTTAAAAAATATATTATTTAAATTTCACAATCTGTAAATCCAAATATAGTGTTCAATATTCACTAAATTTTCTATTTGTCACAAGGCCTGTTTAAATAACTGTCCAAAATTCATGCCTATCTGTAAGTGACTGCTGATGTCCTCAAAGTTTCTTGAAAAATAACTTCTAAGGGCCAAATCCTGGCTTATTGTTCATAACTTAAAGAAGGAAAAGGTTATGCCACTTCACCTAACCTAGGTGTGGGAATGATACCACCAATTTTACTGAACCCATCCCATTTAAAGAATAGAAACTGCAGTCTGCTCCATCAAACCTATTACAGTTGAAGGACATGGTTTGAATTCAGCTACCTAATATCCAACATGAAGTCTCACATAGCAGAGGATTTTTCCCAGTGGATTGCCTTGTTATTATTAGCCATGAGACATCTCTATCAAACACTCCATAGTGAACAGAGGAGCTCCTTGCGCATACTGCACTTTCTTAGTCTGGCATGATTATGCTCATTCTTACCCTGCTCCATTGACGTCAGTGGCAGAATTTCATTCCGCTGAATAAGGCAGCCATTGGCTTTTGTTCTCTAATAAGGTGCCTTGTGCTATAGTAAGAAAAATAGTTTTCTTACCATCATCTTCTGCTACGGAACATTAGTTTTATAATGTCTCTTTGAATAGTGTTTTTATATCCAGTGTTTCCTGACTTCTTATGATCTTGTAATTATTTTTATAATTTCTTTTTGTTTTGTTTTGTTTTTTTTTCCCCTGAGCTGTTTCCTTATAAGCACTGTGGTAAGTTCTTTCTCTTGTCAGTTAAAGGCACACCAAAAGCTCTGGCAGATGAAATCTTTCAAGTCATGTCTATACAATTTAAATGGTTACTACTCCTGGCAGACCATCGTACTGCTTTGCAGAAGTTTCTGTTGCCATACAAAGGTCAGCAGAAACAAAGCGGTTCCCGTTTCTCAGAAGATCGTAGCAGGACGTATTAGTTTAAACTGAAAATTATGGTGGTTTCAATTAAGATACCAAGCTCCAACCTGCAATTCTACTCAGCTACTACTCAGATTTTCTGCTGCTCCTACCACCAGCCATGGCGGACATCTCGGAGTGGAAACGTTTTTAAACTCTCACTGCAAGAATAGACAGACTGAATCTTTTAGAATTCTCGTTCCTTCTAGAGATGGAAAAAAGGTTCTTATATTTGCTACTGAAATCTTAATGTTTTAAAGGTCACTTTACTTCTACAGCTGAATTTATAGCTATATGTCTGCTTTTATAATAGAAGATTTTCTAACCAGCTCCTCATGAATGATGCTATGGAGTTTATCCTCCAGTGATGCTACAGAGTTTGTCCTCCAAACTCTTTTGTCTAAAATTACTTCTCCTTTTAAATAAACCTTTTGGCAATATATTTCAGGTATCTATTTATGTATTTGTAGGTATTATTATACACCCTGAATTCTGTGATTAATCCTATTTGACAGTATATTTTGAAGCTTGAGGTGCTGTAAGAATTAATGTATTATTTGAAAATTAAAATTGTACAACTCTCACGTGTGAGAGTTGTATACGTGTGTATAAGCAAAATAAATATATATACGTTTTTATTCTTAGTGTTCAGAGAACATAGACTCATAGAGCCATGTAGGTTGGAAGGGCCCTCTAGAAGTCAGCTAGGCCGACTTGCTGCTTAGACCTAGGCTGGTTAGAGCAGGCTGCTCAGGACTGTGTCCAGTTGTGCTTTGAGCAGCTCCAAAGATGGGGACTCTGCAACCTCTCTAGTTAGCCTGCTCCAGTATTTGACCACTGTTACGGTAAAAACTTTTTTTTTTTCCTTGTGTCAAATCAGAATTCCAACTTATCTGCTGCTGTTTGTCCTTCCACTCTGCTGCTCTGAGAAGAATTTGACTCTATCTTTGTTGCACRCTTCCATTAGGTGGTTGTAAATAGCAGTGAGATCAGCCTTTAGCACTTACACATCATGCTCTAGGTGACTCTGCTGAGCAGGGAGGTTGGACTAGATGATCTCCAGAGGTCCCTTTCAACCTTACTGATTCTATGATACTATGATATGGTTCGGCCCATGTATCCATGTAGATAAAGTATCCGAAGTGTATACTTTTGTTTTGGATAATATTTTTATTAATGAATTACTGAAGCGTGCTATTCATAGTCTTTTCCATAACCAGGTGCAAGAAATTTGCCTTATACTACATCATTGATGGATATTTCCAGTTTTAGTTCCATAAGTGTTGGTGGAAGAATCAAACCTCCCTAAAATGAAACTGAGCAAAATATTCTTGGCTATTGCACAGTAGCATAGCTAGGTTGACATCTTTGCAGCTATGTGTGGGAAAGTGAGAAGGTCACTTTAGTCTCTTAACTGTTTGTTGAATGGCTCCCTTAGGAAGAGAGAAGATGAAAAAAGATGTAAATGCAAAACAAGTTGAAGCTGTTAAAATATAGGGCTTTTCAGAGTGTGTTTAGTAATTACCAAACTGCTATGGCAACAGTCCCAAGCTATTAATGGGGAAGCCCATATATGGAAAAAATCTGATTTGACAGGAGAAAGTTTTCTCTCTTCCTGTGTATTTGGTTTCTGAAGCGTATTTGATAGCCTGAGCCTTAGCAATACTGAGAAATTGCTCTTTGTGTTCATGCTAGGACAACTACAATCCCTTGCTCCTGGCAGTTGCAATCCCTTGGTGTCAGCGAGCAAAGCTACTGTTTTCGATTAAACAGTACACATTTTCTCCTCTCTTTTCAGGAAACAGAGGCTTGTGGCAGTTTATTTACACAAAGAGTTTGAGCAATCCTGGCTAGCCTCTTAGAGCTGCAAACATGATACATCTCCAGTATAGAGTGCATCTTAATCAGCTTGGCAGAGTGACAAGAACATAGCTGTCGTTATATTAGCCAGCCAGCAGTATTAACATGGTTGTGACCACCAATGCTACTTGAACGCTGAAAGATCATCACCAAAATACTGGTTCTAAGGAGTCAAGCAGAACCACAGTTAAAGATCCTGATGAGACAATTTCTCAGTTTCCTTAAGAAATTAGTTCCTGATCCCTGCTGCTCTCAGTATTTCAGTTCCTCCTTGTTCATTATAGCGTTTTCTTTTCTTGTTTTTACCTTTGTATGTCCAGCTAGAATAACCTTAAATTACAGGCCTCTTCTTGTGTCCACTGTCAGTCAGGAGCAAGACCCCAAAAGTCTGACTTTGAAATTGATTATTCTGGAGCGTTTTCAACAGAAAATAAATGTAAGCTATCCAGATATTTTCTAGAGTGGGGGAGTTCAGGAGTCTGACTCGGCATTATGTCTGCTCAGATGCAGAAACTCCTTTTTCTACTGCTTGCTCTTTTCTGCTTTGTGAATGTTAAAGCAAGCTTTTTTGAGCAGGTATGTATAGGTCAGTGCAGTGATCCTTGATCTTCATTAGAAAGTTTGTGAGCATCATTATTTGCTACAAAAATATGAGAGTGCTGTACAGTTCTTTCAAAATCAGCCTGATTGCAAAATTTCTTTGACTTACTCAGCCTAGCTTTTTATATAATAGGCAAATAGGGGAACAAAGTTTGGTGTTAATTTGAAGACATGGTTTCCATTTTCTTTTTCTTTTTCTTTTTAAATAGAATTCTGGGATTGAAAAAGCATTTTTATTTGATGTAGTCAGTAAAATCTATATTGCAACGGACAGTACTCCAGTGGATATGCAGACTTACGAGCTCTGCTGTGATATGATAGATGTTGTGATTGACATATCTTGTATATATGGGTAAGTAAGTTGCTAATCTTTTTGTAGATCTGTGTACCTAGATTCTGAATGACCTCAAAATTAGAATGATGAATAAGAAGAATGAGTAATGTGCTACAGTAGTCAGGGCTGTGCAGAAGGAGGAAATAGCAGCTCTCTGAGGTACAGGTTTCCCTGTCAGCCAGAAGCACTGTTCTCTGCCACAGCCTCTGTTGTGAACACCTTCCTTTTGCTATGCTAAAAACTTTATTTGGAGGAAAAAGTGGGAAGTAACCATCCTTAATAAAAGGAAATATTATCTTTTGTTCCCTTGGCCAAACTTAACAGAAGGATGCTTGCCACTTTAATAAAGGCCAAGTTATATTTACTATTTTTGTTTAATAGCTAATGGCCTCAAAGAGCTGCTTCACTCTTGCTTCAGTCATCTATTGGTCCTCTTTTCCCTCTATGGCCTTGTTTTTTTCAGTTTCCTATCCTTTTTCCATTAGCAACTGTAGAACTTCTGGAGTAGCATGTACATCTCCTTACAAGTTGTATTACTGTTTTACATGGCTTGGCCCTTGGCCAAGTGGAATGCCAGCTATTCCTGGAAATGGCAGGAGCACATTAAGGTAGAACTAGTGCATTAAGATGAATAGACTTATAGGTTAAACCATAGTATTAGAAAATGTAGGCTGAAATTCTTGCTGATTTTTAGGTTTCTTGCAGTCTTAGAGAAGCTACAATGGAAAGCCCTGGTGAAGAGCACAATAACCATTGGAACTCTGAAATCACATCTAATTGTTCAATACCTTTGTAAAATTTTTTTATATTCTACTATACCTGTCAGGTTTAGTCCAAAAAATAATGCATTTAGTTATTATTTGTACAGCACTTGTGGGGCTTTCTCTTCAAAAGATGTCTCTCTGACACTATCCTTGCATAATTATTTGGTGTTTGTCACCAAAAATCCTTTTGTCCTGTTTTTTAGGTACAGAGATGTGATAGYACAATTCACTTGTTCTCCTTACTGCCATAATATATTGATGATGCAATAGTTCTTGGAGATAGCTGATAGCTATTTGTTTAACAAAATCTGTGCATGCTTTTAGTAGTGAGGGTAGAATTGTGAGATACGAAGCTTACGTGGTGAATATCATCTGTGAAGGAGAATCATGCAGTGTTGCAAAAACAAACATCTCATGAAGAAGGTCTCATGATGGCTTGAACTATTAGTCAGCTGCCACTGCCCAAGCCAGGTTACTGGACTTGGAATCATCAGTACGGACTTACTGTTTGATGCATTTTAGATAAAGGCATAGTATAGTTCATTATTAAGAAAACAGACAACTTTGTGATATATGGTTTAGAAATAAGAGAAAAATTTGGGCTACAATTCAGCTAGTTGGTAGTTAAGAGATCTGTTTTCTAGCCCCAGATCTCAGATTGGGTATGCATTGGGATAAATAACTTAATCTCTTTGTCTCTGTGTGGTTTAGAGAAGAGTCTTCCTAACAGATTGATAAAATAAAAATTGCTTAAAGTTTGAGATTATTTGATGAAAGAACCAAAGCAGGATACTTTTGTTAGCTCGTCTGGTGGCTTATCTTATGTCTGTGTGTGTGTTTTTAATTATTATTTTTATTTTAACATTGCACTTTAGGCTCAAAGATGATGGCACCGGGACTCCTTATGACAAAGAATCAATGGCAATCATAAAACTGAACAATACAACTGTCCTTTATTTGAAAGAAGTGACAAAATTCCTTGCTCTTGTTTGCTTTGTAAGAGAAGAAAGCTTTGAGAGAAAAGGTATTTTCCCTTGTCTAATATTGTCTTATTTTCTCTTTACATTTGCAAGTTAATGAATAGCTCTGTGATTGTCACTTGCTGATACAGTTTCTAGTTGTATCACAAATAAAAAAGGTAAATACACCTCAGTGGAGCTTATGGAACATTATATTTAAAGGTATGAGGTATTTGTGCTGGCATTAAGATAAGATAAGATCATAAATGTATTTGACAGATTTTTGATACCAAAGCATACAGTTTACATCCACTGCAATGAGTTTCCATTTGCAACAGTAGAAAGCGTCATTTTATCTTAGCTAACATTGCTTTCTGTTTACTGGCACTAACATATGCATTTGAAACAGCTTGCATGCTGTAACTTAGGGAAAATTACTGAAGCTGGCAAATAAAAATGTTTCTGCTTTTCTTGCCTCTGAAAGGAGGTTTTGAGAAGCAGCATCTTTATGAACTGGACAGCTTTAATATTTTGAAATTAAAATACATAAAACTGTGGTAATCTCTCTAACCTTGGTTGAACTCTGTACTAAAAGCTTAGTTTGTTATCACTCTGTACACTGGCATGGTGTTCACTGTGTTACTGATCTTAGTCAAACACCCTGAGACTGAAACTGAACTGTTGAAGAAGGAACCGTCATCATCTTGGCTTGTGTCGCCTCCTTGTGCTATTAATTCACCTGGCAGTGTTGATGTGTTTGTGAATGCAGTACTCACGATATATCTGCTGGTAGATTGACAAGAGTATTTAGCTTTCATTTTAGAGACAGTTGCTCAGATTTTTCTTTTACAGCTGCATGAGCATTATTATTTAGGAATGTTAGATGCTGTCAGTTTCTTTTTTTACTGTGTTACATTGACATACCTGCTAACAAGACTGTTTCAGAAAAAACACCATATTGGATAAACACTCCCTAGGCTTTGTCAACAACGGTCAGGCGGTCAGGTTTTTGTGTCCACGTAGTTTGGGACACCTGGTGCTGTAATTAGTACATTTTAACTATACAACTCTGGTATAATGGTGCAGTTTTTTTTTTTTTTTGGGGGGGGGGGTTGTTGTCCCTGGTGAATTCCAAATAATATTTTGTCTGAACTCCAGTGAGAGGGAAAACAATTCCAGTGCGGGGGAGAAGTAGTAGTAATGTGGCAGATTTAAACCACTTAAAATATGTATCATCTCCTGTTAGGGAAATTAAAGTGAAAAACACTGCAGTATTTGAGTTAAAAGAGCTTATGGCATTAACCTTGAATGAGATCATAAGCTCAGTACTAAAATCCTAAAATTGTATTGCAGTATTACAAAATCTGTAGCACTCAGCAAGTCTTCAGATTGAATGCCAATATGGCTTTACAGCTTTTCTGTGAGATCGCGCTCAGCCCACTTGCGTGGTAACTTTGCCTATTATGCATATATGTAATTTAGCAACATGTCTAAGGTATTATTTTTCAATTACAATATAAGATGAGGTATAACTGTCTTATGAGAAGTTATTACTTGGTAATATTTCTGCTGARTATACATTTCAAAGCTTACATATCAAAAACCAAAATTCTTCGATTACTCATTTTTATTTCAGTTATAAAATGACGCACAATTTATGAAGAAGTTTAATTTTTATCTTAGTATACAGAGTATTTTCCTAAAGGTCTTAATTAAATTAAACCTTCATCTGCAAATGTACTTTTKTTGGTCCATTTTCTGTAAGACTAGTAAGCATGTTTAATACAGGTCATAGTATGAAACTATAATGCTCACTGAATTACTTACGTTTATCGAATGTGCTTCTACGTAGATATAAAAAATTGCCTAGAAGATTCACTGATTGTGACCTCTAGAGAGCAAATGAAATATTTCAGTAAATGTAGAATATAAGCCCTCTTTTTTTATTAACTTGATTGTGCAAGGCTTTATTAATACGGAAAACACTTCTGTCTCTATAGGATTAATAGACTACAATTTCCATTGTTTTCGAAAAGCCATACAAGAAGTATTTGAAGTGCGAATGAAAGTAGTGAGATCTCGAAAACATCAAAGCCACATGAGAAAAAATAAAAGACCTACCCCCAATGGGACACCAAGAATGCCACTGTAACTGAGGCTTACTGGCAGGTGGAGAGCAAAGCTTTTCTTCAAGTTGATGTGACTTCTGCATCTCATTGCACTGAGTGAAGAGGAAGACAGATGGGACTGATGTATTATATGAATTTTCCCTGACCCTTCAGAAAGCACTGTTTAAATATTTTTATCCAATCAGTTTTTTTCATATAGTAAGCACTTTGAGCAAAATGTTGTATATATAAGCATTGAGGTGAACACTTGTAAGAATTTTCTTAATATATGCTGTAAACCTTTTTCATGCCATATTAAGAAAAATTAGCTGTGACAGAAATACTGGGTACATAATTTGCACTTTTTCATGTTTTCCTTGTGGAGTTGAACTTTGATAAACTTAGTTTTTATGGTGATTTTGATGCATGGTGTCAGGTAAAATGTTTGCTGTAGTTTATTTACCTGCTAAAATCAAATTGGTTAGTAAACAATCAAGAAAACTTGATATAATGCCTTTTAAAATTTGTGACAGCTAATACTGAACATTCATACAGAACTAATTTAATATATTTTTCATTTTGTAAACTGAAGAATTATTTTGAAGTATGATAGCAATAAGCACCTTGCCAGAGATCATAACTGGTAGGTAAATATTAGCTTTTATAAAACAGGCTTTTGGCCAAATTTTACCCGGAGTTCTCCATAACACTGGTAATACGCTCTGCTGGGTCTATTTTTATTCTTTACCTCAACGTATACCACTAAAATACCTTTCTATAAAGATAACTGTTTTGTAAAAAGGCTCTATATTGGTGTTGGTATTGGTGTTGACATTGGTATTTTTATAAGGCTGTGGGAGAGGATGGTGTATGTGAAAAATTGAATTTACTGGTAGGCTTGTTTTGAGAGTCTGTGCATCTGCAGTTGGTGCAGTGAAGAATCTGTATGTATCTTCATCATGCCAGTACAAAAACTTCAGATGTACTGATAGGAAGTTCTAAAGATTTTTGCACTGGGTAGCCCTAATAGGGGTACATCTGCTATTGAAATCCAAAGAGATCTTTAACATGAGAACTGGAGAATCTACCTGCTGTAGTAATCGGCATAGATAAGTGCTTTTTATTTTAATATTGATCGTGGGTAGATTTGCCACAGGATCAACCAGGACACCAGAGCACTTTCAAGAAGTAAAACTTACCTTCTGAATTCCATATTCACTGGTTTTGTTTAATTAATGATAAAAAATTCTAGTTCCCAGTGGGAAGAACAGCTCTGGTGAGGGGAACTATGCTTTGCCCAATCATCAGCTAAACTGCCCCTAGCTGAAACAGCTGTGGAGACAAAAGCAATTGATTGATTGAATTTGAAAGCTTTTACTATTTTTATTTTTTTCCAGCTAAACCAAAGCATAGTGCTGCATCTTTATTTATGATACTGAGTCCCTGGTGTTTGCTAGCTTCTCCGGAAAAAGAAGAGGATTTTAGTCTATGATAAACAAGCCTAAATTCAACAGTGGTTTCAATGTAAATGCAAAGTTCCTGTATGCTATATATGGCATGTTGACAGATCTTCAGGCTATGGTGCTGCACTGAATACATAAACTAGAAGAACCAGTTGGCACTGAATGCAAAGACTCTATCTACCTGATCATCAGCCTAAAGAGAGACCATGGTTTCCAATCCTTTACTGCTGCCTGATGCACATAGCTTTGCTTATTTATCTTCTGCAACATATTGGCTCTTTTGTCATGGGTCTATCAAATATATATGGAGTTCTTAGAAAAGGGGGTTAGTCAATAGATGGAGCTGGGCTGTTAGTCTCGCTTGATAAGTAATGCAGTTTGGGTTGCTCAGGAAGGTGGGAAACAGCGTAAATAGCCAGAAATGTTGGTCCTGGTGCCAGTGTGAAGGATAATGACAGTCCCTGTAACATAAGCAGAGTGTGGCAAAACTACAAAGAGTTCAAATTCTTAGGAGTTCAGTCTTCTTAGGAGAGGGCAGCTCTTCTGGCCAACCTCTCCATTAGAGTTTTCCTCTCAGTACACTACACTGATGATGGGGAGTAGCTGTCTTCTGGCAAATCTGTTCCACAGTACCTTCACTGAAGGGCAGCCTTTCTTTTTTCTTTTTTATTTTTTTTTAACCCACCATTTTTTTTTAAATCCATCTTTGTGACCCAGTCTTCTTGCTTGCCTCTTTTCAGGTATGTGTGAATATGAGACAACCTACCAGGCTGCGTCATTTGTTGGACCAGATACTTGAAAGAGTAGCAGTGTCATTTCATACTGTCTATGGTATGAATCATGACTAAAGAATGTGGTTTCTGTATGTTTGGCCCTATGTGTGAGCATTSCTATTTTACATCTACATAACCATGTATACCGTCATATTTAGAGAGGCTTTCACCTTATTTAAGCCCTTCATTTACCATTACCATTAAGTTATCTCTGATAGTTAATCTAAAGTTATTTTTATGGTTTAATTTTGGTATTTCCCAGTTTAGGCAATGACAAATGTGTTTCACTTCTAGTCATTTTCTAGTCAGTACTTCAGATTTTCATGTACTAGCTGAAGTGATGGAACAGTGAGGCATGCAAGGGTTTTTTTGTTCATGAAGAACATCTTATTCTGTCTCTTGTTCTTTCTTTTAAATTTTATTGAGGTTCTAGTTTTCATTTTCGAGGGAGAAAACATCCCTTATGCTACAGGACCTAATTCTGGCATAGCACTGTAGAGATACTTATTTTTTAATTGGAAATCATGCAAGAAGTAAACAATTTCTGAACTACGTAATATTTCCTAAATGGCTGATCTGTAAGTCTCCTTTTTTATGTGTCATCAGATTTGCCTAAACATGGGAGAAACCATTATTGAAGTGGCCATGTCTCTTTAAAATACTCTTAAGTTTGAACAGATAAACCCACACCAACTTAGTGTCCCATAGACGTCCCATATTCCTAATCTCTGAAGCTGAACTGCTTCTAGCAACTTGCTGCAGTGGCAGAAGTCTCTAAAGTAATTCAGTAGGCAGCTGCCCAGAGTCCTTAATGACATGGATTCTTTGAGGAGTTAAAATGTGTGAACATGCACTGGGACATGGGCTGTTGAAACTATTAGAATGCTTGGCATGTCTTTCTAAAAATCCTGTGAGTATAGTTGTACTGTGCATTAGCATAGAAATTTTGAAGTGTAATCAGCAGGAGCAAACTACTCTGATGAAGCATATTTCAAATACATCATTGAGAGCTCATCTGTGATGTAACAATTTTTTTTTCATTAAAGCATAAAAATTCGAGGTTTTCTTTTCTTGCAGATGAAACTGTACTACTTATGCTAAGGGAGCTGATTCTGCCAAAGGATTACAGAAATATTTTTTTTTAATTATGCAGAGCTAACATTTTCTGAGTAGTGCAGACCTGTAAACCTCCTCCATTCTTGCACATCATCAGATTAAGTTGAAGGGTTGAAGCAAATAACAAAAACAGGTCACATATTGTAGAAATTCTTTGCTTTAATGATACATTTCTTGTCCCTTTCATTTGCAATAATCACTGCAGAATATTTTTGTCTTACATTGACTGGTGAGGGGGTTCTATTTCCCTACTGAATGGTAACACGGTGTTGCTATATAGTCATTTTTTTGCTACTGCTACTTCCTCTCTGCCCTGTTCGATAAAGAAATTAAATAGTTGACACCAGAATTTCTTAGCAAATTCTGAATATTTATTGATAATAGCATGTGAACTTTCTTAGTTACAGATAGACAAATCAACTTTGCCCATCTCAGCTCTGTGGGAAATTAGAAATAACTGAACTTGGTTGCGAAATTTTCAGACTCCTCTGTTTTTTTTATAGTGGCATCTTGTTGAAGTCCTACTTGATTTAGCACTTTAATAATCACACATTTGGTCATGTCACACATTAGGTCACATTAGGTACTTACTTTCAAATGGCTATATTTAAATGCTGTTGCTTCTGGGTTCATTTTGGAAATGGTAGTTAAAAAAAAAAACTTTAACAAACTATTCCTGTTTGTTTGTTTCTCACTGATATTTTCTGCCTTATTTCTTATTTGCCGTACTCTGATGTTTCATTGTAGGTAGGTCAGACCTATCTACAAGCACCTAGTCTGTGTGGACCCTGCCAACCTATTCTCACTGGCTTGTACGCATTATGAGCTACAGGCTAAATCTGGAGAAAAAAATACCGAAAAAGATATTGTTCAAGTACAAAAGCATCTGAATTCTGTACAGGTATAAAATACATTAAATGGCACTAATATTTAAAGTTACGCTTTTCTTGTCACATAAGCACACATACATACATGTATTCATATTCAAGTTAGTTTGTGCTGGCAATCAGCTTTTAAGCATTTCTCTGTAGGCTTCAGAACATTTTAAAAGAAAGGATTAGAATAGCTGAAGACATCAAGGGGAAAAATTGACATAATGCAACACAATCTGCCAGCAACATCTCTTGGTTTAAACTATCACAGTATCTTTCTTTGATAAGGTATTAGATTTTTAAGAGACTATTTGGACGAAATAGCCTGCTGAGTACTTTCCTTAAAAATACCAATACCAGGAATTGCGCCCAAAGAAAGGATTATTCATTTCTGAATTGCTGAGTACCAGAAGGTGGAGAAAAACCACACAAACCCCATTTCTTTTATTTTTTTATTTATTAGTGCATGCTTAATACCAATTTTAGAAGGGTTGGGATTACAGTGGATAAACACCTTATAGATGGATGCAGAAATAAAAGGAGAAAAATACAGAGTGGTCGAGCTATAGTATACAGGCTGGGACATTTCATAGTGTATTCCAAACAGACTTTTTTCACAAAATACAAGTCAAGAAAAGACCATGGGCTGGTCACAACAGGATGCACATCTGTACGGTAAACCATGTGGAGGTGGTCTGGGTGTGCTCAGTTGCACAATGTGGTCTTCAAAGGCCCACATAGTAGTGCCCTAGCAGCAGGTTATGGGACCATATCAGAGTTGCCTGTGCGGTTACAGCTGGATTCACCCTTTATATAGATTTTACTCTCCTGAATATCAACTGAAAGCCATTCTGGACTCTGCTAAACTAAAGGGCAGTGTTGGTACAAATATAAAGAGAGTATAAATTGGGCAGGAACACATTTAGATTGGAAATCAGAAGTGGATATTAGATCAAGAGAGTAGTATTTTTCTGGAGCAGCCTCTATTATTCAGAGTAGGGAAAAGGAACAGCCTAACTACATTCAAAAGGAACCTCAATCTGTCCATGAAAAGGATTATATTTTGTGGTCATGCCAATTCCCTGAGGGGAAGCACTGCAGAATGCTATAGTCCTAACTCACTTTCTCATCAGCACTGTAAGTTTCAGATCCAGATGAATTCATGTCTGCATTTAGGTGTTTATATGTTAAAGTAGGGGTCCAGCCATTCCATTCATCACTGCTGCTAATCCTTATAGTTAGGCTGCTACCTTGCTCCTTTCTGCACAAAACCTGATGTCATGCCTAGGATTTGCTTCCTTACTGCCTATTGCTCTAGTCCTTCCTCAGTTTCTATTCTACTAGACAAAACAACCATCCCACCGCTTGGGAGCCAATAACACTTTCAAAGATCTTCACACCCAATGCTGGGAGCAAGGGGTTCCTCTAGTGCTGCTGATGCAGCTTTCTAACTGGATGGAGTTGTGAATACCCTAGCAATAATATTATAATGCTCCCCTGCATTTCTGGGGTTTCTAGGAGCCTCACCATCCACAGTGCACTGGAATCACTCAACGGTCCAAAGACCCGTGATACAATTCCTACTAGTTCTGGAGTTAAATCAATTGTTACCTGAATTTGCCCGTGTTGCTCATACAAATCCACATCAGTTTTGGGGAGTACTTTGATAATAACCACAGCCATCTGGGTTGTGGAAAATGTCCAACTCTTTTTGCAAAAGAGCATTTGTAGAGAACAGGAATGTGCCTTCTGGATAAATGAGTAAAGGCGAATCAAAATGATTTGGATCACATCCCTCCCTTACTCAGTCCCAGGGACCAACATCTTCTCTAAAGCCTGCACTGAGGGCTGCAACCATACTCCCTCTACTTTTCCTGCAATGCCCTTTTCAGAGACTGAATCATCCTCTGGCAAGCTGAATGGTCTGATTTGCAAATCACTTCCTTCAATACTCCCCTCGCAGCTGGTTGAGCTCTCGTCTCGGTATGCCATTTGTCACACTGTCTGAGCTCACATCATCATAAATGCCAAATGCAAGCTCTCTGTAGTAGAGGCACGCTGATCGGCTCAGTCTTTCCAGTCCTGGTCCCTTTGCTCAGCACTGTTTCCAAACCTGTTCCTTCAGCAACTCCATCTCATATTTCATATCCCACGTTCCTTCTGTGAGGTAGCAGTACATTCCAAGTGCTACAAGTCTTCACAAAGCTCACAATGCAGCAATGGCGATATTTACTTTAAATTTACTACTCTCCTGACAGATTATAAATGCCTTTCCTGGTTTTCTCAGTGCATCTTCCCCCATGAAATCTTCCCATTCCCAAGAAAGGTCCATCCTTGGAATTGCCTGACAGTGGGAGAAGGTCATTCCCTTCTCTGCCCCACAGCAAGTGGTCATTCCACCTTTATATTACTACCAGTAATACAGACAGAGCCCCCATAAAATTCAAGCTATAAATCTCAAATTTGAATAGTTAACACAACACCAGACTGCATATTTGTTTTCAGCTTTTGTTATTCTGCTCTCAGTCTGAAGCCACTCTGCTAGCTGCCTTCTCTGCCAGGCCACAACCTGACACTTTGCTAGACACCTTTCACTATGTGCAGAGTTTCTGAAAGTTGGATATATGCAATCTAAATGTATAAAGTGATTGTTTATTGGTTAATACAGATAGAGAGGACTAAAAGCTACTAGGCTAAGCATTAACATGTTCGCCTTCCCCGGTAGGATACCAGATGAGTCTTTGTTGGCCAGGCTGTCATATGTCAAGAAGGAAGGGTTGGCCTCCACTGCTTCCTGCAATAGATCCCCATTGTTGCTGCATTGTCATCTTCTGACACCTTGCTATTTCCCTCTAGGATTTTATAATTTTTCACGTTGGTGTTTTCCTTGTCAATGTCACCTCAATAACCCTACTTTTGACTGGTTTTGCCTTATCTTGTCTGGCTCTACTGCACAGACTTTCTCACAGCCCCTTCTCCCAGTTCAGCAATTTCCTTGGTTACACAGCTGGCCATCTCAGGACTAGGCTGTGGAGCGCAGACAGCCAAAACTGAGGTGTGACAGTGAAGAGAGGGAGATCAGTCAGCAGAGATCTGATTAATATAGTCAGTTATCAGAGGGCAACGGAATCACTAGAAGGTAGACTTTTGGTCAGCAGAGCCACTCTCTAGGCGCTCTTGACTTGTGATTAGGACCTTAGTCCATTTGACTTGTGGTACTACTTAAGATGCCCTAGGCACTCTACCTGGCCTTCTACTACTGCCTCGCTCAGAATGGCATACCGGTGCCCCTTAGCTCTCCTGTGCCATACCTTTCTGCTCCACATGGGATCTCCTAGGATCTCTCAAATGGCTTAAGATGCCTGTGTGTGTGCATTTGAATCAAGCCTCAGATTTCCACTGACCATCTGAGAAATTCCTGAGTGTCCAAGATATTTACACAGGTGGATATGACTGATGACTCAATATATCTTGGTTAATGACACAGTAAGTTTTAAGTCTCTTCATATTGACTGTGAAACACCTTTTGAATGTTTAAAATAAAAGCCTGATCATAAATCCTTTATTCACATTGCTGAGTTGGTAGCAGTTGCATGCAAGTAGTTGTATGCAAGTAGCTACATGCAGGTAATTCACCTTTGAGTCTTGAGTAATTTTTTTGAAATGGTTAGGGTGGAAAGACTGCTCGATAGCAATGGATGTAATCCTTACTGCTTTTCTTCTGGCTACTGTGCCATTGCAAAGACAGATGTTCCCTTCACAGAAGGAAGCTTATGAGAACAAATTAAGGGGAAGGCGAACTGGGAACAATTCACACAATGAAAACAAAAGAAAAGCAGCTCCCCACTTAATCTTGGACCTGAAGCCCTGAAGCAGGAAGATTATGAAAAACTGGTTATGCAGAAGGAGAAAAAGGCTATGCCTGGCATTTTCTCCCTAAACAGTGGTATAGGAGCAAACTAATTTTAGATGGGAGCTGTTCTTAATTACTCCCTGCAGTTTGCAGGGTACAGAACATGCGCCAGAGATAATTTTTGCCATTATCTGCATCTGCTAAAGATGTACTAACTAGATCATTGAAATCACGAGTCATGAACAGCTGTCATTCAAATAGTAGCTTGCAGCTTTGAGATATAGCTTTGCAGGTTTATTCTGAGCAAGGTAACCATTTGAACTATTACAGCTATGATGCCATGGGGGAAGTGAATGAAGTAATTGATGTGATTCTTCTCATTCTTCAGAAAAAGAAGAGAAGACAAAAACAGTATATCTTCATTTTGACTTCTTACAATGCAAATTACTGTAAGATACTCCACAAACTCTGCCTCGGTGAGCCTCATCAGACATTTGCTTGCTTGGGAAGTTATAGTCACCTGTAGACTTCTCTCCTCATTCCCTTTCCCCCATTTCTGAAATAACACCAATTAAAATTCAGTTGGCAAGGCCAACAGTTTTGTGAGACAATTGCTTTAGAATTAAAAGACAGAAAGACAGCAGTCTCTTCCCTGAGCAGAAGTACAATGCATCTGAGAGAGGTGAGGAGGAGGCAAACTCGATGAATCCAGATTTACCAGGTCTAACTTTGCATAAAGGATTTTAAAAGCTGAGACCACACTATTATACATATATAATGAACACAACACTGATTTATATTCTGGATGAGTCATATCTATTACCACTGATAACACAGGCATATTATGTTCTTGAATATATATATATTATATTCCTTAATTCCATTAGAGTTTAATTCTGTCACCAGCTGTCTGTATTGAAAGGGTAACATTACAAATGAAGCAATCTGGCCTATATTTTGTGAATCTCTGCTAGCAGGGAATGGGTGCTTTGTATAAGGAACTGCTGTGTGACTTACTATCATAAGCATTTGTGATCTCAAACCTTCTTTGGAGGAAATGACTTGTAGCTGAGTTTATGAGATCAAAGCTTACAAAAAGGCACTCTGAACTGGCTTTAGGTAACCACCTAATGTATTATGTGCACCTTTGCACACAATCTTACCTGCCCATACAATCRTATTACCTGCACAATGAAATAAATAGTAATTTAATTTTACTTAGTTTAATTCCCCAAGATCTGCAAGAATACACAGTAATGCATCAAACCAAAAATTGAATTGGTCTTGACATTTTCTTTTTTTCCTTATCAGGAATAATGGACTGGATCCAAAAGACCATGGACGGAGTTTAAGTGCCTAAGTCCCAGTCCTCAGTAAAAACCTTGGAGAGGATTTTGGAGCACAGAGTTCCTCCCAGGGAAGGAGGCCCTTTCTGCTACCACATGACACAGCCTTGCCTTTTCCTTCTCTAGCCTCAGTGGGTCTCAGTCCTGGCCTCAAAGTGGCATAACTCTCACAAGCAGCACAGCTGATAGTGGTGGGCAGGTTGGATTTGAAGGGCTTTGAGAAGGGCTTTGACTCCTATGCAGTTTTCTGGGCAACTCCTTTTAGCCCAGGCCATTTTAGGGGTTGTCACTGGCTTCCCCACTGGTTGTTTTTCTGCATACCGAGAAGCCACCTCGAGATGGGTGAATTGCAGTATCATGCAGGTGTCCTGCCTCCAAGAGAAAGGAGAGATTTCAGAAATAACTCCGTCCTCAGTGGTTGGAGTCCATTCCCCCAGGTCAGCACGCTGAACTTCATGATTCTCTTTCCTATTTGCTGAGTTCTCTTGGCTGTTCAACACTACTTCAGCAATGACAAAAGTCTTACTGTCAAAAATAAGAGGCTCTATCTATTGACTTATGTTTGCAATTCTTTTAAACTGAGGAGAAATACATGATATGTTTGTATCAGATATAGAGAGATATTTTGCACAGAGAGGTTGTGGAGTCTCCTTCTCTGGAGATCTTCAACGCCCACCTGGATGCAACCCTGTCTAACATGCATGTGACCCTGCTGAGCAGGGAGGTTGGACTAGATGATCTCCAGAGGTCCCTTCCAACCTTACTGATTCTATGATTCTATGATATATGTGATAAAGCTGTCTATACATCCGATATATACCTATGACTATCTATAAGTCAGCCTCAGCTTGCTTTATAGCTAATCGAGAGAAACATGAACTTCTAAAGTATGATTCATCTGATCTATATTTAAGATCTATTTCAGATAAAATGAAATGTGCCATAAAAGTGACTCTTTCCCTCCATTAGCTGTAAAGGGAGCCTCTGGTAACCAGCTCAGACATCTATATCCATAGTCTACAATAGGCCAGGGGAATTCTGCCTATACATTTACTTTATTTCAGTAGAAAGAGCTGCAAGAAGACTTACACATTTTATCAGAACTTATCATCCAGTCATTAATGTTTACAATATTTTTTTGCAATAGAGAGGCCTATATGCTCTTTTGCTTTGAAGCTGGGTAGGCAAATGAGGATTTCTATTTTAATCTAACAGAAAAAAAAATCAGTGCACCACAACTGCAGAAAAATACTTAGAAATATGAGCAAAATAATCTTCTCAGAAACTGGAAATTAAAAAAAAGTAATTTGATTATTTAAAATAATATTAGAGTTTTTTTCCATCAAACTGAAGCCTTACTTTAATGTAATGTATTAAAGCCAAACATTTTTTAATATTTGGAATTGTCAGAATTGATTATTCTCACTGCAACCAATGTGGCAAAGTTGAATAAAATCTTTCTGCAAGGATTTTATGAGACATGAAATAAGCAAATCTTTATCATAGTATTGTTCAGACTGAAACTTTCAGTTTCTAATGCTTCAGCTGAGCATGTTCAATTTTTCAACAAGTTAGATCATATGACAGGATACACAAGCTACATGAAGTGCTGCCAACATGTGGGATTTGACTGCAATTTTGCTACTAAATTTGGCATTTTGCTTTTTAAAAAAACAAGTTGCTAGAACAAAATGGCCTCTGCGTACATAAACCCAAACAAAAGACAAATGAAAACACAAATCCAAAAGGATTAGAGCGTTTTTGATCACATGAAGGAGGAGGAGGGAAGCTGACTTTTCACCCTGGCAACACTGACTGTGGCTCCTACTGCAAGAGCTCTGCGGCGTCTGGTTTGAGTCTGTCACAAGCAGCTGGTGACATGTAGCAGTGTGGAATTAAACCCCAGGTTTCTAGCCCCACACTTAGTTACAAGATTACCTCCCAGGAATCAATGGTTTCAAAACTTTGTCATCTGTCGGCATTTCTCTCCTGGAGCCCTGACTTCTAACTGGATAATATGATGGATAATAAAATCGGTCTCTTCTCAGTAGCCCTGCACTGTATTTCATATGGTGAAATGTGAAATAGCACCAAAACAGGCCATGGTGTGGCTTAATTAAATGGAAAAAACTTCTACATCTTATCAGTGAATTTCTGTTATTTAAAATTTAAGTCTATTTAGTTTATTTTCAACGGTATTTGGCTTTCATGTAGTTACAGTGACTATGTATTTCTTTTCTTTTTTTAGTTAAAACACAAAGCTTCATATTAACTACAGGTGCTTCCTCCTTGAACTATATAAAATTACATTATAAGGGCTGCAAGGTTCATAGACCGGAGCCCAGAGGAGAAAGCTGAACTCGTTTTATATAACCTGTAACTAGTTCACAGTGAATATCACTCCCCTTGAATCATGCCATTATTTGCATTATCAGACCACTATGTGAAATATTTTCTATCAAAGTAGATTCCAGGGTTCTGTATGGAGAATTCCTGCATCCTGAATGCACAGTACTAGCTGCTCAGCTACTTTGGGGAAGGGCAGGCTCCAGTCCTGGCTGGTCCCAGAGCCCTTCTCCCACCGCTCAGCAAGATCCCTCAGGCAAATACAGAAGGATGGGACATACCTGTTAAGAATAAGCAAAACGCACTCAGGTTGTCAGATCAGCAAAAAAATCGTTAAGAAAAATGGCTGAAACGTGATCATGAGTTACCAGCCATTAAATATACTATGGGGCACTTCTGGTGTCAGAGGGAATCCCAAGGTTTGGCTCTGCTCCTGCACTGCTGCTGTATATTGATYATTAATGCTGTACATTGCACACGGAGTTTTGTCCTCTAAATAAAGGAGGGTAACTTTGCTCTTTGGAAAATTCAGTCACTTTTTAAGGTGGAATAAAGTTGGTTTTTTTTTTAATCTATTTTTGTTACCACAACATCACTACGTAATAGACCAGGAAAGGGAAGAGTTAGCCTTATTTTGAAATTCTGAGAACAAGAGGCAGTGGAAAAAGACTAAGTACTTTTGTTTACAACTGATTTTGTTGCTGTTAGACCGAAGCAGGAAACAGAACTGCGAATGGAAACAGGAAGAAAAATATTTTTATAATGACAATTAGAGAGAAAAGGATACAAAAGTAACCTAGACAAAATTAAGGGGACTTCATGAGCCAGGAGSGAGTGTTTCAAGCTCATGCAGCTGCGGACAAGAACACCCCACGCGTTCCCACTTGGGGCTTGTGATGAATTAAAGGGAACTCGAGGCTGCTGAGAACAGGGCCGGGGGCAACTGTCAGTACGTTACGTGCCCCCTCGGCTCCGTAGTGTCCACGGCGCTGGGTGCCTCGGGCAGAGGGGCCTGGGCAAAGGGCGGCTGTGCGCGGAGCCCGGGTTCTGCTGCCAATTCTCGCCGAGCCGAGCAGCGGTGCGARGGGGCGGCACCACCCGCACCTCAGGGCCCCGCTCGCTCTTTCGGGGGGCCCTGGGGCTCGGGGGGTCTGCAAGTCCCTCAGCTTTGGGGGAGCGGCGCCGGGCGCGGCGGGGCTCCGGGGCGGCGCCGGCGCCGCAGGTGCCTCCCTCCGCGGTGCCCGCCGCTGCCACGTCAGGGGAGCTTCCCGCGGCGAGGCGGGCCCGCGCCGGGCCTTCCTCCTCCTCCTCCTCTTCCTCCCGCCCCGCCGCTGCCGGCGCCGGCAGCGGAGACGTTGCCGAGGGAGGCGCCCGCCGCCATGGAGGCCCGCTACAACCTCAGGAGCCCGGGTAGGCCGCGGCGGGGCCGGGGCGGCTGCAGCGGTGGCGGGGCCGGCGGCGGCCCGGGGTGGCCGGGCGCAGAAGCGCCCCGCCCAGGCCGTGCCGGCGCGGGGGTCCCTTCCCCGGGGGCACGGGCGCGAGGCGGCCTTGCCCTGCAGGAGCTCGCGGTGCCGGCGCGGCCCCGCGGGCCGCCCCGCGCCGTTCCTGCCTCCGCCGAAGGGGGCGGAGAAGGTCTCGGAGCGGGAGCGGCCGCTCCAGGCGCGGCCCGGAGCCGGGAGGGGAAGCTGCTCCGGCCTCCCGGGCCCCGCGCGGCTTCACTGGCGCAGGGGCCGCTCGCTGGCCCCGTGCCGAGCCTCAACGGTGTGGAAACCGCACGCTGCCGCTTCCGCCACGAGAACGGCGTCCAGCACCCGGCTCCGGAGGCGTGAGGGCCAGCGGGGCCGGAGCGCTCCCTGCCCTGCTCCCCAAGCCCGTCTGGGGAGGTAGCTGTCAGCAGCCGCGCTGTGCTGAAGCAGCGGCTTCGCTCTCCGGCCGTGCAGGAGCTGCGGGGAGCGCTAACGTTAGCATGACCTGTGCTCTGCAAGCGTAAATGAGCGGCTTATTTACAAAACATGCCTCACAGGGCTGACGAGGCCRTTGCTGAATTATGTTTTCTGCTCCCTCCTTCCCTTCCCATCCAAATTGCATGATATAAAGATAGCAAAGGATCACGAAGCAGATCATGTACTCTCTATGTTCCAAAATATCGGAACAAAAATATTTTTTGTAGACACGCTGGGTATGTTGCACGTGTGAACTTACCAGGGTGGCCTACAAACCTGCTCACTGGTTGTGGTTGGCCACGTCACTGGAAATAGTGGTGGTAGGTTCTGCATGACCTGCCCATGAGGCCTGGGTGGAGAGGGCAAGTATGTGTGGGTTAACTTAGTGCTGTTCTTCCCGCGTGTCCTTTCTAGCCCTGCGTGTTTTTAAGAGAAAATTATCTTTCCTGAAATTGGCTTTCAGCACCATGTGCTGTTCCATAGCAAAAAAAAAAAAAAAAAAAAAAAAAAAAAAAAAAAAAAAAAAAAAAAAAAAAAAAAAAAAAGGGAAGAGAGATTAATTCAGTGGATATGTATTACACTCCCAAATTAAATGGGCTGTATAGCATATTAATAAATTTTAAATCTTTGCTTTGTGTGGATATTGAAAAGTCTATAAAAAGTTTGGCTTGATTTAAATCACTCATTTCAACAGTCAAATCAATAGGCATGAAATATTTAAATTGGCCCTTTTTGACTATCTTTCTTTAAGAAGATTGTTTCTTCACAGCAGTTGTTATTGATTAAAATAACTTTTTTCTTTTCCTGCTAAGAAGAGCCATTRCACTTAGCCTGGCACTTCTTTTTGCTAACCAGGTAGATATGCATATATAACTATTTAGTATTTCAGTATATGTCTTATGAATTTCTGTTTTGTTATGGTTGAATGTGTAGTTTAACAGTGATACTTTACACTTGCTGTTCGACTAAAGACTGAAAATAGAAATGTAGAATTTTCTAATTTTAAGGTAGTTTTAGCTTGTGCAGATATACTGAAATGCGTAAGAACAAATACACCATATTTACTGTTTCAGATAGTTATCGGTCATCTGCAGATTAAATTGTTTTTGGTAACTGAGCTGTTTAGGATTTTTAGAAATAGCAGCTGTCCTTGTGCCTGTTTTTGTTGTTGTTCTGATGTTAATACAGGACAAACAAAGCTTCTAATCTTTATTTTGAAGTCATAAAATCATAGAATCAGTAAGGTTGGAAGGGACCTCTGGAGATCATCTAGTCCAACCCCCTGCTCAGCAGGGTCACCTAGAGCATGTTAGACAGGGTTGCATCCAGGCAGGCCTTGAAGATCTCCAGAGAAGGAGACTCYACAACCTCTCTGGGCAACCTGTGCCAGTGCTCCGTCACTCTCACAGGGAAGAAATTCCCCCTCACGCTCAGGCGGAACTTCCTGTGCTTCAGTTTTGCCCATTGCCTCTTGTCCTGTCACACGGGACAACTGAAAAGAGTTTGTCCCYGTCCCCTTGACACCCTCCCTTCAGGTAGTGGTACACATTGATAAGATCCCCCCTCAGTCTTCTCTTCCCCAGGCTGAAGAGGCCCAGCTCTYGCAGCCGTTCCTCATAGGGCAGCTGCTCCAGCCCTCTGATCATCTTYGGAGCCCTACACTGGCCTCTCTCCAGTAGCTCCATGTCTCTGTTGTAGTGGGGAGCCCAGAACTGGACACAGTACTCGAGATGAGGCCTCATTGGGGCTGAGTAGAGGGGCAGGATCACCTCCCTCCACCTGCTGGCAACACTCTTCCTAATGCACAGAGGGTACCATTGGCCTTCCTAGCCACAAGGGCACATTGCTGGCTCATGGTCAACTTGTCATCCACCAGCACTCCCAGGTCCTTCTCTGCAGAGCTGCTCTCCAGAAGGTCAGCCCCCAGCTTGTATTGCTGCATGGGGTTATTTTTCCCTAGGTGCAGAACTCTGCACTTGCCCTTGTTGAACCTCATGAGGTTCCTCTCCGCTCAGCTCTCCAGCCTGTCCAGGTCCAGGTCATTCAGAGAATGGCAGCACAGCCCTCAGGTGTGTCAACCACTCCTCCCAGCTTGGTATCATCAGCYGAGTTGCTGAGGAGGCACTCTGTCCCCTCATCCAGGTTGTCGATGAAGAAGTTGAACAGGATGGGACCCAGTAGTGAGCCCTGGGGGACACCACTAGCCACAGGCCTCCAACTAGACTCCACGCCACTGATGACCCTCTGAGCTCTTCCTTTCAGCCAGTTCTCAATCCACCTCACTGTCCGCTCATCTAACCCACACTTCCTGAGCTTATCTAGGAGGATGTTATGGGAGAGAGTGTCAGAGGCCTTGCTGAAGTCAAGGTACACAACATCCACTGCTCTCCCCTCATCCACCCAGCCAGTCATTCCATCCTAAGAGGCTATCAGATTGGTTAAGCAGGATTTCCCCTTGGTGAAGCCATGCTGACTACCGCCGATCACCTGTTTTTCCTCTGGAGATGACATCCAGGATGAGCTGTTCCATCACCTTGCAGGGATGGAGGTGAGGCTGACCGGGCTGTAGTTGCCTGTGTCCTGCTTCTTGCCCTTTTTGAAGACTGGAGTGACTCTGGCTTTCTTCCAGTCCTCAGGCACCTCTCCAGTTCTCCATGACTTTTCGAATATGATGGAGAGCGGCCTGGGAACAACATCTGCCAGCTCCCTCAGTACCTGTGGGTGCGTCCCACCCAGGCCCATGGATTTGTGGATGTCTAGGCTGCCCAGAAGGTCTCTAGTCCTTTCCTCCTCAACCAAAGGAAAATCTTCCCTTCTCCAGACTTTCTCCCTCACGTCCAGGTTCCGGGATTCCTGGGGGCTGCCCTTAGCAGTGAAGACTGAAGCAAAGAAGGCATTCAGTAATTCTGCCTTCTCTGTATCCCTTGTCACCAGGGCCCCTGCCCCATTCAGTAGGGGGCCCACATTTTCCCTAGTCCTCCTCTTGCTGCTGGTGTATTTGAAGAAGCCCTTCCTGTTGTCCTTAACATCCCTTGCCACACTCAATTCCAGCTGGGCCTTAGCCGTCCTCGCTGCATCTCTACATACTCTGACTGCATTCCTATAGTTCTCCCAAGTAGCCTGTCCCCTCTTCCACATTTTGTGTATTTTCTTCTTCTGTCTGAATTTGGCCAAGAGCTCCTTGCTCACCCATTCAGGTCTCCTGCCCCTTTTGCTGCACTTCTTACTCATAGGGATGCACTGCTCTTGAGCTTGGAGGAAGTGATATTTGAATAGTAGCCAGCTCCCCTGGACCCCCCTTCCTTCTAGGGCCTTAACCCATGAGACTCCACCAATTAGGTCTCTGAAGAGCCCAAAGTCTGCTCTCCTGAAGTCCAGGGTTGCAATTCTGCTTGTTGCCTTACTTCTTTCCTGCAGGATCTTGAACTCCACCATCTCGTGGTCACTGCAGCGAAGGCTGCCCCAACCTTCACATCTCTAACCAGTCCCTCTCTGTTGGTAAGGACAAGGTCCAGCAGGACACCCTTTCTCATAGGCTCCTCCACCATTTGGGACAAGAAGTTGGTAAGGACAAGGTCCAGCAGGACACCCTTTCTCATAGGCTCCTCCACCATTTGTGACAAGAAGTTATCACCAATGCATTGCAGGAGCCTCCTGGACTGCTTGTGCCTTGCTGTGTAGTCCCTCCAGCAGAGGGTGGTTGAAGTCCCCCATGAGAACCAGGGCCTGTGATCGTGAGGCTACGTCCAGCTGCCTATAGAAGGCCTCATCAACTTTCTCTTCCTGGTCAGGTGGCCTGTAGTAGACACCCACAACAGTGTCCCCCATGCCGGCCTACCCTTTGATCTTTACCCATAAGCTCTTGACTGCCTCCTCCGCTGCTGCCCCTAGGCAGAGCTCGATGCATTCCAGTTGCTCTCTCACATAAAGAGCAACTCCACCACCTCGCCTTCGTGGCCTGTCTTTCAGGTCAGGTTTTGGAATTTTGAATGCACTATTTCAATATAAAGTGAAGAGAATAATCGTTGTATACTTGCACAGGAGGCTTCTGCTGTTTGATACTGCTTTCAGACTTCAGCAGGTCTGATGCTTGTATAATGCAAACATGCATGATGTTCCAAGTGCTTGGCTGGTGACTTCCATCAGTTCAGTAGCTTTAAAGAGAGTAAATACTATTTATTATTTTTAGTGCAATATTTTATAGTACCTTCAGGCTTTATCAAAAATAGCTTAAAATATTAAAGACTGAACATGAGTTCAAAGAAAAACACTTTTTAAATAAGAGTTTTTTGCTAAAAGAAACCTGCAGTTCTAATTGATCTTCATCTTAAGCCAAGTTTCGCTCTAAAGCTGTGACACACGCTGAAGTGCTTCTGTCATATGGTTATGTGAATCATAGTATTACAAGTAGGTGTACCAGATTGGATTCATGAATGAGAATCAGCTAGGCTCTCTAGTGTCATTCATTTTTTGTTCTGTTGAATAGATCACATTTGTGGCAATATTGCTACACAGATTTGTCCTGCCACTAATTGCTGCTAGTCAGAATGTTCATCTTCCTGATCACAGGTTCTCTGATTCATGCTAATAGTATTAATTGCCTTTTAAATGTTCACCCTGACATATTTAAAAGACAGTAACTGTCTACAGCACAAAATACTTTATTAAGTTGTGCATAGTTAAATGTCATGGACGTTCTGGTTCTGGGCTTGGAGAGCGTTGTGTGCTAAGCTGCTACTCACTTCTGTCGTTCATGCTCTARAGGAACAAGGACTGTAGGGGCACTCACCTAAAACTGTCTCCTCAAACAATCTATGAATATACTTTTTTTTAGTGGTCTTTTGGGGAAGAAATAATAATCTTTGTAAGGGAGGAAATTTTATACTATACGCTTCAGACTTTTTTTGTATTGCCTTTATGAGACAAAGGTTTTCAAGCTGTTGCTTTGTATTTTTGTTTCTATTTTTGGTACTTCTAAAAGGTCAAGGTATTTTCTSTCTTAAGATTTCAAAATGGATTAGTCAGTGTGTACCAGCCTGCTACCATATGGCTGATAAACCTCTTCCATCAGTATTAAAGCTCTGCTGACTAAAGCTTCATCCTCTTCGTGCTTCAGGAACCTCCCTGTTTCTGAAATTTGTAAGACAGCTACTTGGACTAATCTCTCTACTTTTTTTTTTCCAAGTGCTGTGACCCTTAGCCTGCTGCAAGATCAAACACCAAATCTTGTAGTCACTGTTTTGTAGTGACAGGATTCATCAGTCTCATCTTCTGTGTTGGGTGTTAGCAGTCCTCTGAGCAGTTACTAGCACATTTGAAGAATTATGGCACTTATATGTATGAGGTATAATTCTCTGTATCAAAGAACTATAGTGAAAGTATTGCATAAATATCCATAAAGAAATATCCAGTCTGATAAGACTATTTGCTCTAATTATTCTTTTCTTGCTTGCTCGTTTGGTGACCTTGTCACTTCAAGTGATTTTTTTGACTTAAGATGTTGAAGCTTATTGAATGTTGTCTTACGAGAAATCCTTTGTACTTTAAATGCAAATTTAATCCTGACTCTTTTTTGCTGTGATTCAGACTTTGTGCAATTAAAAGATTGATTTCACCGGTGTTTTTTTTTTTCCCTCTGAAATTAATTTTACTTTGCCTTTAATAACCTGCACTTTCTTTTGAATGCAAATACTGAATGTTTGAGTAAGTGGGTTCAAAGGTATGTCAGGTTGCTGTGCAAATTGATGCTGGTGATTCAGTAGGTGGCACTGTTTACTTTGACCTCTCAAGTCACTTGGCACTTGGTGACTGGCCAGGGGACAAAGACACTGTTGGCTCTGCAGTCAGGTATTGGGGGGAAGGAGGTCCTAATCAGTCACAGCTGATTTTAAAAGGACTTTCCCAAAATGTCAGCCGTGACATTGAGTATAGTCTAATTTAAGAGACCTAATTCTTCCCTAAAATTTATTGTGAGATTTTAATGAAGTACAATACTCTCTTTATTTTTCTAATTGTAGATAGTAGTATCATTRAGAGGTAAGCAGGAAATTAAGATAGACCTATGTTTTACTAATATGTTAAGTGGACTAAGTAGTTAAAGATTCTCTGGAAGAGTGTTACATAAATGCTATACTAATCTAATTTAATTGGAGAACTTGGGCAGATTTGATAAGTAAACTGCATCTTTAGCTATGCTGTCTTAGTCAACAGAGTCATGAGAAGAATGACTACATTTTCTGTATTTCCTCTAAGTAGATCTCTAAATCTTGTTTGAAATGGAAACATTTTATTTATAGCAGTCAAAAAATAGAAAGTCTTTGCAKCAGTAAAATATGTCAGTTTGTTTTATTTCTTCTTTTCTAGATCTGATAAGTCAACTTGAAAGATTAAAGKATCTTTAGCTTTATACCAGCTATTTTGGACTCCTTTATTTGCTAATTTTTATTGTGTATTTTTTTTTCAAAGGGAAGAACTGAAAACTGATAGAATGAAATTGTTGCTATCCATTGAGAAAGATACTACACACAGAACCCTGATCACTTAAATATAAGTTTGTTTCACTGAGGATCCTGTAATCACTTTTACATGCACACAAGGATTTCTTGTTAGCTGCAGGGGTTAAGCTTTGCTGAAGCCAGGCCTAACTATCCCTGTGCTTTGTAGCTGCAGTTTGACCCGAGTTTGACCCGAGTGCCACCCCACTCAACCTTACCTCTCCGCTCACCCACATCTGTTTCTTTTTATCGAGTTCTCATACCTGATTGCTAGTGTTTTTTGTAGATACTATAACAGATCTTTAGGAAGCTTGTAATGGTGTCAGAGTCCTTGTTTTCAAAAGACTCACCACTCTGTTATACTGAAATAAATCCTGTTGCGTGTTACACTAGTATAATCCAGTAACCCTGGTCAGCTTATTTGATTGGCATGTGTACAGTTTACAGATTTATAAAAATGAACTACAATCTCTCCTKGTTAATACTTTAGACTAATAAAACAGACTTCCACAAGGCTAAAAATAACTACTTTAAAAGAAAGCAGTTATTTTATTTTCAMAATAATGGACTTTTTAAAGAGAGCRTATAATACTGTAGTGAAATGAGCACTCTTGATGTTCAACTCCTGTCATCCCTTTAACCAGTGATATTTACATTTATAAAATTGTTCACTTCCATTTTCTGTATATGAAACGTTTTCCTTGGCGGTGACATGTAGACTACACTAAGTGGTCAGAATAGCAGAAATGCTTGAACGTGATGACTTCGGGATGGGTCCAAGAGAAGGAGTTGTGTTGAACAGGAATTACAAGATAGGTTAACCTAGATATAATAACAAGAAGAGGAGATGTAGAAAGGAGATGTAGAAGATATAGAGGGTACTGCATGTTTTGAAATGKAAGAAGATTGGAGAGGGTAACTACAGCCCATCTTGAATTTTAAGATAGATCAAAACCTGTGTGTCCATGCTCAGTAGCTGGTTTGAAGTGCAAAGGCCTGGGTATTTTTTTCTGGCTGGGCATATATGTTTTCAAATAATCTAATATAAAGGATRCTGCATCTCCCTGTGCTTGCCAGTGTATTGGTTTTCCTCAACTCTTATTATGACCTCCTTTGGAACAAGTAAGGGAGTAGTCATGTAATACTCCCATGAGGTGTCAGGATAAGGATGTTTAGGATGTACAGGATGTCTTTCATGATCAAGTGTTGGGGGGTAGATCTTGTACCTCTTGTATTTAAACACTGAAACTCTGTTAAATCACGTTTATCATTTTCCTCATATCTTTAGTGCAATTAATAATTTAACATCATTTTAATTCTAGTATTCAGACATTCTTTTGAGAAACTCTGTTACCATGGARCATATTTTCCATAACTTTGTGTTTGTATGACTCATTTAAATCATTTATTCAGTGTGAGTAATTTATGTTTTGTCTTGGATTATTAACTCATGAAGAAGCTATGATRTGCTGAAAAAGATGAGTTAGCTGAAAGGAACCCTTCAAGAAAWGCTTATTATTTTTTATGCAGTGTGTATTAATTTATTTCTTTATTTTCCTGTCCCAATTTTTCTGTTTTTCAGCTGTCAAACGTTTAATGAAAGAAGCTGCAGAATTGAAGGATCCAACAGATCATTACCATGCACAACCTTTGGAGGTTTGTTTCTCTGTATTAGTTTGCAGGATCTTGTCATTAGCCTGTGTAATAGATGCTGTCAATTCTCTATGTGCGTATGTATTAAAAACTTACTTGTATTTTTAGATACTAGTGCACCTTCTTAAAATTAATTCCATTCTTTTGGTATTTTTTCKTATGCTGCAAATCAATGGCAAAATTCCACATTTAATGATATCAGGTTCTTAATGAAAGTACATAATAGTAATGGTTTAAATTGCATCTGAGCAGTTTTGTCACATGGGTGTAATGTGTTTATTTTTGCCACACCCTTGCCCCTGAGACTCTGAGACTACATAAACATATTTTGTTTTAAATTGAGCTTTATATGCCACAAACTGACATCTGGTTYGGTTACTGAGTTGCTCAACAAAACTCTTAAAACTAGATGATCTACATGGGCTCCCTATTTTGCATATAAAAAAGCTACATGAAAGACCTTTAAATGAGTGCAGGTCTGCCCTGGATACGTTGATATGTAAGAAAGAACACTTAGTTTCCACCAYAGGCATTTCTTGAAGTCTTCTAAATTGTTAAGCTTCTGGGCTGAGAGAACTGTGAAATTATGGTAGCTAGAAGTTTAAAAGGAAATCTATTCTGATTCTACTAAAATGTTAGAAAGGTAAGGTCTTGTGATACTCACTTTGGGGATTTGATTTAGCTGTTTATAGAAATGCGTAGCATACAACATACTTASAGCAAGGTACACGTTTCTTGGTGCTATAAAATATACTTTATTATTGACCTTGTGTGTGTCCTGTTTTTTTCCTGCCAGCCTCTTCCTGAGGTGAAATGTAACATTTAATTCATGCTGTCAGTTAATAATAGTTTACACAAAGTTCTTATTTCAGGATAAGAGCAGTGACTCACTGGGAAGAGAGCAGTGAGAGACAGATGAAAAGACAGGCTGGAAATGTTGACAGTTCCCTTCTGTCCTTGAAAAAAWTTTRACTAGATGGGTTGTCACAGCCCTGMAGTACCAACATGCAGCATTAGTCATGATGTCTCCTTCACTGACAAGCCACACTGGACTCCTGTGATAACTATAGGAGTTTGTTTRTGAGTTGTGGGTGTCAGGAGGTCTGATACAGAAAGCTAAACGCAGACTCCTAAAGAAATASTACTTAAGGAGAAGTTAATTACATGTCCAATGAAAATTTCAAACTGTACCTACTATGCAGTAAGGCAAGATAGCTTTTTCAAAATTCTTCATGGAAAAATGAAAGCGAATGGGAGTTCTCGGGGGCCAGAGTCAAAGCCCTCCACCGGGTAAAGCGTTGCGTTGGGCATAGAGGCATCTTTAAGAAGGGAGGCTCTCATTCGTGTTCTTATTTGGGGTGGGCCTGTTTCCAGTTCTATAGAAATTCTTACTCACATGGGCAAAGACTCAGCTTTCCCTTAGCTGACCCTGAGTTTTCCATCTTTCAGGTAATAAAACTCTTGTCATAATTGGTACAACTCCTGTGAAAAGCTTGAGTGATAAATCTGAATTTTCCAGAAAAGTCATTTTGTAAGATAATTACCAGAAGCTGTAATATTTCATTCTTTTAGTCAGAACCTTAGTACAGTGTTGATAGTCCTGTTCTCCATTTGATATTTTTTTTCTTTTAAAAACTTTATTTGGTGTTTCTTTAGCCTATTCTTGTTCCAAAAAGTGTTGATTAGGTAGGTATCTGTTTCTTTGACGCGCTCTTCTTTTTTTATGGGGGCATTTTAGGATAATCTTTTTGAATGGCACTTTACTGTTAGAGGCCCTCCAGATTCAGATTTTGATGGAGGAGTTTATCATGGGCGAATAGTGCTGCCACCTGAATATCCTATGAAACCACCAAGCATTATCTTGCTGACGGTAAGCATATTTACGAGTTACACTTTTTTATATAATCAATTTAGTCTTAGATATCTGAGAGATTCTTAGCATATAARGTATCATTATTTCTGTGAGAAAGTTGGCATAGTACAGTTAATGCTGCTAATTTAATATGAGAAGCTTTTCAAGGTAAATTTGGTATTCTGTAGTTATATAAAGATTTTCCCCTGTACATGGAAGTTTTCCCAAGGAGTAAGCACATTGGTGGTGTGAATGCAATAATCTTTCCCTTCCCTCTGTGGGCCTCTTCAGTCTCTGTGTTGGTATGTGTTTCAAGGTGAACCTGTGTCGTGGGGGAAAGGTCCACATTTCTATGTAGTTTCATAGAGCTACAGCTTTTCGAACTTCCTATATGTGGTTTGTGGATTACAGGAGCARCAGTGAAGCCACATGGTTGAACAACAATTAAAGAATTTATTTGAAATTTAATTATTAAATATTGTTTGCTTATTGATTTATCATTTTTTTTATACCTTCTACCAAAAAGCAGGAGTTAACTTAAAGTGCTTTGTATCTTCCTTCTTCCTTTTAAAGGCCAATGGCAGATTTGAAGTGGGGAAAAAAATTTGTTTAAGTATCTCAGGGCATCATCCTGAAACATGGCAGCCTTCATGGAGCAGTAAGTAACAATTTTTCAGAAAATGTTATCCCCACCAAGCAAGTAGATCTTTAAAATGAAAAATCTCACAAGCAAGGCTACTCACTGATATTTTTCTTGATAAGTAGACTAATGTTTAGCAAAACTTCTCTTGTGTCTCCCTGAACTCAAAGAAACCCTACAGTTACTGAAACTCTGATCTTTGAGAGGTGAGCAGGAAGAAAGAACTTTTTTATAGTTTTGTATGTGTAGTAGTTAAACTTCCTATTAATTTATTTCTAGTAAACTTCTATTGAAATGTTTATTGAAATTCCTTTTATTAAAAGCTGAAAGAAGAAAACAGAACAAAGCCCAGCTGAATTACAAGCTAATGATGCTATTATTAGAGATGCTTGATTRTTATAGCATTAGAAGAATAAATGGAACTTGCATTTACATTTTAATTCATTAGAGACCCTAACATTGAGTAAAAATACAGAATTCGGTTTCTGTTGTAGGTGTTCGACCACACACAAACATGCAAGTTTTCTTAGGGGCACATTTTTCCAGTTGGAAGCAGTATGTGTGAGAATCAATTGGAGATCTTATAGCAGGAAAAAGAGAATGGTTTCTGAAGGAGCAAAAAATATGGGAGAATATGGGAGAATTGGAGAAACAGAGTGATGAAAGAGGGATATAGGAAGATTAGGGGATGATATTAAATAAAGGTAAGGTGAAAGGTTTGAAAAACTGAGGGATGATGGTAAGCTATAATGATTGTATATCAAACTCAGAAAGGAGAATTTTCCAACCATTTAGTTTTTTTAATTGTTTTTATGTAAAATACTTTTAAATTCTATTGCTTTACTTCATTTTTTTCCTTGTAATCACTAAAATCAAGTTTGAATACCGATGGTGTTGAGTATGGTCAGCTTTTRAATCTGACACTGTTCTACGGCAAGTGAACACTGAAAACGAAAGACAACGCAGTCCTAGTTCAGAAACACTGTTTTTTTGTTTATTTATTTTTTGTAGRTGCCATTCCCATAGAGACTAGGAGAGTCATAAGATGTAGCCAAGGCAATATTTCCTTATGTGTGTATATGTAATTGTGATTTTTAGTTCATGAATTCTCTGTAGATATCAGTTGCATGTTTTAAATATGTTGATAAGATTAAAGTTTGATCAGGGCATTGTGCTAAACCAAGATTCCTGTTAGTGTTAAAATTCAGCATATTGTCCTGAAGGAGAGATGCAGATATGTATCATGTAGCTGGAGAAACCTTAGGAGTCTTCCAGCAGACCCCTTTTCRACTTTCCTAATGGCTTTTATTTTTAAAGAGCAAATTGACTTCTGAATAGAAGGGGTACRTATGCTATATCTATTTTGTGATACTTATTTGTACTTGTTGTTATTGTTTTTTTTACCAAATCTACTGGTAGAGTGCCTTGACTTCTTAAATTTCATTAGTGTATGTAAAGCAAAATTGAAGAACAGATGTTGGTCAAAAGAGATGTTTTATTTGACAGTTTTCTTATGAATTTAGAATGCCTCATGGATCTATCTCTTCCGCAATCCCCATTTTTWTGTACCATCTTTCTTCAGAATCACTTCTAAAGTCTTGATTTTACCAGATTGTTTAGGATTTAATAAACCATTTAATTTTATTCTGTTCTTCTCATTACAAATCTTGGCTAATATAAAAGAGCTAACCAAAATACCARGGCAGTATTAGTGTGTTATTGAGGAAAAAGAGGGACTTCAAGAAAGATTGATTTTAATTACTCAYATTTCTAACAGCATTGTTTTAATCAAATATGCTAATCTTTACATTGACATATTTTTGTGACAACTTAGCTTTCCTTCTCTGTGTTGGTTGATGGAAGATTAAGGCCTTACCTTTTGCTTATAATATGAAGTTAAAAAAAAAGAGTTACAAAAATCCAGTGCTGCTTGCATGAAATTGAAATTCAGACTTCTTTGGACAAAACTTCATTTTGTAAGCAAAACTCTGTTTGTTTTATCTTGAATGTAGAGCCAGATGAAATAGCAATTGTTTCCGTAACCTAGTTAGTATCTGTTTTCCAATTTTAGTAAGAACCGCTCTACTAGCCATTATTGGATTTATGCCAACTAAAGGTGAAGGAGCCATAGGATCTCTAGATTACACACCAGAAGAAAGAAGAGCTCTTGCGAAGAAGTAAGTATTAAGTTTGTTAATGTGGGTGACAACTTTGACTCTGATATTTTAGCATGTGTTGTGTTTGATAGTGCTTGTATGTGTATGTGTGAATCACGGAACAGTTGAGGTTGGAAGGGACCTCTGAAGACCATCTAGTCCAACTGACCTGGTCAAGCAGTGTAACCTAGAGYAGGTTGCCCAGGATTGTGTCCAGATGACTTTTACATCTCTCCAAGAAAGGAGACTCCACAACCTTTCTGAGGAACTTGTTGCAGTGCTCTGCAACCTCACAGTAAAAAAAGTTTCCATAGATAGAATCTCTTGCATTCCTTTTTGTGCTCATTGCCTCTTGTCTTGTTACTGGGCATCATTAAGAAGARTCTGGCCCCATCCTCTTTACATCCTCCCTTCAGATCATACGCATTGATAAATCCACCGTCAGTCTTGTCTTCTGCAGGCTGAACAGTCCCAGCACTTTCAGCCTTTCCTCATATGAAGGCTGAAGGTTGTACTAGATGATCTGCAGAGGTCCCTTCCAACCTCAACTATTCTGTGATTCTGTGGTTGTCCCTACACAAAAGCTTACACCAGTTTTCCCCCTCCCTTCATCCTCATCTAGGGARAAGATACTTGAAAGATCATATCCATATCTTATAAAGAAAGTTACTGTATTTTAAATTGTAGCTAATATCATATTTTGCAGGCAGATACGAGCTAGTTTAGCCTGTACTAATCAGAAGCTGTGAGTTTCCTATTAGCATGGCACTGAGTCAAAGCTAATAAGCCCTGCTGAGAGGTAGAGTTTACTGGGTTAGTCTTAATGTGCATTGCCAAAGCTRTGTGGTTTCTGGTTGGCTTGAAGAACTGCCTGCAGTGTACCCTGTAGGTAAGCTGTTACGTGTGCAGGAGAGTAAAGGTGCTCCAAAAAAGAAAGTGAAACTCCTGGATTTATGAAGTGCAAACTCCTAAGTCCAATTTTATACTTATAGTAGCAGAGTTAACTCTATATAATTTATGCTTTTAATTTACTACAAATGTAAAATAAGTTTTTAAACGTTAATAACTTTTTTAATACAATAACAGGTGATATCAGTAATACGTAAATCTGTCATTAATATTTTCCTAAATGACATTAGAGAACATGTGTTTGTAGTATAGCTAATCTGGACCTAATTTTTTCACAATAGTGTAAATTGGAGGCGAGGGGAAGTACTTTTAAGCTATCGGTCTTGACACCACTTGTCTTTCTGTGAATCGTTTTGCTAGTAGTTTGCTTAAACAAGCACACGGAAGTAGTACAAGAACATGGCATTCTGAGCTGTGTCGTTTGTGGCTAGATCACAAGACTTCTGTTGTGAAATATGTGGCACATCTATGAAGACAGCCCTCTTACCGTTAACGTCAGGAAGTGTGTCAAGCCAGGCAGACAAAGAGGCTAAAGAACTTGCCAGACAAATCAGCTTCAAGGTGGAGTAACTGAACTTTTTTCTCTCTTTCTTGTACAGAAATTGAAAAATTAGTAAATTGCAATAATGTTTCTAATTTCACAAACATTCATAATCAGTGTATGGGAACCTATTTTGGGGAGGATAGACTGTAGGAGGGTAATGGGACTGTATCTCTGAGAACATGCAAACTGATAAACTGTGCATCTCAATGCACAGTTCACATCTATCACAACTAACCAATGATTGATTAGTTATAGTGTCAGTGAATGACTCTTGCGATTAAAAAATGCCTAACTATGTTGCTTTTAATTCCATGTTTTCAGTCAAAAATAACTTGATGAAATTCTCCAGTCTTGGTATGATCATAATTATTTCAGGAAAGTTTGGGCAAAGCTAATTATTTTCTTTTTTCCTTTGTGATTTTTTTTCCTTTTGCCTTATGGAAGGAATAAAACATATTCATACAGAAAAATGATTGCAAATTCTTTTGAACTGCTCTGCAGCTGAAGATACTGAAAGTTGAACTCTGGTATGGAAATTGCTGTTAACCTAAAAATGTGTTCTCTAGCTTGTGTTTCAGTGAGAATAAGGTTTAGCCAAATATGCTAAGAAATTATGCTTAGATAAGCAAATATGCTTAGAAAATTGCATGTTTTGCATGCACAGTGTTATTTTTCACTGGGTTTTTCACTAAACTTGTAAATCAACCACTAAGGAAAACTGCTGTGCACGAAGGAAGGGATCTACAGTGAAATATATTATGACTATGTGTCACAGGTGCAGAATACATCCTCAATGAGGTCAGTGGAACTAGTTTTTTCCCTTGTATCACTAATGTTCTCCTAACACTGTCCTAAACACTGTGTCTGTATGTCACGAAAGTGAAGATTGCTTCGTACTGAGCATCACTGCCAGTTTTGCAAGACCTGTCTATTCCTTTGTGATCTTGCATCTATYTGCTGACATGATTGGGTCTCTTCGTAAAAATACTTATCATAAAAAGATCTTAAAACATTTTACAAAGCTGAGAAAATACAGGCACAGAATTTTAAAACGGAGCTACCCAGAGAAGTAATTTGGACTGATGCTTTTTTTCTTTTTTCTTTTCTTTTCTTTACATGCTGTAAAGGTTAAAATGCATAGCATTAGTTTTTACTTGAGAACTGCTGATCTTTGTCACAGAGATATCAGAAATATTAGAGTATACTTTTTAAAGGAATTTTCATACCTTTTTTTCAGCTTTGAAATGAAAAAGGGAAATCGGTCTCTTAAGAATATTGGTGCATTCTATTTATCTGTGTATTTAATGCCACATCTTAAGTGCAAGCACTCAGCATGGGAAGAATGAGCAAAAGCCCAGGTTATCACAGCCTTTAAAAATGTTTTTTTGCCCCCCCCCCCTCCCCCCCAAAAAAAAAGAAAGATCTGGTTGCTCCTTCCTTCCCTTTCTCAAATTAAGTTTCACTGATCATATTTTTTAAGTTTTCTACATTTCTACTTTGCTTGGCTTTTTATTGTTTACTTTATGKTAGGCTGAGGCATACGGTATATGTCTGTACTAAAATAATAGTATGAATTACTGTGAAGAAGTACCAAAGTCGCTAGTTTTTAATCATATGGATATTCTGTGCCAGCCTGTGAGGTAGGAATTAACAACAGATTGCCAAGTGAGTATGGAATTTGGGAGGGCTTCTCTAGTAGAAAATGTATTTGCAATCTCTGTTACCTTGATCCTCATGGAAGTGGCTTCTTTTAGCTGCTTCTAGGTGGTCCTGGGATTATAAGAAATTCTTTTTGGCCAGCCTTAAGCAAAATGGTAACTTTTAAATAACTGCCTGTGTTTGGTATTGAGAAAGGAACATGAAATTAAAAAAAAAAAAGGTTTCCAAATTACAATTTTTCTKCTTCTGTAAGCTTTTGACTTCACTTTCCTATCTGTTTTAATAAAAAAAATAATTTTTCTAATCAGAATTATATTGATGTACAAATTATTTTGTGGATTTTAGGTGCTATATACCATAAATTATATTTCATTTTTTTTTAAAAAAAAAGAAAAATAGGAAAATATATAAAACTAACAGTATATACATTAGTGTAAAATAATATGATGCATCGACTTGTAGCCATTTTGTGCCACATACCCTGAAATGTATTTTGCGGTAGAATTAAGGCTCCCCYCCTTCTCATTATAACATTAAATATGTTGATTTTCTTTCTTTGAAGTCTGTTCTCTCTAGCTTTTCTGAAGCAAAGGTAAGGGTTGGAGGACAGAGAGACTGATTGAGAAAGATACTTCAGCTRTGGGAACTTTGGAGTACATGTTTTGAATCCTACTCTGAATGTTTCTAACTTAATGGTCAGGTGTTTCAAGACCACTTATTCATTTTAGCTTATGAAAATGCTATGCATTTATATAGTGTGCACACTTTCCGGAGAGTAATAGAAGAGATGAAATGAACTTTTCTTGGAAAAAGCAGTGGTCACAAGTGGCAGGAAAGGAAATTCAACTGGACATGAGAAAAAAATACCACCATAAGAATGGTGAAACACTGTAGCAGCTGCCCAGAGAGGCTGCGGAGAGTATCTTTGGAGAAACTCAAAACTTGATTGGGCACAGGCCTGCTTTGAGGATGAAGTTGGACCAGAAGACCTCTGGAGGTCCCTTCTGACCTAAATTATTCTTTGATTCTGTGTTGCYTTATTGTTGGCCCATATTTGAATCATAACTTGTGCTGTCTCATATTAGAGTTCAGAGTAGTCAAGTGTGAAAGCGATGCAATGTTGTCAGATTGTTTTAAATATTTTTAAATTAATATTCAGAGCATTTCAGTAGCAGATAACATTTTGATCCTCTTGAAATGTTATGTATCAAGAAACAAAATTTATTCTCCTATGTCAAGTAGTAACATGGAAGACTTGAATTGCTATCTCCTGATCTTATCAGCTTGTTATCTGTATAATGGGTTGTTTTCTAATGCAGTGTTTGCRTTTCTTACTACTACTACTACTTCTATCTGCCTTTGAAGACAGATGCTTACCTAGTATTAGATTTGGAATTGTTGTCTTTGCGATAAGCTGGGATCGAGATGTGTGATTTGGGAGGTACAACACTGCAGTCTGGGGGTGGGCAGAGACACATCACTTGCTGATGAAATTGATTTGGTCCTGTGTTTTTGTTGTTGTTGTGTGGTGTTTTTTTTTTTTTTTTTTTTTTTTAAGGTTCAGGACTATGATGGTATGTCCTTTTCTGTTTGCAAGGGATTATTGCTAGCATTTTTTTTTTTTTTTTTTGATTTGTATGTATTGTAAGGTTCAGGACTATGATGGTATGTCCTTTTCTGTTTGCAAGGGATTATTGCTAGCATATGTTATTTTAATAATATARGTCCTATGATTCATGATTCTGTGCATATCATTACTGATCTGTCAATGCCTCAGATTTTCAAAGTGTGTGAGATTAATATTGGGAAGTGGTGCTGGTTAGACATTTTATTAAGGCATATAAAAGCAGTATTATTTTTTTCCTTTTGCCCTTTTTATGCTGAAATTTAAATGCTGAAAAGTGAGGTATGTCTGCTTGACACAATGTAGCGCCATGCACATATACCCACTCTAGCTGTGAGGCAGCTTCAGTGCTAGAGCCAATATATCCACATCAACATAGCATTTTTCTGAGGTTAGCCAGCCCTGMTGAGAAACAGGCTATATTAGTTCATATGTAAGAAGTAGTCAATGCTTACTTAAGGATCCTGAGAAACAGAAGTTAAAAAAATGGTGCTATTTCTGGGGTCATTTTGTCCTACATCTTCTGAAAAATTTTGCTTTTTGCTCCATCAGTCTTACACATTTTGGGGCTGTTAAACCCATGATTATATGCAAACATATAGAACTAAAAAAATCTAAAATAGAACTGGAATTTTTAAACTGGTATTTTTTCATCTATTGTCTTATTTCTTATGAGTTAGAATTTCTTAAATCTGTTGGTGTGCAGTTGGAATGCAGTTGTCATACCTGATGATTACATTTCAGTAAGTCTCCTATATACATTAAAATGGATGTGCAAAAATACGCTGAATCATTTTGGAGAAATTTTAATCTTGTCTCTGAACTGTACATATGTCCTCCTCGTAGGCAGAAGTCAGTTCATCCAGGAGGTCTGATGCTGAACATTCAAACACGTCAGGATTGAGCCACTCTGCTGCTTTACCTGAGCCCCAGCAGGATGGTGTAGCTAGAGCATTCCAGGATCCAGCAAGTGCAATGGTATGGTCTATATCTGAGTTTTATCAGATAAAAATATGTGCGTGGTCTGAATGTGAAATCTGTACTATTAAGCTGATGGGAAGATTCATTAAGAGTGTRCAGTTCATACATTTCTTCTAGTATTTGTGCATAATTTTATAAAGAATCTTCATGCAAACTTTGGCAAATAGCCACTTTAGAAAGTCACTTTCACTTCCATTCCTTAATAACAGACTTTAAATAACTTTCTTGTAGTAGCTACTAACTAATCCCAATAATTCCTTTAATGGATTGGTTGCAAATTCATAAAAATATTTTGATGTCTGAGTACTAAAACTTACTATCCGCAGTGTGTCACAGGTTCTTACAATAGAATTCTTAGCCACAAGCGAAAAAATGTTTCAGTGGTAATTTATTACTTTTAAATATTAATAAAGAATATTTTCATGTTTTCATAATCTCTTAAATAAATTTGACTCAAATATACTTACCGTTTGAGGTAAGTGATGTGACATTTGCATTTTAATACTGCTACGTATAGGGCTTACATAATCATTTCGGAAGTGACYGAGGCCTGGTATTGGGCCAAGGCAGCTGCTGTTGTGACTACGAATGCAATCTAAATTCACTGATAAATTGCAGACAAATCCCAGATAAGCTGTGTTTTTTAGGAAGGATGGGGCTGCAGATTGGTTAAAAAAACTAAAACACGTCAAATAACGTCAGACCATCTGTTGCATGTTTGCAACATATTTTCAAGCTATGTAGAAATAAACATGCTAATAACATACATTTTTTTTTCCAGAATAAGGATTTTTCCAGATCGTTTAGGATTTAATAAACCATTTTATTTTATTCTATTCTTCTCGTTATAAATCCTGGCTAATATAGTAGAGCTAACGAAAATACCGAGGCAGTGGTAGCATTTTATTGTGAAAAAAGAGAGACTTCATAAAAGGTTGTTTTTAATTACCCCTATTTCTGTCACYGTTACTCTGTCACCGTTATTATTCYAAGTTTGAAAAAATAAATACCTGTGTTTCTGAACTGCAGAGCTTTAAGTTGAGAATTTTCTGCCGTCACTGGGGATCAAAAGCTTATAGACACCCAGTGGAAGAACAAGATGTGTAGTGTGAAAAACTTCTAAAGAATTTGAGCTTGCTACTTTTGCATTTTTATTCATGCTAAAGCTAGCAGAAATCTTCTCAAAGTAGCAGATCAAGGCCTCCGGTCCCAGTCTAATAAGCATAAGAGTGTTCATACAAACCTTGGTTCCTTCCTACTCAGCTGGACTACCTACATGTGTGAAATTYTTTACGTCTAAAAGAATTTGCTGTATTTTTGCTGTGTGAAGACCTAATTCTGCCTTAGTAAATTGTAAGCATTAGATATGGACAACATCAAAACTGTTTCCCCCCCGGGTAAAATGTTTAACACTTGCTATAAAAACTGATGTTTAATTAAAAATTATTATAGAAAATTTGCTATTGGGAACTTGAAATTCACAGCACTTGGAGAACAAAAAGAACAAGGCTGACCTTGTATTAGCTTGTGTAATTTATTTTGGGGTAGTAGATTTAATGTGCCTAAGTCTAAAGTCATAGGACTTTATGTCCTGCTACAGAATTCAGAGGAWTAAAATAGTACTAATCATGCAGAAAGAATGGAGTGTTGCCTATCTAGTATTATCTTTTCTTGYCCTTGGGCCAGTTGTAATCAGTCTTCATTAAAAAAGTGATAATAAATAGATGCTAAGGAAAGGTTCTAATTGTAGGTGAAGAAGTAAGAATCTTTGGACTACCTTTCACTCTAGGAAGAAACTTTTCTACATACGTCTTTATGGAGAATTTTTTTTTTTTTTTTCAGGAACTATTGTAAATTCTGTGATTTTTACCTTAAGCTATTGAAAGGACAGAGTTACAGGGGTTTTTTTGCAGTGAGTTAGTGGCAGACAATTATGAGTACAATGATGCTCCTTCAGGGGAAGGTTTAACTTCCTGTATTAAAGAGCACACTAAAACAGATCTCAAGCTTGGCACAGCTTTGGATTCACTCTCTCTACTCCTTGCAGGCMGGGCTTTCTTTATGAAAAAAGAATTTCTCCATCCATCAAAAGAGAAATATTTTGAACTAACTTTCCCTTCTGTGAGCTTTCACTTAGAAAAAAGAAAWACAGACCTCACTTAACTACTGAAGCACAGAAACTCATGACTATAATAGTTTACCATTCAGCATATTTTTTTTAGATTTTGGAACTTAATTTGCTCTGGCAGGTACTGTTTTAGTAATGACAATTGTAATATTGACAGCAGTGCTACCCTAGYGTGGACTGTTATGTTGTCTTAGTTTTACAGAGTTTTTGCATGTGAAATACAGTATAATGTAATTACACCATATTGATTATATGATTTAATTGGTGTGCGTGTGTGTGTGCACGCATGTGTGTTACCTCTTCTGTTTGAGAAGAGAGGCTAGAGGGATGATTCTCATATACATATGCTTCCCATAAGAACTTGTCATGACAGTACTGTTGAGGTCTGCAAGGCTATGAGAATAATATCAGAACAGCATGAGAACAATAAAAGGAAGGTTGCTGCCATGGAGACTCTGAAAAACAGCGCCACAGCAACTTGGGTGAAAGGCAGCAAAGCTGCGAATAATTTGCAGGCCCTCAGAATTACTAAGGCTAAGACATTACACTACSTATCATGCAACACAGTACTTGTGAAGAGTCTCGAGGTAGAACAGCCTTATAAAAACAAAATTCTGACGAGCCTACTCCAAAACAAGTACATACAGCATTTTTTTTTATGTATAGTTGTTGTTGGTATATGCTCAGGACAAAGTAATGGTACGTCTTTCTTGTTTGAATATCCCAATTGCAAGCTGAAGCACTGCTGGAAGTTGACGTGATAAAAATAAATATTATTAGCATTAAGAAAATGAAATTCTTCCACATTTGAGCAAAAGAATATTTTGAGTGAGTATGTTGTAGTTGCTCAGGTTGGACTCAAGTCTAGATTAAGTCACCAAAGGTTTCATGATAGTCCATGGGAGTATAGTTAGTGGAGTATAGAGAGCAGTGCAGCTCACTGAGAAGTAGAGGCTGCTCAGCTGCATGGCTCATTCTGCCCCACTGATTGTAGTGGCTAAATCCTARTGGACTGTAGTGGGAGTCTGAACTCCTCACGTTTACAGCAACCTACATTAAGTATCTTCAAGTGGAATGGAGTCCCACCTTGGTGCTTATCGTCAATGAATACAATTGGCATTTGATGAGAATTATAAAGTGACATGTTAAAAACTGTTGTTAGAACTTTTCTGTCAATTTGGCAATATATTAAATCTTAGTACACCTGTTAGTGTTAGATATTACTATAGTATTCTAGTTAATAATGTACCAGACAGATAAAGTGGTATAATGAGGAGTGATGAAAGATAGTGTAACTGAAATCAGCTAACCTCAAACCGATGAAAGGGAGTTTCCAATGAGAAAATAAGACACATTCTGATACATGAGGTTTTATAGAAGCTCTCATATTTAATTATATGTACTGAAAGGTGGAACTAGTGTTTAAAAATGTTTCCCTTTATTGCTATTAAGCAATATCATTGTCCTAAGTTCCCTAATGCTAGAGCAATAGTTTTAAATGAGTGTCAGTAATTAGGGGTACTTGCTCAATGCTGTCATWGAGTCATTAAAAAAGAATCATTTTTCTTGCTAGCTTATAAGCAGGGCTATGTCAAGCTCTAGTTGTTCTTCATTTGGGAGTTAGATGCCCAAACTAATATTTAACCAATCTCTGTATCTTCCTATTTCTGTATCTTTTTGAGATCATGAGTGTAACTGAGAGACAAAGGCTTCAGTAACCCAGAGGATTTATATGGCCCTTAGTTTCTATTTTTTAAAAACATCTCCTTATGAAATTATTATATTTCCAGCATTCTGATAAAACTTAAAATAATGAGCTGGATATATAAATGATGTAGTGAATGCTGCTGTTCTTCAATAGACTGGACACAATGTAGATTCCCTTGTTTGCATGGCAGAAACCTTCATTAAGTCTAATATATGTACATTTTGCTGAACTAGCCCTACTTAYCAAGCTTGGATATCCTTGGAGCAAGTTTTTCTGGCAGTCATAACAAATTTCAGAAGCTTCAGAAATAATATGACACATGCAGTGAATATTCACCGACTGTAAAGGTGAAAGGATAAAAGAGGTCACAATGTTTTGCTCTTATTTAACTCTGTTTTCAGCATGCTTTTCCCCTTCTCTCCCTGGTTAATTAAGTTTTAAAGCAAAAGATTTGCAATATGCAAGCATGTGTGAATTATTTAAGATACACTAGCATCTGATCCCAAGTTTTGTATCAGGCAATGATCACTCCCTTTCTGATCCACCCTGCTCCTGCATGTCCTCTTAATATTTGGTGGACATTGCTTATGTGGGATCCCAAGGGAGTGGATTAGTTCAGCTTTGGATGGAGCGATCTAGCCTCTGCTGCACTGATCCACCTATATCATTTCCTCTCAAAGCTAATTTATAGCATTGCAGTTGTCAGTGAGATGTGTCTGGAATTACAGCTCAGCTCATGCCAGTGCGTAGCACTTTGTCTCATTCAGAACAGAGTCTTTCTGTTTTATTCTTAAATACGACATTTTCAGTTATAGGAAGAAACCCAGCAGTGTGACGTGCGCTATTAATCATTGTTATGAAGGATCAGTAAAGTTTCTAGAGAGTCTAGAGGGTGGATTTTTTTTTTTTTTTTTTTTTTTGAGTGACTTTGGGAAGAGTAGCTCTTTGCCCCTGCTGACTATGCAGGTTTCACTTCCTGGATTTACTTCTCTCCCTCGCCTCTTCTGAAAGATGGGAGTATAGATGCATCTATGAACTTCGTTCTCAAAGGCTCAGCTTCCCTGAATCTTTATTGTCTTTGGTGTGAGGCCATTTGCTACATAGCAAATCAAGGATCAGTGTGAATCTCTGTTTTGGGAGCTTTCAGGTGGATTCAGTATAAAGCTGAATGACTTTCTTCTGCAATGTAATAGAAATCATGGCAGCTGCATTTTTAGTGGCATTTTTGGCTGTTTCTGCTGATGAAACCGAAAATGAAAATATGTCTATTTAAAACATTCATTTCTCTGAAGCTGCGCAGGGAGCTTGCTTGCTTGGGCAAGAAACCTAAGTAAACAGGCAAGTTGTCAAATAATGCAAATAATACCTCATTGCTGTTATTCATAGTAATACAATAGGAAATAAAACAGAATATGATAAAAAGTGGGAAATAGTATTGGAGATAAGATAGGAATGGACGATATCTTCTCTGAGGTAGTTAGATCACTGACAAGACAAACATTTGGAGATTTTTCTCCCAGGTGCTGAATATGTGGCCAGAGAATCACAGGACTTCGTACTGCTCTCTTGTGGATCACTGAATTTAATACACAGTTATGGGTGTTTTTCTCTCTGGCACATACGGAGAGAATATCTCCAGAGAAAAGAGATGGACTATTTAGCTGTTCTCTTTTCTTTTGCCTTTTTCTCGGTATTGTAGCTGACACACCAAACCAGTGCCTAGGGTTGTAGATACTGTGTATATTAAAAAGGCTTTTGTTTGGAGACAAAAATAGCATCCTACACCATAGTTTTATGTGCTGAAATGATGCTCAATCTTTTAGAAGTCTAAAAAAAGAAAAAAGGTAACTCTAGAAATACTTGCASATTATTTTATGTGGAAATGTTTCTGCACATTGTTCTGAGAAGGGAAAATAAAACTTCAAAGAAGCAACTTTTCTTTTTGCCAGAGCTGCTTTTCTCCTATGAATGCTTCAAAATTGAACCTTTTTGAAATATTTGTTTTAACTCTGGCAACTGTGCTATGTCATTTTTAATACTAAAACGTTGCAAGTTTGACCCTTTCAACATTGCAAGCTGGATTAGGCCAGTGGGCTATTAGAACCCGTAACTACAGCATTAGAAGCTGAAAGGTGATTTTCTTCACTCTCCTGAGCTGAACATCAGTTGCCAACGTGTATTTTTTTACTATATATAATGGTAAACCAACTTTTGACCAGTAGAGGGCAATAGGTATGTGCATGTATAGGTACAGTGCTCAATAATTAATTCTGGGACCATTTGGGAGTATTTAGTTTTATTTTTTTCAGTGTTATTGATGATAATGAGAACAGAATTTTGGACCTAGCTTTCCACAAGAAGCAGTGGAATATGGCTGAATTTCAACTTTTTGGACTCTTCTGTTTGCTTTCTTGCTCTCCTCAACTTATTTCCCCCTTGATAGAGGTGACATTACAAATCCTCAGGGACTTAATTATCTGAAGAATTCTTAAGACTTCTATTGAACTGCAAGGAGTTATACAAATCCTAGCAAAGACCRTTTTGAATGAGGATATTTCAAATGATCTAGAATTGCAACTTTGTTTGATAAACTTTCTTCATTTTTTTTTTCCAGGAATGTTTTTCTTATCCTTAGAACTGCTAATTTGCAAGTTTAAGTAGACTTCTTAAGATAGTATAAGGACAAAAATTATGTCTATGATAGAATCTTGTAACTATTGGTGACATATTTATCTTCAGGCTTTCAAGAAAAACTACTTAAAGAGTATGTTTTAGTCCTCGTTAYTTGTGTGGGATACACATTGCTAATCTCATGCACTGTCTTGCTTCACAACTATTCCTGTTTCTTTTTTAGTCCGAAACTCAGAACAGCAGTGCAACATCTAGTCAAGAGTGTACTCCTCCTGTGTCCACGAATACCTCTATGAGTCCTCGGCAGCGACGTGCCCAGCAGCAGAGGCAGAGAAGGGCTCCATCTTCAACTGACTTTAATCGAGTCCAGCAACCGAGGGTCAATATGAACCACACTGGATCAACTGTTCTGATCGTCCTTCTGACTTTAGCTTTGGCAGCTCTTATATTTCGAAGAATATATTTGGCTAATGAGTATATATTTGAGTTATAAAGTTCTCTCTTAAGAGCTGTGACTTGAATGCTTCATTAAACAAGGTTTTGGGTATGATATGAGAACTGTTTACAAGGTTACTTTTTGTTTTTACACTTAAGTCATTATGAATGTTAATGTACGTACAGATACATTACTTGTTAAAAAAAAAAGAGAAAGAAAAAAAAGTTGAACATTTAACTATAACAAGTGTTAAATGAGTGCCCACTAGATAGTTGGAGAAACAATACAATCAAATGGTAAGGTTTAGGCATGTGTGAGGGGAGTCAGTTTGTGAATAATTTATTAACTAGAAAAAGAATTTAGGAAAGTGGTTGATTCACATTTATGAACACGAATGCAAATAATGACCCCATCTGAGTTAGTATAAGGCTTAACATTGGAGAAGGGATTTTAAAATGGAACACTACTGTGTGTTTGTGTTCAGTGAGCTCATAATTTACAGAGAATAATGTTTTGTAACCACTTTTATTTACCATGACACATTTTGGGGGTTAGGGGAGGAATGAATACAAGTAGGTTGAGAATTTGCTTTCTGTGTGTGAAGGGAAAAGAGAGGAGCAAAGAAAGGGCCAGAAAACTAGTTGTATTATTTTGGTTTTTAATTTTTTGGAAGTAAGATTAGATAATCTTTTGCAAGATTTGAATGTCCTCTTCTAATACTGTCAGTTGTATATCTTGCTTTTAAAATTTTAAGATTATATAAAACTTGTCTATTCTTGTGATAGTTATAAATATGTAATATAATTATTTACCTAGAGCTATTGTCTTTTAATTATACTATAAATATACAYAATGCATTAAACTGAATGTTTCATATTTGGGTTTATTTACTAAAGAAAATTTAAACCGTATCGTACTTAAACTCATATATATGAACRTGCTTAAGAGAAATATTTATTAAAGCCTTGGTAGTAATAAACTATTTCAACCCAGTCTTCAGTTATGTTTCAAATACTACATTTAATCACATTCAGGACAAGAAGCAACAGGCACAAACTGAACCACAGGAAGTTACACCTGAACATAAGGAAAATCTTTTTTACTGTGAGAGTGACAAAGCACGGGAACAGGTTGCGCAGAGAGGTTGTGGAGTCTCCTTCTCTGGAGATACTCAAACCTTGCCTGGACGTGGTCCTGTGCAAYGTGCTCTAGGTGACCTTGCTTGAGCAGGGGATTGGACTAGATGTTCTCCAGCGATTCCTTTCARCCTCAACCATTCTGTGATTCTGTGCGATTCTGTGATCACGTGTTCTTGTTTGTTTTGTTTCTGTGATTTTTTTTTTAATATAAAATCAATAATGAACACAGAGACTTTGTGTATTATGAACGTGTGGTGACATATTCATGAATGCTGTGAAATCATATATTCAGGCAATAGACTTGAAATTGTTAGGGCTCAAAAAAAATCTGTGAATTTTTTAAAAGTACTGCAGTAATGTGGAAGAAAGCAATCAGTGCCATAATTTTCCTCTTGTATTATTATTCTGATTTCAATGTATTGTAATATGTTTATGTAAAAGACAACAGAGTTTAGCTGATTYTCATTTTGCTATTGTCACATATGCTAGCAGTGACTTAAGCTAGATTCTCATCCTATTTCTCAGCAAATATTTATTAAGTACCTACAACTCTCCTAAATTTTATTGAATATGGCATGTATTAGAATGTTTTGAAACATTAAAGTAGCTATAACAAGTTTTAAAAATAATTGAAGCCCATCATGTGCCTGAAGGAGACCCTGCTTGTGTTTGGAAACTTAAAAAAAAAAAAATCTTTTTTTTTCTTTTTAAGCACTTTAGCACTTGATAGTCTTTTCATTTGCAGATACAGTGGAACAAACATCAGAAAATTGAATATTTTCTTAAACAGTTCAGGTAATTCACCAGTTACTTGCACATTCTGCTGCAGGACAATTTGGTGTCCTATATTAAGTGATGTGTGTTTTTCTGATTTRTATATTTATTATGTTAGAAATGGTTAAAAATTCTCCGGATCCCATAGTTTAAAATAAAAGTGCTGGTTTTCCTAGTCAGTATGTTGTTTGAGTGCCCAAACCTGGCCCATAGCAGAATTCTGAAAGAGGTCTGATCCTAAAGGCAGTTTTCCTGGGTTCCGGCCTCCTTGCTCCTCTCAGAGTTTTACTCTGACTTTGCTTTGCTATTGCTCGAGTCTCATTGCTGTGCACATCAGACCTTTTTTTCCATATCTGTACAGCACACTTCTTACTACTAAAGCAGTTAAGTCTTCTGCAGAGAGGCAGTCTAGATTATTTTTTTGACTGTACATTCAAAAGGTAAACTGGTCCCTGAAAACAAGCTCTTCATTGTAATTTAAAAAAAATGTTTTTTTTTAGCTTTTTATTCTTATCTCAGTCTTATAAAAGTTAAGATACTTAATTTTGCGAAGACCTGTTTGAAAAAGTGAATGCTAATGGTGACTGTCAAGCAATGTGAAGAGTATTGCATGTCTAGATGTCTTGAGGATTGCTGTGTTTTAATTTCCCTTTAAAAATTAACAGTGAATAAAATAATCATTTTCAGAGGAAATAGCTCGTATTGTGTCTCAAACAACATGAAAAGCCAGACTGAYTAAACTGGAAAATAATAGTTGCCGTAAGACCACCAAAAATATGTATCATTGTAAAATGTACCATCTTAAACGTAATGGCACAGGCCGTTCTCTACTTGAAAAAGATGCCATGATAATGAAGAGAAAATCAGGAAAGCCTAATGAAAAGGGACAGCCCGGTTTTACACAGTCTGGCGGAAGGACAGCGCTGCCCTGAGATTAGGGGATTGAGCAGAAAGCTGGCACGCAGAATTGCAGTTTTTATATAATGGCTTTAGTAAATATCCTTTAGGACCCAGTGGAAATGTTTGGCGAGGCAAACTTGATGGGTAATGGCCAATCATTAAGCGATGATCGGGGGAAAGCTCGGAGTGAGAAGCCCTTGAAAGCCCRTCTAAAATATCAGAAAAGCAGCGTTTCTACCAATGATCACTGACAAACACGCRACCCTGGAATTGGAGTTGATTCAGTGTTTAAACAGGGGGAGGGGGGAGCGGGGGGACTTGTACTACGGGAGGTGACTGGAGTGCAGAGTAAACTGCCGTTTACCACGAGATGCCTTATTTTGCAAAACTCTTTTTATTAATCTTGTATTTGGTTCTCCTTGTGGAAAGCAGAAAGCACAGGAGGAGGAGATGGGCAAGCCAGTTGGAGGTGCGGAAGGCAAGGTAAGGGGTATTAAAAAATACAAATACTTCATTATGTAGCCATAAAAACCTGCTCTGTCAGCRTGTTTGTGTATAGAAAATTCATTTTAGTTGCATGTGAGAACAGCTTTATAGRTGACATTTTCTGAATAATTTTAGGCAGTCTTGGTACTGTATGCAGCTTTAACTGTAAATGGATACAGTTAACGGGGCAGTTTTGGGCAGAAAACTTGACCACTTGAGCATGGACATGGTAAAAAATATTCTTAAGACATACACATGAATAGCATAAGTATGGAGAGAACTGAAAGAAGTTACACACACCTAACAGGTATGTTCATATCTACATATTATCCCACTACCAAACCAAATAAGTATTTCAAGAGYGTATTCTATTTGGTCTGGTTGTCGAAATGCCCATGCTACTTATATTCACTTGAAAATCTGTGTTGCTGTCWAACAATTTGAGGGTGCAGGGGTTGGCTGGCATGCATAATATTAATAACGCAAGAAGTTAGYATAGGAAGTTACCCAGGGATTTTGAAACTATATTTTGAAAAATTATGTGTAAACTTTAATTTTATAAAGTCAAGCAAAGGCACAATGAAGAGTTAAATGTCTTGGAAAAGTTTATTAGATTTACTGAGATTTGGGAGGTTTATATTAGAAAAGATAATCTTTGAAACTGTCAGTCAGTCGGAGTATGTTATCCTTTCCTGTACAGTTATGTCATCCAGTGACAGTTATATCTTAAAAGATTGTTTTTCAAAGGGCTGAAAAATAAAATTGGGTTAATCCATCTCATTAAATAGCTTCACTCTGGCTGTAAACCTTCATCTTTTTTATTTGTTTTGTTTTGTTTGGCATAGCCCTCTAACTGCTTTTTTAATCCATAGGGAATGTTGTTACTTGCCTGTTTTATAAAGAAATGTTGTGACATTAAGCTGAAACAGCTAGGACCTGATCCTGAGATACTAAAGCAAGTGCAGTTTTACTACCAATTTCACCAGACTCTGCATTATTGAATGAAATGTTTAATTCTAAAATATTTCCCAGGTCTATGTTTTGTTACATGTAAAAGATTCAGGAGTAGCACTTTCTTGCAAGCAATTTATGTATARTAGAAATAGTCTACTTTGAAGGGACAAACAGTATAAATCTTTCTTCTAAACAGGTCTTTTCCCCAGAGCAGTGCTATTCTCTGGGTTAATGGTATTTGAGTATTTTTTACTTTATTTAAATATTGCAAGATAATGTACAACTTCTGCAGTGCCATTGTTCTGGGGAAGTTGTAATAGAGTAGAAGTTAAAACATCGCTAAAATTATTTATACAAGTGAATTTAATAAAGAATGATATATAATGAGTTTAATAAACAATGCTCCAGCCAGGTAAAGCCTGAAGTACCACATCCTCGAAATACAAGGAAATTGTTTCATATCTATCTGCATAAATTTCTAAAATAAAGACAGTGGGCTGCTGTCCATTTGCATTTTTTTTTCCTACACAGTGAATGCATTTATTTAAAAGTATTTGGAAATGTAAATGATGTGAATTATAGAGAATTCCATAATATTGCAATTAAAGCATATTGAGCAATGGCACTGATATTTTAAATTTCCATTTGTGTTTTTTTATAGGAAAAAATTGCCATCTCTAAACCAACAATGAATAGTTAACAGCTATAGTGAAATCAAATGAAAACCAGTGCCTCTGTTGGCTTTYTAATCATATACAGAAAAATGGAAACAACGCGTCTTTTATAATTGCATCACATTTTCTACTTAGTATTTCTCCTGTTGACTTAGTATAAGAATATAGTAAATTTATTTTACAGTAAATACATTAGTCAAGAAAATCCATTCCTGTCAGTGGAAATCTACATTTGAGAAGTGCATTTGTTTCTTTTAAGATGATACGTCAGCCTCATCTAAGATCTTTATATTATTTTTGAGACGCTAGCTTGGGTTGTGTGAGTAAGTACAGAACTTTCTGTAGTTCATTACTTGGACCTTTTGGAGAGGTTCTTGGCCCGGGGTCTCTAGGAGCCTTGGTGGAGGACCTTCAGGCTCAGGGCTGCCCGAGGAGTCAGGTGTTGATTAAGTGTGCACAGTTGTTGGGCCGGTGCCTTACTGGATAAAGAATATGCTAAAGCAAGATTAGAGCAGTGAAGTTAGGAATCCGAAGTAAGAAACACCAGTTTAAAGGTTGCCTGTGCAACCTGAATTAACTCSCTTTGTTTCATATTAATCCTGAACTTCATAACGTACTATTTTTTTCTGTGAGAACAGTACCTTGTTCAGCATGCTAAATGGYTAATCCTTGCTTACTGAGTAGCTGCTTTGTATTTTTATTTTCCCTTACTCTTGCAGCCACCACCTCATTCACAATGCAACTCTGTTTCCACAAAATGAGGTGTGATTTAATAAAGCAACTATCTCTGTTTAATGTATGCCATCATCATTGCCTAGAGAAACTTCACTTTATGCACTGAGGGCTCAGGTATTATTAAGAAAATCGGTATATGGTCATWGAATAATAGCTCCTAACTTTGTACTTTGGTATTTTTTTTAAAAAAATCCAATGGTGCAGTCTGTCGTTTACATTACAAAAGTRCATGAAGGGATTTAGTGGCACTTGCCTGTGTAAAGTTGAGTGCATTCTCATTGATGTGCAAGCCTCATGGATGCTGCACTAAGCCACCCTTTAGTTACTCCACGAGGGTAAAATAAGGGCTCGTACGTAACACAGAAGAATTACTGATTAAAAATTTTGCATTTCATTCTGGTTTTGAGAAACCAAGTGACAGATGAACTGCAAAGGAAGAACTGCTGTCGGTCACTGGTATGACTGTTGGGCAGGGGACATTGGCCCCTGGTCTTAAATTCACAACTGTGAATGAATTTCTGGAGAGCATCCRCCGACTTTGGTGCTGAAGGGGACTGCAAAGTGTGTAAAGGCGCAAGTGCACATGTAGGATACGGGCCACGGTCAGTGCTCCCATATCGATAGCCTGGATTTTGCAGAGAGAGCAGTGTACACAGACTAGGCTCCTGCTGCTGGGGCACGTCTCAGCTGCACTGTGTGTGTGTGTGTGTGTGTGTGTGTGTGTGTGTGTTTGTAGCTTCCTCCAAGCATCAGCCTTACTGTAAGTGCCAAGCAAGCACTGTTGGCATGTCCAACCCTGTGGATTTGAAACAGTTTGGGGTACTCTTCAATAGCTCTGCGGTGACTACAGATCAGGAATCACAAACAAATGCTGGCAGTCCTCCTGGGCTATCCATCTGGACAAAAGTTCTGTACAGAAAAAGTGAAGCTGTGAAAAATAATGCTTCTATTAGTGTTTATTGCTCTATAGAAAAGCTGATAAGGCTTCTGGTAATGCGTATTGCTTTGTGTAAATTGTGCTAGGACGGAGGGCTCGGGAGACATYCGCTTGTCTCCTTGATTGCAATACTGTGACTGCAGTGTTTTTTGCATATCTGACTTCTGAGTCTGCCTTTTCATCTCTCGTCACAGTGTGTGAAGACTCACACATCAACCAGGAAAAACGCTGTGCTTCTGAAACAGAAGTTGCTTTGAACTTCTCTTAGCTAAGGAGCTTGTGCCAAGATTTTTGGAAGTGGGTAGTGATTTGGAGCATTTTGTTAAAGTATTTTGTTTTGTTGTTCYGTTTTGTCATTTTCAGGTCATGCTGGATACAAACCTTTGGGTTGAGACCCAAAAGCAAAAGCATCTCAGGTCACTATGCATRCTTACAAGTCTTTGCCTTTTACTGTACACTGACTTTTGGAATTGATGATCTTTGATTTGAATTAGTGTTTGAATAGTAAGAAAAGAAGAAACTTCTAAGTTCCAGCTGAGGGCTTGAGAGCGCAAACCTTAGCACATGCGGTACTGTAGACTGATTTCCCAAACAGCTGTCCACCGTGACAAATGGTCTGCTGAAACGGCTGCTGCTGGGTGGCAGAGCCCCTTGGTTGCTTTGGAGGGCTGCATTTTTTCCTCCTAACTTTTGACCAGGTGCCCCAGGCAAGTCTTCTGGTCTGTGGTACATCCCAGCCCCTACTGACCCCCTCCGCCATGTAATGGTCTTTGAAAAACGTGCAAGTTGGAAGCGGTTTAATCAAACTGCATTGATAACCACTGGTTACAGATGTGTGCGGCTTGCTTAGGAGTTGAGTCCAGGGCGCTGCACAACCTCTAGTTGTACATTTTTGCAATAGCGCTGCAGCATTCGTTCCTCTGCTGTTGCTAATTTAGCAGCTGTTCCTTTTGCATTCTATGTAAATGAGGAAATTCAACATTGATACAGGCTGGTTGTCTTTTTTATTTCAGTTTCTGGAGGCCAGCGGAGGTGCATGTAAAAAGCCTTGCTTGGCCCTCGAGACTTGTGACAGAATCAAAGCAGACCGAATCTTACTTGTTCTGTGTGCTGTCCGGGCTGCTTCATGTCCAGCTGGGAAACTGCACGGTGAAGTCGCTTGCTTAAGGGCATTGGTGAAGTCAGGAGGTTCAAGTTTGGCTCTTTCTGACTGTGCTCTAGCTGTATAGTTGTCTGTTTAGATGGCAAGCATAGACCCTTCTTCCTCACCAGCCTGCGTGTGTTCAGGGCTGTATCTTAAGTAACAGTGTTTCCTGGCTCTGTATTTGACTTAACAGTGGCTCCTGGCTCCCTTTGCTAGACCAGCTATCTCCCATAGCCAGATTTGCTGGCATCATTTGGCTCTTTGCAATGTTTRCTGCCCAAGCAGACTTTTTATACTGGAAAGCTGAGCATTGTCACAGGACTGTACCTTTGCAGTTAAATATCCTGGTTTACTTCTGCTGCTTTTAACACAGATACAACTTGCACTGATGGCAAATGAGAAGCTCTGTGATCTTTTTTGTTTTTGCAAGGCAGAGAATCATTCTTAGTGTCTCTCCTATGTGATGTCTACTGTAGGGTGTTTTTAAATGAACTCGTATTTCAGTGAGGCTGTACCACTGATTTACAGGATGGCATTATAACACTGTTAGGGTTTCCTAGGTACTCCTCATACAGCCTAAAATCCATTTTATATATATATATTCTTTGAGTAGAGAGATTTCACTGAAGAGTGTTTCACTAATACTCAGGTCTTCCCCTGATAATTAAAATCAAGCAGACTCAGTAAGATAATATTTCTCTGCTTCCAGTTTTTCAAGAGTCTGAGGCTATACTGTATGGACTGTCAAGTGAAAYGATGTCACCAGCCCTAGCTTGTGAAGATGAAATACAACCAACCCCCTCTGCAGCTAGCCCTTATGAAATGACCTTGTTTCTCAAACCATTCCTGTTAATTGCTCTGCTTGGGTTCTTCCCCCTACTTTTAGGCAACTGTTAATGCACCAGAGCTGGAATTGCACTTGCTCTGGCTGGTTCTTCTTTACAGCCAACTGGGAGAGAACAGCTCCTAGGTCCTGATTCAAATAGAAGCCAAAAGTTAAGTGACAGGAATCCAAACCTTCCTATGTGACACGTGCCTGGGAGCACYGGGGTTTATATTCCTTCAGAACATCCACTTAATATAAATCTCAGAGATGTCAAATTCTTTTCTGAAATTTTTAGAGCCCTTAACTCCAGAGATGCTTTGTTTCTGGGATATCAAGTAAGATGTTCCTGAAYGATCTCCTCTGTTCTATTTTACTTTTGTTATGTTTTTTGGAATGATTTTTATTCTGTTTCTTCATCTCATTTTTAATAGGTTATCAGTGTTATCAACAGTTARCTATGCCCTTTAGTTTTCTTTTTGCTCTTCTGAATTGAATCTTCTGACAGGAAACATTTTCCCGATCTGCGATTTATGCTTGTGCATGGGAAACATGTGCAAGCTCACCGGGGAGCCCTTCAAAGAGGAGAGAGGACTTACAGAAACACCCAACAGGCAAAGCAAGACGGGAGTGTATGAGAGGACAGGAGAAATGAATTCCAGTARTGTTTTCATGCTGTCCAACTTTGGGACCCGGCACTGCAATAAATTTGCATTGCTGCAGGAATTGGTCCCTGACTACAGGGGGTCTCTTACCCCCACTGTTGGAGAGTTGCAGTGTTTTGCATCAGTGCAACTAGGACGTGCGGCCAGCCGGGTGGAAACATTGGCCAAATTTTGCTCTTACTTAAAGATTCAATTAGCCTCCACGCTGCCCAGCTCATCCACATGGGCTTGATTCTTCTGATTTCAGCRAGGCTGTTCGCGTGAGTCACGTGGCACACGAGGTTGGGCTGGCACGGGCGCTTCTGAGTGTGGTGATTGTTTTGCATGCTGTGAGTTTTCAACAGAGATGTTTCCACCTAATTTATTCTCATTTTTGTACCCTATGGAATAGTCTATTTCTTTTTCTTCAGAGATCTTTTTTCTTTACCAGCCAGTAACCTTCGCCTCACACAAGCAAACAGATCTTAGCCTTCCTCCACCTTGTCCTCTACTGTTGTTATTTTTTGTACATTGCTATAATTAGTCATTTGTCAGAAATATTTAGAACTTTATCAGAGTTTAAGTCCAGAGCAAAGGAATTGAGGAATCTTAATAGTTCTCCTATTAAGAACATCCTCCTTGCTGCACCACTGGGGAACAGCAAGGGATGCTGATCTGGATTTTCTTCTGAAGGTATATGCAATATCTGTCTCTCTGTTGTTTAGCTACCCACTTATGTTGTTTTAATGACTTTCCTTCACTTTTCTCAARGGGTTGTGCTCATGCTCAGTGTGATATTTTGATATAATCTATGATCTTCTAATAAAAAAGATAGTTTCTTTTGTTTCCTAAAGTTCAGTGAAGTGAAGGATTGCAGGCTTTATTGACTTCTTTGGATAAAATTGTGCTGTGGAGGACAATGAGTAGTTCTGCCATTGTTAAAAATGAAAATACAAAGTGTTGTCCCTCTGCCCACACAAACAGCTAATATTTGGCTGTTGTTTATGAGTACTGGACAGATATTCTCAGAATAACAGATGACATTGCATGACTATCACTGGAAAGCGCAAACTTTTCCATGATGACTTTACTATGGTACCAGGCAAAGTTACCGGAAGGTAACATGTAGTTCAGAATCTGCATGTTCTACTATTGCCTGTTCTGGGTCATTGTATTGCAGGAAAAAAGTGCTTCCTATCTGCTGCATCCAGGCTCCTCCATGAGGAACCATGCTTTTGTCCTAGTGCCTCTCTGGAGACCTATGTTGTCTGAGGCAGAGAGAATGGAGCATCAGCCTTGCAGTCGGGCTGAACTTGCAGGGCTGCCAGCAGGGAAAGCCTCATCTAAGTTAACACTATGAAGAAACAGCTTCAGGATTTGTCACACTGGTCCACTCTGCAGTGGTAGCTGCTCTCCCAGTTCCCAGCATGGACMACTGCTCTCACAAAACTACCATTCATGTTGTAAATCTTAGCAGGGACTCTGAAATAACAAAGACAGAAATCAGCTTCAGAGTGCTGCTTGAGATACAAAGACAACAGATCAACCCTATTGCTATCTTTTGCAGTCATATCTATAAGAAGAATCATGACGTGACCAAAACTTGGAAAGGAAAGACGGACCAACTTCTCAGAGTTGATGACCATGATTTCACCATGAGGCCAGCCTTTGGAGGTGAGAATAATATGAGTCTGTTAATTTTATGCTTATCTGTTTTTWAAAAAAATGCATCTAGCCAGATGGCTCTTCCCTGCACCAGTGGAAGGGAAAGGACTTAGGTGATTTCAGTAGATAATCTGAAGTAGTTCAGAGCAGGCCTCATCCTTATCTCATCAGCCACACTCTCTACAACCACATTCCTTCTGTTGCTAAAGTCTCATTCTTTTTGCTAGTTTTCTTCAAAGCTTGGAACTGAGCATTATTGTAAATATTTCACTCTGTTGAGGAAGAGAACAAGGTTTTAATATTTACTTGTAGTTGTGAAGTTGCAATGAGCTTCTCAGCTTGATCAGACTTGATCAAATTGTGTAGTAAAGAACTTATTAGGCGAATCACTTTGCAGGGTGAATTAGGGAAGGAACATGACAAAAAGACCAATGAATCATGGGATTGTTTTCTCTGACTGACCTGGCTATATCTGCTTGGCTCCAGGAGGAGATGGTCACTGTCAGGATTGTCCATCCATCCAGCCTTATTTTTAGCTTGATGTCCCATTTCTCACAATTGTTGGTTTTGATTTCCTAACCTGACCTTCTAGGCTTCTTTACTCCCAACATCTGTTCTTCTTAAGCATTTCTCATGTAAAATCTTGTAGAGCAGGTATTTTCTGCAAAGCATGGGTGTGTGAGATGTTGGCTTGATACCTACCTGCTCCATTCAGTCTGACTTTGCTTAGTTGTCACACTGCTCTGTCACCACTATTGGCATCCCACCCAGTTTACTCAACATGGTAGTGCTTTATCGTTGGCTTATCTCACCAGCTTGTATATTCTCTTTTGAAGGAAGGCAAGAAATAGACAGTTCAGCACACATGAAGATGGATTGCTGATTAAATATGCTTCATCCTTCCTAAAAAGAAGATTAAACTCYAAGAAGTAGATCCCATACTCTTATGAGTGACTTCCTTGCTAAGATCCCTAAATATGTCCTTAAGTACTAGGAATGTCCTGTCCTGGTGTAAGTGCAGAGAGTTCCTCCTATTCCCCATCTCTATAGATCCCCTGTCTTTTTCCTCTTCCCTCGCTAACACCTTAAAAGAGGAGAAAGCGGAGTGCTCTTGTGGTTGCTTCTGGAGCAGTRACTTTCTCTTTGCTTTATCGCTCTCCTGCATTCGGATACAAAGCACTGCCATATAATAATCTGGCTGCAAATACATTTTCCTCTGGTGACCATTTTCACTGTTTATTACAAGCTTGTTTCTATGCCAGAGTTGTTCCTTTCCCCTCAGAAGATGGTGCTTCTGGTGTTAAAGACCATTCCTGGCCCACCACTCTCATGTGAGGCAGTTGAGTGTGCTTGTTCTGCTGGTGCTCCTGGAGCAAAACAGAGGGGAGAAGCAAAGCCCAGATTTGAAAGCCCTGYAGGTATGCCTGCATGCCCATAGCGTGGACACAGTATTCACAACTGTATGCAGTTGTAGGCTCCAAGAGGACAGCACCATGCACAGCCTGAAAATATGCTAGTGGGAAGGAGGGGAACCACAAACGCTTGCCTTTGGCCAGCTCATGAGATGGCAGCGACCACTAACTTGTCTTGCTGCGGGTGGCCATCTGAACCATATTAACATGCAAGCTAAAGGGAATAGGACAAGCAGAAAAAATAACCAGCTCAGAGAGGGAGTGCAAGTATGGACCGCTCTTTGTCTTGGTCACTTCAGGTTAATGGAGTCGATTTTAGGACTAAATGATTCCTCCAGCTCTTGCCTAAGGAAAACTTCCTTGAGCCAGCTACCAGTGAAGTCAGTGGCAAACTCTGCGGATTGCAAAGGGAGAAGGGGATCAGGCTTTGCCTCTCAGAGGTGGAAATCGGTGTCAGTCACTTGGGGTGTCTTGTGGATGTATGAATGAGCCAGCAGCTCATTGAGGGGTCGGGTCTGGCAACACAGGATGAGTCACACCAGGATGTTAGGCTCTCCTGGAGCTGACTGTCTCTGAAGTGCTGATTGATAGGAGTGAAAAGCAGTGAAAGATGATTTCTCTTGCTGAGGCAAGGAGATGAAATTCATGACCTGCTGGGGAAGTGTATCCTTCGTATAAGCAGGTGCTGCAGCTTTGACTCTGAGGGTAGAGACTGTAGCAGCCACCCGCTTAAACAGGATATTTCATGACAGCAAATGGCATATATGAACTGGCTGTCGTGTACTTTCTGGCCAGAGCTAGAAGTACACATTTTGATCTGATCTGTGCAATGTGGTCTGGCCTTCCCAAGCCAGTGCTTCTTATGGTTTTTGTCTTGAATCTTGTGTCACTTTATCTTCTTTTAAAAGTTATTTTAATGTCAGATTCTGGAGCTGTTTGCTTATGCAGGATCTCTAAGATTCTCCCTATTATGGGTAGGAAAAAAAAAAGAAAAAGAAAAACCGCAAGAAAGATACAGAGAAGGAATTTTTCTAATCTTCTTGTTGGTGGAGAAAATTCTCAAAGTGTGTACCTCATAAATCTTAGAAACCCAAACTATAAAAGATTAGGGTACTGTGTTGCGGTTTTAGATTTTTAAGCCAACCTCAGTTTTTGGAGCTTGACTGATGACCTCTGAATGCCTAATGATGACCAAATTGACTTTCTCTCTGGGACAACTGCTGCAACTCCAGGCAGAAGACCTGCTGGCTGCTTGAGTAGAGGGGGGTGGGCTGTCAGGGCTGCTTTGGGAGAGGATCTCRTCTTTGAGCTCCTTTCCTTGACTTGGTAGGAAATAGCTTGGACCCGGAGTGAGCTTCTGTAAATAGATCAAATATTTACTGTTTTTATCAATGTCACGGATCCCATGAAGAAGATCTTTGTGCACAGTTCACACCAAGCAGACACATACATTGTTACACAGTTATTCTTCCAGCTCTAATGTAACTGCATTTTAATCTCCCCCTATTTTTGTTTTCCTATGCTACCTTYCACACTGTAAGCATTTGGGTACCTCTAGAGCCTAAAAGCTTAGAGTAACATTTGTAAAATTTATAAATTCAGAAATATCCTAATTGCTTTGATAAGAGGGTGTTTTTTTGTGAARGAAGCACCTGGTTTCTGTAATTTTTGTTCAAAACAACCTCATCTTGCAGAGCTGCCCAGAACAGAGATGGAGTATCAGCAAAATTGTGCTAAAGCTGCATGTGGTAAGAAACAAAACATGGCAAGAATTTGATTCAGAYTCCAGCCTTGGAAAGCATGGCTCACATTCAAAGAGGTAGCTTGAATGCTACAGATTCTTCTACAGATACAAAATTATGTAGTATATGTTTAGTGACAGATGATAAGCTTGATGGAAGAATGTAAAAGTAAGAAAACTAAAGCCTGTTAAGAGGTGATCCATRTATTTTCTTCCATAATGTTATTCATCATGCAGTCACTGTGATTTGCTTGGCACTGTGATTTATTCCAGCTTTTCACYGTGGTAAATGCCAGTGAAACTGATGTAGTCTGACTGGCATGTGACATACAGGCTTTTATACTGCTGAAGAACAGTAGAAGAGCCTGTGGGACACGTGTGACTCTATTTGGTCACTGCTGTAAGACCCTTGCTGCTCTCTGAGTTCTGCTAAGGGATGATGGTCTAAGTGAGATCCAGCTTCATGGTATTGCATCGGGCATATAATGTTATGTTGCAAGTGAAAAAGAGCAAGCTATCTCTGCAAAACATAAATAATATCGTAAAGAAATTGTGAATGACATTATAATGAAGTCGCGTTCCGTAAATGTGATGGTTTCCAAGCTTAATGGAATAAGAGACAGCTGTTTACCTTCAAATTTTTTGTGAACCACCCATTGTCATTGAACTTCTAAAGAAAAACACTAAAGCAAGGTTGGGTTAAGCAGGTAATTTATGGTGGCCATGGGGACTTCTGCTTGTCTGCAGAGGCCAATTAGCAAGCTGCCAACGCAATGTAGTTGTGACCACTGGAAAGAATATGCTGTGGTTATGCAAGGTGAAACAGAAGAACAACATTAGAGGAAGCTGAAAGGTTTTACAAGAAAAGATATCTTTGGAAAGAGTAAACAAGCAAGCAAATGTTATATAAGTTGTRTTTTTCACAGCCTAAAAGGCATGGTTGTCCTGCCTACTATCAGCCCATTACAGACAGGCTATTGGGTACAGATTTTTGCTTTGCTAATGTTCAAAGTAGCCTCCGTAACCTAAAATAGACTGCATTTGTTTTGACCTTTAGGGAGTTATCTCCGTGTCAGTGACCTTGTTCTAGCCAGCAGATGTTCAGGTATTATTTACAAATATTCATATTTAAAGATTATGTAAATATTTGTTGTGCTGTCTTCCTTAAACACCCATTCTAAGCATTTCATCTATGACATCTCATATTTTATAGGGAGCCTGTGAATAAGCAGCTTTAGTTGATACTTAAAATAGCTGTATCTTCTTTGCTGAGGAACAACCTAATGCTGTACTTTTATTATATTTCTTCATTGCCTAACATTAGCTAGCCCTTGCTGGCCTTTCCTGGTAGTATTTTTCTCCGGATGGATGAAGAGAGGGTAGTGGTGGTGAATGAAAGCATCAACAGCTTTGTATCAGYGGCTGGAATAAAACTCACTTCTTCCTCAATGACGATCTGTCAGTGAGAGATGCAGAGGAATGAAGCTTGCTGCAGTGATGTGGCAGCTACTGGGCTGTGTTCGTCTGGAAGCTGCCCTCACCTAAAAGGTCCTGATCACTGATGGTTCAGCTGCCCCTCAAGTAGATTCTAGGACAAACCTAGAATCTGCGGGGTCCTTGAGACGATGTCACTAACAACATGAGGTTGTTGCTGCCAAAAAGGCATTTTGTATGTACACATATAAATATATACATACCATATACATTATAGTTATGTAATTTTAACATATGTATATTCATATATACGTGAGTTGTATTTATGCACTGAAGATTGCAATCATGCAGCTTGCAGACATTGGATCCTTTAAGAAAACTTGCAAGACTCTGTAGGTGTGCACAAGCAGCCAAGAAGCCTCAAGCCTACTTGTTTCATATGTAGACATTTATATTCTCAGAGCCTATGTCTTCCTCACTCCTTCAAGGAATGATGAAGGGACATAGAGACTGTCTCAAAGGAGAACAATGAGCCTTTGAAATCACTGCCAAAGAAAGAAATTAAAAAGATGACACAAAGTCTTAGTCTCAGAAGTGGGGATGAAAACTGACTCCAGGTATTTTCATGGTAATACACTTCTCCCTATCTCCTAAAGCTGCTGCAATGTTAAGAAAGAAAGAAAAAAAAAAGAATTTGTTTTAATACATGTTTCTGATATGCAGGGAACTTAACTGACCTTTGCAGCTTTCATGCCACTCCTCAGAGCATATGGTTTTAGCTAATGAGACAGGCTGGGCTGTGACCAGTTTTGAAGTTGGGCACGTTCTGAAGTCGTTCCTGGACTGGACTAATGGAAACATTACGGGCTCCTGTGAAAGGTTAGCCCTAGACTGGATGTACCAGGCCATATGGGACAAAATTTGATATTCAAACTGGCAAGGCAAAGGCAAAACACAGTTCCTCATGCTGTCGAAACCCTTCCAAAATTCATGGTAGTTAGGTCTGGGCTTTAGCTCAGGCTTTTGTCTTGATCCAACCACTTATTGCAGATGCAAAATGGGGCTCCCCTAAAGGTCTTCTCTACTGGATTTTTTCTATATGCTGCATCTGAGCTGAATGTGTAATGGCTTTTGCTAAAGGGTAGGTCACAAAACTGAGCAACTTACTGCGGAGGAAAGAAAAACAGGGAGTATGCTCTCAGCTGATTCTGAGGATACTGGGTTTGGAACCTGGCCAGGAAATAAACACACGTGAAACCAGAGACCTTGACAGGCTGGGCCCTAAGTATCTCTTCAACACTCAAGTTTGATGTGGGCCAAAGGCACTTATATGCAGGAATTTACAGAAATATGATAGTGTATGTTGCTGAAGCAGTTTTGGAAGGGACTACGTTTACCGTGAGATGCAATAATGATGCTCTATTTCTGCTTACGCAGAAATCGTGAGGCTGACAACCACTGCCCAGCTGCAGAAGAAGGAGAGCAGGAGTGCTCCTGGGAGCCTTGCTTTGTGCTTCAGACCACTTAAATCTCCCCTCAACATGCCAATGAAAAATCTTCTTCAAAAGGACAACTTTTCACTTCCAATGTTTGTATTATCAAATTTCCTAATGACTGCGTGAGTGTCCTCAGCTTGCTTGGAAGGTTCAGTCGTGCTGTGCCTGAGGTGCAAAGGGAATAATTTATTGATGGGTTTCTGTGTTGTAAGTAGAGGTCTGTGAATTTATGAAGCTTCTTAAGTGTCCAGGGCTTGCTTTCTGGCTGTATCAGTCCTGCTGAATTAGGATTTGTGTTCTGTCAGATGTTGGTGTGGACAGTGACAGAGATAATTGATACTGACACATTTCTCTTTCTCGAAGAAGTGTTTCAGTTCAAGGTTATGCAGTTTATCTCTAGATCTTGATCTTTAAATACTTGAGTCCTTGTTTAATTTGAGTAACTCCATCTGTTTGGGTGGTGCTTTTCAGAGGCCCTAAGGTATGAGCTGAAGAACTTTCAGGGGCTGTAGTCCTTGAATAAAGCAGTGCTGCTGCTGCTTCTCGGTCAGATCCATGGCTTTCACAGGGGATCCTTTTTCCATCGTTTTCAGCAATGAACTTGCTAAAGAGAAGCCTGAGCTTTGAGGTCTCTGCAGTGTCAGAGTATTCAGGTCTGTGGCCACCTTGCAATCCTGCAAGCTGATCCTTCTGTGCAGGAAAGCCCACAAATCTGTGGTATTTTGTCTCTCTGAAGAGAATATGAATATTTATAAAATATTTTGTATGGTAAGTAAATGCTAGTTGATGAGGGTTATTTTTATTTTACCCCTATAATCTAAATTGTTTGTCTTCTGTTTACCTGCTCTGTCAGCTGTTCTTTTCCTTTCCCATTCACACCTTTCTCATTCCTCTGCTCCCTTTTGATAAAGAGATTTTGTTTGATTGCTTATCCTCAGAGGCTTTTGGTGGGGAATTTGGCAAAGCATCTGGAGCCCCAGTGGTTGAACAGTTTAGTTTACAGAGAGACAGGATTAAATATCCAGCAGTTCCCTACTGATTCCAAGGATTAGCRAGAGCAAAAATCTCTTGACATCTTTCTGTGACTGATCAACAGCTGTTTAATTCAACAGTATGTTCTGTAGCCCAGACGACCTTTAAGGAAACCCAGGATTTTGTTTCCGTGGTTTAAAGAGAGCATTTCTGTACATGGTTTCCGTTTTGCTTCGGACACTGTACACATTTACAGTGCTGCTCACATCCAGTGCCTCTGYAAAACTGTATCTTGATAGAAACTTTGAAGACTGATGGGCCAAATGAATATGCAAAAAGCTCACCCCCAGTTTCAGTTATCACTGTCTTTGTTTGCTTCACCTAAAAGTTTCACATGCAGAATTTGAAATTTTGGCATAAAACCTATAATAAAATAGTGACTAGAATCGTAATCTGGGAAATTCATGTGACTTCAGCTGCCAGACAGATATATCTGACTGGGAGAACTGAGGATTTAATGTTATGTAGTAATTCAGATCAACAATGTAAAGGTTGATGAAACCATAAAGTGTCCTAGCTGATGCTTGTTACTTTGCTATTTTGGCAAATAATCCTGTGCTCCTAGTGTGAACTGCCCCACTTGTCTATTTGACCCAAGTGTTTTTAAAGACTAGAAGGGGGAGAAATAGCAGTAAAGAAATGAGAAAGAAAGCAAGTGTCTTGTTTTCAGGAGATGCTGTGGTGAGCTGGCTACTTAGTCCAAGAGAGGGAGATTTGGCAGTGTCTGTAGCTGGGACGTGGCACCGATGGGGAGAGGTGGCCGATGTCAGGTGGCTGTCGAGAGCACAGGGAACAAGAAACCTGAGCAGCAGGACCCAGGCAGGGCTGGTGTGATTGCCTGGGCAAATGGCCTCCTTTGGCAAGAAATAGTTTTATAGGTTGTTTTCTTCTTTTTCTCCTGTATTCCCTATTGCCTCAAAATGGTTTACAAAGAGAGACTGGAGTGATGGGGGCCCTTCTCAGCTTGGTTTCTATTTCCCAAGATCTCACAGAAGCATCTCACTTCYGTGCCTCAGTTTCCCAGTCTGTACAAGTGTCTCTGTTCCTGTGAACTAAGGTCCCACAGTGCTATCCAGAGTGGTTGCTGTGAGTCACAGCAAAGTTTCATCAAAGCTGTGGTACTACCAACAGGAATTAGTATTAATAACCCTTATTTGCATTAATTATTATCATTAATTACAATTACTACCCAGAGCACAGATTCAGTTATGTTTTGAATCTTGTCACCAGCTCCCAGACAGCAACGTTTTGGCCCTYCACCACCTCTGCCTTGCCCAGCCTAACTTCTTCTCATCCAGCCCTTCACCAAAGGGTCTCAGTGTCTCAGGATGCCCTTGTTCTCATTTACGTGTTGTCTCATTAACTGTTTTGCATGATGAACGAAGAGCAGGAAGCAAAAAAAGCCACAGTTGCTCCTGCTGATTGTAGTAGGAATCTGCCTGAAAAAGGTAGAATAAATATTTCCACTGATACGCAAGTTTTACAGACTCATCTTAGTAATACCTGAATTAAGAACTTAGCATTTGAGCCTAGGGTTCAAATGATTCTCCCTCTCTCTAGTCCACTCATTGTTTTATTGTCCATTAAATTTATGATTAACTATAGAAAAGAAAGCAAAAGCAGTTTCACTTATACCTCACTTATACCACTTACAACCTCAGACCTCCTCTCCTAAGGGCTTTCAAGGTCACCACACCTTACACTGAACTCCTTTCATTTGGGGTTTAATAAGCTTCCTGACAGCTCCAGACTGAACCTTAGGGTTTGTCCTTGCAATTAGGTAACTGCCATTTATCTGAGAGCCAAACAGAGCCTTTGGGGCAGGAGCATTAAAATAGATAAGAAATATCTTTTCAAAACATGAACCTAGTATCTTATTTTCAAGTGTGGATAGGGAAAGGAAGGAATAAAAAAGAGGGAAAAATGTAAATTTSTTTTATTCTCCCTTGGCATTTTTTTTTWAATCTGTGATTGGTGTTCAGTCAAATGTGGAGACTGAAGCAATAAATGGACTTTGGAACGGTGGTGATTTCCAACGTGCTTAAGTTGCCTGAATTAAGTGCTTGTATGCAGAGAGTCTCCTGCACTGTGGAATTTGCGGAGGCAGCTGCTCGACACGAGGGACATCAAATGTCAGAGAAGCACCTAGGCTACTACTGCTTTCTTTTTCTAACACAAGGCGATTACATTGTAAATCCTTCCTGGCAAGGACTGGGTCTTGACTGATAGCACCATGCCTACCACAACATTTGCWGTTTGGGATGGCAGCCTTTGGGCACCACCGTGGTGTCAGCAATAGCGTATAACAACAGGTGATCTTAATTCTGAATGCTTTCCAGAGCGCGAGCCGGAGGCAGCACTGACCGCAGCCTTGGGCCTGCCCCGGTGCGGGCTGTGCCGGCCCGTGGAGCCTCTCTGAGTCTGCTCGCGGTGCCTGGGGTTGACCGAGCCCAGGAAGGGAAGCTGCCATGCTCCTGCCGTGCTCTGAGAGCCCAATGGCACGGCAGGCRGGAGAGAGAAGGAGACTGAATGGGGCTGTAAAACAATGAATCATAGGAGCGCACAATGGAGCTGATCCTTGAGAGATTTAATTGAAAGGTATCTTGCTAGTGTATGGATTAAGCCCTTATGAGGCTCAGACATCAATGGTTTTAATATCCCATAATCCTCCGTCTGCTAGGTCATCTGATGTAATAACATTATTGGGTCTGCTTCAAATAACGTCTCAACTCCAAGATGCTGTGCTTTTCTGAGGGTGGSGGAAGGGGATCAGCACAAGGGAATGAAGGTTGCAGACAAATGGTTTGCTCAGAGTATTGATCCTGTCGTAGAGGCAAAAGCTAGGTGTTTTTGATAAGTAACTGTGCTGAATAGCCATTGGGTATTAAAGGCTTGATGAGAATAGGTAAATATTTGAATCATTGCACAGGGCTCGCATTGACCACAATTTATGACTTTGCTACATATCTGAGCAAAGAAAGGCTAAATATCTACTAACAAGGCATTGCCTATCAATGTACTGAGGGAGCTGGCAGATCTTGTTCCCAGGCCGCTCTCCATCATCTTTGAAAGGTCCTGGAGAACTGGAGAGGTGCCTGAGGACTGGAAGAAAGCCAGAGTCACTCCAGTCTTCAAAAAGGGCAGGACCTAGCAGGACCCAGGCAACTATAGGCCGGTCAGCTTCACYTCTATCCCTGCAAGGTGATGGAACAGCTCAYSYTGGATGTCATCTYCAGGCAYATGGAGGAAAAGAAGGTGATYGGGAGTAGCCAGCATGGMTTCACCAAGGGGAAAYCCTGCTTRAYCAATCTGATAGCCTCCTAGGATGGAATGACTGGCTGGGTGGATGAGGGGAGAGCAGTGGACGTTGTSTACCTTGACTTCAGCAAGGCTWTTGACACTCTCTCCCATAACATCCTCCTAGRYAAGCTCAGGAAGTGTGGGTTAGACGAGTGAACAGTGAGGTGGATTGAGAACGTGGCGTGGAGTCTAGTTGGAGGCCTGTGGCTAGTGGAGTCCCCCAGGGCTCAGYACGGGGTCCCATCCTGTTCAACTTCTTCATCAATGACCTGGATGAGGGGACAGAGTGCCTCCTCAGCAAGTTTGCTGATGATACCAAGGTGGGAGGAGTGGCTGACACACCTGAGGGCTGTGCTGCCATTCAGAGAGACCTGGSCAGGCTGGAGAGCTGGGTGGAGAGGAACCTCCTGAGATTCAACAAGGGCAAGTGCAGGGTCCTGCACCCAGGGAAAACTAACCCTAGGCAGCAGTACAAGCTGGGGGCTGACCTTCTGGAGAGCAGCTCTGCAGGGAAGGACCTGACAGTGCTGGTGGACAGCAAGTTGACTATGAGCCAGCAATGTGCCCTTGTGGCYAGGAAGGCCAGTGGTCTCCTGGGGTGCATTAGGAAGACTGTTGCYAGCAGGTGGAGGGAGGTGATCCTGCCCCTCTACTCMGCCCTGGGGAGGCCTCACCTCGAGTMCTGTGTCCAGTTCTGRGCTCCCCACTACAAYAGAGACATGGAGCTACTGSAGAGAGTCCAGTGTAGGGCTTCAAAGATGATCAGAGGACTGGAGCASCTSCCCTATGAGGAASGGCTGYGAGAGCTGGGCCTSWTYAGCCTGSGGAAGAGAAGMCTGAGGGGGGATCTYATCAATGTGTACAAGTACCTGAARGGGGGGTGTCAAGGGGATGGGGACAAACTCTTTTCAGTTGTCCCATGTGACAGAACAAGAGGTAATGACCAGAAACTGAACCACAGGAAATTCCACGTAAATATGGGGAAGAACTTCTTTCCAGTGAGAGTGATGGAGCACTGGCACAGGTTGCCCAGAGAGATTGTGGAGTCTCCTTCTCTGGAGATCTTCAAGGCCCTCCTGGATGCAATCCTGTCTGCCATGCTCTAGGTGACCCTGCTTGAGCAGGGAGGTTGGACTAGATGATCTCCAGAGGTCCCTTCCAACCTTACTCATTCTATGATTCTGTGATTCTATCAGCAGAGTTGCATTCCCCCTCCTCCCCTTCTGGTTATACTGCACATCAAATTGGCTGTTATTACTACAAATAGAATGTTTTTTGCTACTTGATGTCTATCTTGTTTAAAGGAAAAAAACCCTCACATTTAACTGAGCAGGAAGAACTTCACACAGACATTCTTTAGCTTAATGTTATTAACATTGGTTTARTGATCTAAATAATCACAGAGAGTAGAAAGAACTGTGACTATGACCAATGCATAGCTCATAGAGCRGTTTCAGATTCAAGGGTTATATTAAAATGCTATATGTAAGATAGGCAAGATTTGCAGGGAGATGTAGCATCACTTACTAGTGATGACTGGAATAACCAGAAGTTGAAAAATGGCTCCCTAAAAACAGCCCTCTGTAAGTTAATTTACTTGTTAGATCTTATCATAATCCCACTGCTGCTCAACTGAAGAGGATGAATGAGAGCAGAAGTTGTTGCCGTAAGAATTGCACTTAATGAAGCCTCTGTTACATCTGGCCAGACTAGAAGGTGACACAAGGGCCATTTTTGAGCCATTGCCTGGTAGATAGATACCAGATTGGATGTTAGGAATGATACATCTGCAGGGGATGTAAGCAGCATCTCCTCTAAGGTCAAGGAGGAAGTCAGAAGAATGCATGACAAGGAAGACAAGGAGAAAATATATTTGATTTTGCTGTGGATTTATCTCTCTTTGAGTTATGATGGTGTGAAAAGCAATCCACTGRTTGCATATCCTGCAGCCGGATCAGTAGGAGCTGAGCACAGTTTCTTGTGTTGTAGGAAGGGACTGCTTCACGAGTAGCTAAGCCAGTCCCTACAAAGAAAGAGGTCACACTAGCCATCCTTCTTCCTCCATGCCTATCTGCTCTGGCCCCAGTGGCTAGCGCRTGCACCTGACAGTTTTTTTCCCTGAACTGATTCAAGTTACCAATTCAGAAAGAAACTTTTTGTTTTCAAATGGATTAATTTTCTGGCAGGTTAGTAAACTGAACAATCTTATGGAAGGCCCCAGCCTTCCCACAAGATGAACCTACTCATCTGTGTAACTCTACCTCTGCTGAAAGTTGTTGCCAGTGTAATCTGGGGAGGGGGCTAAGAACTGTTCTCACCTACTAAATAAGCACAATTATGTCTTCAAGTCTTGTTTACACRAAGAAAAAAAATCTTAAGCATTTCTCAGCTTTACTGTTGGAAGCAGCTGTGACAATGGATTTGTGTTTTGTCAGCCAATGCAGACTGGCTTCGTGGGTATACCAGTTTCAGTTATGCTTAATAAAGAGAACTTAATATAGAGAACTAAGAGGAAGAGAATCTCCTGAGACCTCCACTGAATCCTTATAGTATAATATTTCCATAGCAACTAAATTAATTGCTTAATGGAAAAAAATAACATCTAGAAAGAATTTAGAAAGTTGGTAGCTGTCTTCAAGACAATGCAGCAACTAGAAACAAAGTCACTGACCTAGCTATTGAACCATATAGGAACATCAAGTGGGATAGACAGAATATTCCAAGGGAAAAGTGTGRAAATTATTCTGCTCTGGAGCATGGTCTGGAAAGAGTTGGATCCTGTTCTTCTGGGACTCCTTAGCAGCAGTGGGAGACACCTGGCAGCATTCAAAAGTATACTTGGAGTTGGAAGATGGCCTTCCAAGGACTTTCAKCTCTCAGACCTCTGCTGACCTTCCCAGGGAAGCTGTGAAGGAGCCAGAAAGCTTAACAGCTTTTCAGTTTATGGCTCTTCAGCAGACATCCTGGGATGATGCAAAAGCGAGCAATGGGAGGCTGGAAGCTCTGCCAGACACAGCATGGGGGAGCCGTGGAGCCTACAGAGCAGATGGACGAAGGGAAGTGAGCAACACCAGCTTGTCTCTTTGGAGTGAAAAATCTTACTGAAATCCCTGTGCTCCTGAGAAACATGCTGATTCTGATTAACTGGAATTGCTTTTTTCCCCATCAGGCAATCAGAAATTTTTTTGACCAGCTTGAATTATTACTCTCTTGAACTGTATAAAATAAATGTTCCAGCCAAGCTTCATTCCACTTGGACAAATTCCAACAAGACGTGAATAAGAGCAAACAAATATTTGCTGGCATTTCTTTGAGCATGAAGTGCACAGCCAACGCAGCTGTGCATCTGAATGTGACATGCATGCACTTGCAAGCTTTTAGGAGTCATCTAAAGGTGCTTGGTTATCGACATTTCAACTTCATTGCTGGGGGCACTGGTCACTTAAATTAGAATTGATATTGTGGAGGAGCCTGGTGCTGCTCCACACTGCTTGCTTCAAGATGCCTGTCACTAAACGATGTTGCAGATGTAACAGGCTAGAGCTGTGCATGCAGAAGGGGGATGGTGCCACTGTCAGTGTGCTCTGCTGTAATTCAGTGAAGCTGGCTTATCAAAGTCCTAACAAAACCTACATCAGGGCCAGGCACAGTAATCAGCTTGTTTCATGGGTATTGCAATTTCTCTTTCCCTACTCCAGTCAAGTTGGCTGTTCCTTCTCTTCTAGCTGAGGCAAATAYAAGGTTTTGTTGAAAAACCTTGAAGATGCGTGGGAGTCTGTGCATGCTGCAGCAGATACAATAACAGAATGGATAACAACTTGCAAAAATACATCGTGTTCTCAGAACAGCAGTTTTTCTTCTTAAGTGTACAGTGAACTTACAGTGCTTCCTCAGCAAGTTTGCTGATGATACCAAACTTGGAGGAGTTGCTGATACACCAAATGGCTGTGCTGCCATGCGGTGAGATCCAGACAGGCTGGAGAACTGGGTGGAGAGGAACCTCATGACATTCACCAAAGRCATCCACAGGGTCCTGCACACAGGAAGGAATAACCCCATRTACCAGTACAAGCTGGGGGCTGACCTGCTGGAAGGAAGCTCTGCGGAGAAGGACCTGGGAGTGCTGGTGGATGACAAGTTGACTATGAGCCAGCAATGTGCCCTTGTGGCCAAGAAGGCACATGGTACCCTCTGTGCATTAGGAAGACTGTTGCCAGCAGGTGGAGGGAGGTGATCCTGCCCCTCTACTCAGCCCTGGGGAGGCTACATCTCGAGTCCTGTGTCAGTTCTGGGCTCCCCACTGCAACAGAGACATTGAGCTACTGGAGAGTCCAGTGTAGGGCTACAAAGATGATCAGAGGGCTGGAGCACCTGCCCTGTGAGGAACGGCTGTGAGAGCTGGGCCTCTTCAGCCTGGGGAAGAGAAGCNCTGTGTCCAGTTCTGGGCTCCCCAGGACAAGAGAGACGTGGAGCTACTGGAGAGAGTCCAGCATAGGGCTACGAAGATGAGCCGAGGGCTGGAGCACCTGCCCTGTGAGGAACGGCTGTGAGAGCTGGGCCTCTTCAGCCTGGGGAAGAGAAGCCTGAGGGGGGATCTTATCAATGTGTATAAGTACCTGAAAGGAGGGTGTCAAGGGGATGGTTACAAACTCTTTTCAGTTGCTCTGTGTGACAGGACAAGAGGCAATGAGCAGACATTGAAGCACAGGAAGTTCCGCCTGAACGTGAGGAGGAATTTCTTCCCTGTGAGAGTGACGGAGCACTGGCAGAGGTTGCCCAGAGAGGTTGTGGAGTCTCCTTCTATGGAGATACTCAAAACCCGCCTGGATGTGATCATGTACAAAGTGCTTTTGGTGACCCTGCTTGAGTAGAGGGGTTTGGACTAGATGATCTCCAGAGATCCCTTCCAACCTCAACTATTCTGTGATACTGTGAGCTTGGAATAGTCTTGAGGAAGAGGACCTTGTACCTAAAAGCAGACATGGCAGCAGGTGCTGCTGTGCTGGGCACTGCACAGATATGGATTAAGGTCCAGAAAAGGATTGTAGTATCTCTTAATTGTCATCTAACTGCTAATCAAGTTCAAAATGTAGGTCCTGAAAATCTGTGCAAACCTCCTTTTAGGGCACTATGGTCCTCCAATAGYTCATTTGTGCTGGTCAAATCCCCTGCACTTCTGCAGAGTTGCTACTTGGATCCATACCTTAGCCACAGCCCTCTTGCCAGCAGCGCGCAGGCTTGGATGTGTAGTCTGGCTGAATGTGTTTGTGCAAGCCATATGAGACCCACTGCCAGTAGCTGAGAGTTCAAAGCAATGGTGAATCAACCTAGACCGTTCTCCAGCATTTCCTTCTGACTAACTTTTGCAGTTCATGCTTTGTGTGAGTGCTTGTAGGTGTCTTCATGCACCAGCTGGAGAGGCAGGATACCTGCAGGTCACAGAATACATCGAGAGTCGAGGCATACTGCAACGATCAGCTCTGTTTATGATATACAGCTTTGTTACGCTCCACATTCTCTAAATAAAGCGAGCAGTAACAACAGCACCTTCCGGGCATGGAGCCTCTGAATCAGTTTGGATACAAATGTTGTGAAAGGTGAATGAGAGTTCGGTYGCTTTGAGCTCATAATCAGATTCAGAGGAGAGGCTGGAAAAAGAGGGAGAAGAGAGATGATTGTCCTCATTGGAAAAAGGAAAAGTCTATGTGAAGATATAYCATATGGAACTTGAATAACTTGAGGAGGTGTTGGTCATTGAGAGCGACTGCCTACAGTGAAATTTTGGTAAAGAATTTCTGTTAATATAGGAGTTTGCTTTCATTATGGAGTRTTTTCTGCTTATTTACTCTTTGTGAATTATCTGGTTATTAATTTTAAAACGACTGTGAAAAACTATTGACATCTAATGAGTCGKAAGAATGAAAATGATCATAAGCTCTTGAGAAATTAATGTAAGTCTGTCTTGTTGATAAGAAAAGAAATGAGAAACACACAAGTAAGAGCTTATTGCTTGCAGTTTCTTCTACTCAGTCCCCTGTTCSTTGGTCTAAATTCATCCATAATGACCTCAAATTTATGGTGGGATGGCTCAGCCTTTAAAAATATATGCAAGTGTTTCATCAAAGCTTTGGATTTATGGACAGACTGCCAACACTACAGCACATGCAAATAGGAAGAGAATTTAGTGTTTCAAAAGGTGCCTTAGATGATTATTCTCTGACTCTTTCCTCCGCCCTGAAGAATCAGGGACAGAAAARTATGACCTAAGCTCAGAAATGTTTTGCATGCTATCTTACAGTGCTAATTAAATGCAGATGGTATAAAAGAATGATTGTTTACATGTCTAAATGTCATTCTTCTACAGGCCCTGCAATTCCTGTTGGGGTGGATGTGCAGGTTGAAAGCTTGGACAGCATTTCTGAGGTTGATATGGTATGTAACCCTCTTTTAAGCCTTGATTATTCCTAGTCATGAAAAATCTCTCCAATTTGAAACCCATAGATTTCAAATGATTGGTCTTGAAAATAAGGGCCCCATTCAACAATTTAAGAGAGGCTGATATTCAGAACTAAGGACTGAGTTAACCGTGAAAACGATCAAAGRGTTATCTCTCTATCTTCAGATATAGAAACTTAAAACTTCAGGGGGAAAAAAGACCTTGAAAATAAAATGGGTCAATAATCAGTGCTATGAAGGATACATTACAATCAAAACCATGAACAATTGCATGCCTTTCACTGCATCTCTCAGGGAGTCCTTAGTTGTTTGCTTATGGAGTTTTGAAGGTATATGTTGGAACTCATAGAGGTGTTGCTTATTATGTGTATTTTCTTTCTTAGGGAACCATTSAGTCAGTTTGTTTAAATACATGCTTAAGGAGCTACTTTAGCAAAACAAGCTGGCATCATAAATAGGTCTCTAGCTGCTCCCTGCCTCTTCATCACTGGAGTAACCTCTCTAATTCRATGCTGAGGCACACAGCTGGGAACAGTCAGGGTGGCCTTGAACTACCCCTGCCAAAGGTGAATTTGGTTTCTGCTGGGAAACCATTTCTGTTTGGGAACCATTTTTCAGTCATTCACACAGTTCAGAAAATTTGCACTAACTTGAATTGTGACTTTCCTTATTTTTTTAACTCATAAAAAAGGAAGAAACATAGATGCAGCTGTTAACTCTCAGCAGGTTTCAAGGAGTTGTCAGTGAAAGGTGCATTTGCAAGCATTTTCCTTTTTTTTTGACTATAGAAAATGGAATAAAAAGATTGGAAAGAGAAATGGAAAGGGGAACATAGAGAAGAATAGAAGTCTTTTGTTTCTGTTCTGTTTTTGTCCTTCCTGGTTYCTCTTGAGTACCATCTTTGAAGGTGTCTAGGCAAAACATGAAGACTTAAACCTTAGACCTTTAGCTTCAAAGCATCTGTCATTTGTAATGCGTATCATTTCTAGAACTGTYATGTAATTTCTGTGATAAGACTTTTTTTGGGGAAACTTTTTTTTCTGCAGCTGTTTCTTCTTCAAAGAACAAAGTGAGAATTAGAAAAAAGCACTGGTGCCATGGTGATTAAAAAACTGAAGAAAGATTTAGGGGGTCTGCCAGCTATGGAGCAGCCTGTAGGCTTTCTCTAATAGCAACTCAAAGGCTGATTGGGTTTTGCTGGAGTAAAATTGCATCTTYGTTACAAGGACAGAGCTTGTCAGCCTGGATATTGAAAAGGAGGTTTTAGGGGGTTACATGCAATGAAGTGGGCGGGAGGGAGCTCTAAACACAGGAAAGGACTGTTGTTCTAATATTTCAACAAAATGTCATAGCAACAAAGAAACCTAATTAGTGTGAATAACGTGCCATGCTTTCTCTCAGAAACATCTGGTTTCAGCAGAAATTTTGTCTGTYGGAAAGTTTTGAGGTCAGCTCTCTTTCCTTGAATTATAAATACCTCCACAATCCTATTTTCCTGCTACTGGACAAGTAATTTTCAAAGCAGTTCTTGACTTGTATTCAGCAGAGGAAGAACTAGTCAGTCTGAGTTGGTTAGTTTAGTTGGTTTAGTTGGTTAGTTGGTTAGTGAATAGAGACCTACTTGTGGAGGGGAGAGCTGGCTGCCCAGCCAGTGGGAGTTGTCCCAGCATCCGTGCTGGGGAGTGCTCCCCCTCGCCGACCATGGGAGTGCAAGGCTGCTTCGAATCGCTGCTTGGGGTTAGTGCTCCTGTAAATCCCATACCTTCAGTCTGCCAGCCTTTACCAATAGCTGCTTCTGAGGGAACCTGCCTGCCCCAGAGAAGTAACCAGACCAGCTCAGGACCTGCCCTACTGTAAGACAGAGTGTGTGAATGAGAGCAGCCAGGGGACATTTAAAGCACGTGCTGTTGAAGACCTGTAGCTGTCTGGCATGGATGGTCTGTGGCTGTGTGTGCCGGTCAGGGGTGCAATCGGGGCCATAGCGTGCTCCCAGCTACGCTGGAGTGCGGCGTATGCTCTCCAGTGCAAGGTGCTTCTGCTGACTCCTTTGCCGTGCCTCTGGCACGTACTCTCGCTCTCGTGACAGGGTATACAAGCTGTTTTCTAAGAGTTTCCTTTCCACAAGCCGTAAAGTGAACCCTTTTTCTCAACTTGTAGCTGGGTATGTGCGCAGTTCAGAAGGGAACAACCCGTTAATGATTGCAAACTGCTTTATTTGACTCATGCTGTGGGGAAACATCCATAAATTGGATTTTATACTTAAAAGCCATCATCTGCTGCCACTTCGGCTTGATGATTGCTTGCAGCAGTGCCAGCGTATTGGCCATCAGAGGCCYGTTTTGGGAGGGAAATGTGCTGAAGGACAGAGGAGAGGGCTCCTGTCCAGTGGGATCAGGCAAGGGGCCGGCTAGGAGCCGGGGTTGTTGCCTGCTGTTGGCATAGGCAGTCTCCCTGCCTCCCCTACTCCTCAACAGTGGCAGGAGCTCACTTGTGGGTTCCCAGCCAATGCTGCACACATCCCTGTCCCCCGTCCTCTTGCTCGGGAAGCCATCCCTTCTGCAAAGAGCAGAAACAGAGAGTCAGATTAACAGATGGCTTGTCATCGTCAAAGCAAAAATGAAGACTCGGCGATGGTGGTTTYGAAAGACACTTGCTGAGCGCTAAGGAAGAGATCCTAGGCTGTGTTGCTGCTTACCCAGACTTGGCAGCTGTAGCTACCATAAACGCTTGCTTAATTGAGAGCGTAAAGAAAAATGTGTATTTGATCTCTCACCATGAAAGAGTAGACTCAGCTCTGAAAGCTGCAGCTGCCAGGTTGGGATCAACAAACAGATGTTTTCCTTCGTGTGACTGATGCTCCTGGCCCCCCAACAAGCTTAAAAGAGAGCTTTCTTTCTACTCTTGTGCAGTAGGAAAAACAGTTCCCTCCCTTGGCTGCTCTTTGCAATAATTTAGTTCCTTTATAGGATGAATTCSTTTGTGTTTAGCCTGATCATTAAGCTGATTTTGAAAGGCTTTCCTTTCGAATCTGTTGTGGATCCTACTATTCTTTAACATAATTTTGCCAGGATTCAAAAATCTTTCCTATAGTGCAGTGCTTCTCTTGGGGCATATTTGTGTCTTTTTTARGACTGAACATCACTGGCTTCTGCAATTCATCCCCTGCAGGCAATTCAGGCTACAAAGCTGCCGTGTTGCATGAGGGTCCTGCAGGGCCTAATGGGAAATGCTCCAGCACCTCCTCGTTGCTGCAATATAGCGCTTGCAATATAACTTCCAATATGAGTGGATCTATATTCTGTTTTGTCTGGATATTATTTAGTCAGCAAAGTACATTCCCAAAGAGTATTGGTCCAAGAAAGAAACAACAGTCGGGAGAGAGTAGATTTCATCTCCTCGGTAGCAGTGAGTTTTCTTTCTGATGTGTCAGAGATGTAAAATGCAACGCTGACAGCCCTCTTTCTGGTTTTCTTCCTTTTTCATGAAGGATTTTACTATGACTTTGTACTTAAGGCACTACTGGAAGGATGAACGCCTCTCATTCCCCAGCACCACCAACAAGAGCATGACCTTCGACGGCAGGCTCGTGAAGAAGATCTGGGTGCCGGATGTCTTCTTTGTGCACTCCAAAAGGTCGTTCATTCACGACACGACCACGGACAACATCATGCTGCGAGTGTTCCCCGACGGTCATGTGCTCTACAGCATGAGGTAAAGACGGAGCCCCGTGGCTGGCGAGTCCCCCTGGGTCTTCCCCGTGAATACTGCTCTTGACGTCATTTTGGTGACCAGCCCTGTTACTASCACAGCTGAACGAGAGCCCTATTTTCAGCCCTGTCTGGGACCAGATGCTTCACAGGAAGCTGCAAGAAACCCTGCTGTGGTCAGTAATAGGATAATCTCCTCCCCTGGGAATCGAACTCCTAACTCTTTGCAGTCAGAGGAGGGCTTAGTCGGTCAGGAGTGTTTGTCCCAGGGTCAGTGTGTGATTAAACTGGAAGCTGCTGATATACCAGATGGTGACCTCTAGAATTATCCYATTTTACTTCCTGTTTGTCTAGAAAAAAAAATCTCTCTTTTTTTTAATTGGAGTGTGCATGTTGATATAAAGATTTAAGTTTATTGACRTTGAAAGGGCTGCTTTAAAAACACTCTGATTTTCTAAAGTATTTGTTGGCTGAAAGAATCCTGAGGCATTTCCCAGCAGATTTCATTCCCTTTAGAAGCATACARAAAGAGATGTGGAGAATAACACACTGCCAGAGGAGAAAAGCTCAAGAGCCCAGGCAAAAAGACATTTTCCCAACGCAGAAAACTCGCTCACAATGTACAGTGACCTTTGAATGTTTTACAGCACAAGCGTTTCTATTCTAGTATTTCTGGAAATTATTCACTTTAGTCACAATAAAATAATTCTCAAAAACTAGGAAAGCTTTTTCATAAAATTTGATTCAAGACACTATTTCTCTTTGAGGAATAAGCATACTGGATGATATTGTCCTAGATAGGGCAATATCCCACTGAAACTGGGGACTCTAAAGTTCATTCGCTCACACCTAGGTGTGAACAACTCAGTGAAGCCTTTGGGCTGTCATTCCGCTCCAAATCAAATCACTTAAATGTGGCTGTTAAGTGACGTGCAAGATGCTGTATGCTCCTCTTGCATCTTGATTCAGTTGCCCACACGTGAGCACCTGGTGCCGTTTGGGCTCTCCTGGAGTGTCTGAGACATCCCCGTGGGGTTGAAATGATTTAACACAGGACCCATGTGCCACTGTGCCCTTTTRGAGGGAGCTGGAGGCCAGGCAGATACCTTCAAAAGGTGCAAGATTGTCTGCAYGTGGGCAGCTGAATCAAGCCCCTTATGAAGGCAATTAGTGGGGACTAGATTTGACTCACCCTAGGATGGACAGAAGGACTTGCTCTCTAGGCTCTACCCTATTGATTGTATTGATTTGATCTCTGTTGATTAAAATGGCCTTTCAGAGCATTTTGTTAAAAGCRTTTTGTAGCACATGTGGGTTCTCTCAGGGTTTGTGTGTGCCATATGCCATGTGGTAGGGTGAAAGTACACAGACTGAGTTGAGAGGTGTTTCATTCCTTGTGGGGACCTTGTACTTTCAAGGCCACTTGAATACTGAACTTTAACTGAGGAATATTTTATTGATGAACTGTTTCTGTTCCCAGCTAATAAATTTTTAATGACTACAGACAGTGCTATAATTTAGGTGACTCCGAAGAAGGAAAATAGCACCAAGTTATACAATGTTTAAATGTTGCACACAACTAGTCATTATTAGTCATTACTACARTGGTGCTTCTGGGACATATTCCCTAAGAATTTATTTAAATTTAGCTCGTATGACAAAATTCTGCTCTATTTTGCAGTCAAAGCCAATACCATGTGCTTTTTAGGGTTGATAGTACATAGGTCAGTGTAGGATTTGGATCACAATCCCTTGAACAGAAGAAAAGTTCTTCATCAGCATCTGCAGTGAATCCAGAAAATGGTCACAGCCAATGTAAATGGGTCTCTGAAATGATGACTCACAGCTCATTTGCCCCATTAAATTGGGAACTCCTTTGCAAATGCATCCACAAGGGAAAGTTTACTAATCCTCTGGAAAATTTGTCACATAATTTTATGTGCAATTAAACTCAGATTTAAAAACTGGATCTGGGACTGTTGCAGATCTTTAGCTGAGACTTGAATGTAACAGAGACAAATCTTTCTCCTTAAAGAATATCTGCACCCATTTTACAGCCTCTGCCCTCAGTAATAAAAAACCCTCCCAGAATAAAAGAATTTGATTCAGGACTGAAAGAAGCCATTTTTGCCTTAATGCTGCATATACTGGAAGAATTTTATGGCTTGCAATATGGCTGGCTCCTGGCTTAGGCTTTGGACATTGATGGGGTGACCATGGTGGGGTGAACAAAGGGGAAAATGAAGAAACTTTAATCAAACTAGACATAGAGAAAGCTTCAAATGTAAATGATGAAGTAATTTCTTTAAGTTGCACTGCCCTGTAGGGAAAAACTTGGATATAAAACATAGAATAGTGTCAGTATTGTCATTACTATTACTTTAGTGTCCAAGATAGTGCTTTAATTCCTTGATAGGGATGGTCTCCTGGGGTGCATTAGGAAGAGTGTTGCCAGCAGGTCAAGGGAGGTGATCCTGCCCCTCTACTCAGCCCTGGGGAGGCCTCATCTTGAGTGCTATATCCAGTTCTGGGCTCCYCAGGACAAGAGAGACATGGAGCTACTGGACAGAGTCCAGCGTAGGGCTACAAAGATGATGAGAGGGCTGGAGCATCTGCCCTATGAGGAAGGGCTGTGAGAGCTGGGCCTGTTTAGCCTGGGGAAGAGAAGCCTGAGGGGGATCTTATCARTGTGTACAAGTACCTGAAGGGAGGGTGTCAAGGGGATGGGGACAAACTCTTTTCAGTTGCCCTATGTGACAGGACAAGAGGCAATGGACAGAAAACTGAACCTCAGGAAGTTCCATGTGAATCTGGGGAAGAACTTCTTTCCAGTGAGAGTGATGGAGCACTGGCACAGGTTGCCCAGAAAGGTTGTGGAGTCTCCTTCTCTGGAGATACTCAAGGCCTGTCTGGATGTGATCATGTATAAAGTGCTTTTGGTGGCCCTGCTTGAGTGGGGGTGGGGTGGGGTGGACTAGAAGATCTCCTGAGGTCGCTTCCAATCTCAACCATTCTGTGATTCTGTGACAGGTATTGAATTTACAGCTTCCTTTAGGGTTTTTGAGCATAGTACATCTCGCCTGGACTTGAATAATTGCTAGGCATTTTCTTGGGTGTTTTATGCTAATAGCATGCATAACTGCTATTTTTAAAACTACAGAATGATTTATCTGTATTAACATTTCCCATCACTGATCCTCACGAAAAACAACCTTTCTGTTTTCGTTTTTTAGGATCACAGTGACAGCAATGTGCAACATGGACTTCAGTCGCTTCCCCCTGGACTCTCAGACATGTTCTCTGGAGCTTGAAAGCTGTATGTTGTATCTCTGTTCCTAACTGAACACATTCCATTAACTGCCCACACATAGATTAACATGTTTCAGAATATAGTYTATTTTAGAGCCTGAAAAAATGCTCACTGAAGTCAATGGCAGTCTTTCTATTGATTTTCTGGGTGGTATATTTGGCTCTTTTGGAGCAAGACAGAGGAGACTCTGGAAGGAAAGTGTTCTTGTATGAATTTTAGTACATAGCATTCACAAAAATCCCCATGATCAGAAGTATTCAACACAAGTTGTTTCTTAACAGCTTGCTGATGAGAAATTTTGGGGCGAATTTTTTGCAGTGTTCATTGCTTCTGGCTGGAAGGTGGTATTTTCAGATGTCACAGAAAAAGTTGATTTTAATAATAGCTGTTTTCAATTTTTCTAACTTTCATCATCTGTAGGCTTTATGGATGTTAATCCTGCTCCTGCAAACACCTTTAGTTGTCCTTCTGAGCTCAGCTTCTGTAATGGGAAGTAGTTGTCTGATGAAAAARTGTTTTGGACAATAAGATTCCCACAGCTGTTCTGCAGACTTTCTCTAGGGTGTTCCAAAACTAATGTCTACTTGTTTTGAGGTCCTCCCAGGTATTTAACTGAAAATTTCCTTTACCAAAAAAACAGAATCACAGAAACATAGAATAGTTTAGGTTGGAGGGGACCTCTGGAGATCAGATAATCCAATTTCCTGCCCAAAGCAGGGATAACTTTAAATTTAGAGTGGGTTGTTCAGGACCACGTCACTGTGATAATGGAGACTGCACAAGCTCTCTGTGCAGCCTATTCCAATTTTTGACTGCCCTTATCATGAAGAGGTTTCTTTATACCTGGTTAGAAAGTACCTTTTTGGAGTTTGTATCCATTGTCTGTTGTCCTTTTGCTCTCCATCTCTAAGAAKAGTCTGGCTCCATGTTCTCCCATCAAGGTTGCAGCTGGATACTGCCACAGACCACTCTTCATGCTGAACAAATCCAGCTTCTGTCCTTTTGCGTTATGTGCTCCAGCCACTAACCATCTTAACTGCCCTTTCTCCATTTCTCATTCCTATCGTGCTATGTCGTTCTTTTGCATTTAGAGTCTTCAAATATTTCCAGTTGTTGCTTCAACTCATACCTGTCATTTTTTGCTTTTGTCATTTTTAAGATAATTTTAGCTATCTGTTCCCTCTTTCTCTAAATTCAGCTATTTTACCCCTAGCAAATCAGTTAGCAATCCTTTGTCTATATTTTTTGTATGTGAGGCTCAAAAAGCACAATTTTAGCTGTTTTTTTTTTTTACCAGTGTGGAGCAAAGTGAAGATGTGTTTCCCTGAATCAGGATACTCTGGATTTCTTTTTGCTGCTATGGCACTTCATATGGCAAGATCTCTTCAAACCACTGTCTTTTTCAAAGTTTTTGGAGGCTTTACTACCTACCRAAGATGCCTTTCTGTTTCTTGGTTTTCTCTGGATCTACTATCAGTTTTCTCCAAGCTAAAGCTACAATACATTGTGTTTCTTCTTTCCCTAGATGCTTACACTGATGAAGATCTGATGCTTTACTGGAAAAATGGGAATGAATCTCTGAAAACTGATGAGAAGATTTCTTTGTCTCAGTTTTTGATACAAAAATTCCATACTACATCAAGACTGGCTTTCTACAGTAGCACAGGTACTGGCTTTTTCTAATTTAAATGGTATTTCAGTATTAACTACTTGTGTGAGATCTCTTGTCTGACTTTGTTTGCACTTGTCTTCTGTGATAGGGCACTGAAATGCAGTCTCCACTGTCTGGAGAATACATTATGATCAGAAATATTGTGAAAGATTGTTTTCTCTTTTCCTCACTCTTTAGAAATGAATGATCAAAAGACAAATGTCTTACYGTGCAAACTTTTCTCACTGCTTCTCGCTTTCCTCTCTCTAAGGTTGGTACAATCGCCTCTACATAAACTTCACCTTGCGCCGACACATCTTCTTCTTCTTGCTCCAAACTTACTTCCCTGCCACTCTGATGGTCATGTTATCCTGGGTGTCCTTCTGGATTGACCGTAGAGCAGTACCTGCCAGAGTCTCTTTGGGTGAGAGAAACTACAACAAGCCAAACAAGTGTTAAAATCTTTAAATGTGAAAGTTATTTTCAGGAAAGGAAATTTTCAACTTTGTTGCTAAAAATATTGGAGAAGCACATGTCAATCTGATGATTAATATAATGTAAAACTTGCAGTTTTTCTTAAGTCCCTTGTCAAAGCAGTCCTCCAGATTGATATTTAACTCCTGTCAAAGCTCTCTTTCCAAAAAGACAAACAGAAAAGAGAGATTTCAGTATTTATGAGTCAATGAATCAAGATTTCTCACTGTTGTCCAATCCTGCAGTTCTGAAACAAACATTGCCATCAGTGACGGTGGATTTTTACAGGAGTTTAGGCACCTGCAGAGAGATATGGGTTTCTGCTATGATTGGCTTGAGAGCCTAGAACTAGCTGCGGAGAAGGATCTTGCTGTGTCCCAGCTGCCGTAGTGGGTGCCCCAGTACAGGTATGTGTCTTCCCAAATGGCACCTACTCCAGGTTGCCTGGAGGGAGTCAGCCTGGCATATCTTCCCAAAGTTAGAGAAGAAAGGCAGCAGGGGATCAAACTCTGTTAACATCTGCAGACCTAGATGTTCCACAATCTATCATGCCTCTGGGGACAATCAGAGCACCTCTGGTAAAAGGGTAAAACCAGTATATTAGCTCTGTAGTTTGTCTCAGTCAGAGAGCTATGCTCTGCAGCACACACATGAGAAGAGACAGCCAAATCTTCTTCCTGAAAGGAATGGGCTCAGTGGATATTATTACAAAAAAATCTGCTAAGAAATGTAGAGCAGTAGCTGTACTTGCAGTGGTTGCTAGTTTAAAATGGCTGAAGAAACTATGTGTGCTTTTTGGTTCTCTTTTCTATATTTAAGAGGCTTTGGAAACTTTAAACATTTTTCTCTCTGTGACTATCTAGACAAAGTATATATTATTTTGTATGATTTTATCTATATCTATCTAAAATATATACATACATACACCAGTATATGTATCTCCATACACACACACACACACATATATACACATATATGGAGAGAGAGGGAGGAATGCACACACACATATATGGACACGCACRCACACGCACACACACACACACACTCACACATACACACACATATATGTTGTATAATGGCTGTTGTTGAAAACTTTTTGATTCACATACCTTGAACTGTAGGATTCTTGAGATTCCTTGAGATAAAAACATAATACCTTCTTTTGCACTGTTTTATGCAAAACATTTATACAGCCACACAGTACAGATTTTATCTTCACTGCTTGTCCCTTTTGAGGTCAGTAATATAGATCAAATCCTCTTTGGCTCTGGCCAAAAGTCAATAACTACTAGGCTGCTCTCTGATGGTCCCAGTAACACAGATTGGTACAGCTAGAAAACAAAAGTCCTTTTCATCACTGGTATTGGTGAACCTGGCTCTAAGCATTGTGTTGAAGTAGAAAAGCCTGTCTAAAGGAAATCTGAGCAACTTCCTTGGAGGAATGAGGAATCCTAACTCTGCAGGTTAAGGAGAGAGATAAATGCTAACCTTAGTGAAATGAGGGCTGYTCTATCACTCCTCAAAACTGAACCCATCACGTGCACAGAAGTGCAAGGTGGAGCGGTTCTATATTGGCTAGAGAGAAACTTATCGCTGAATGCATCATTTTGAATATCTGTAAGCCAATGTAGAGAATAATTTGGGGGCTTTTTGAGACAAAAACACCACATTGATGGTCTTCTGGACTGTATCAGCCAATGGCATTTATTTCTATTGGTTCTTTCCAGGGATAACCACCGTGCTGACCATGTCTACAATCATCACGGGAGTGAACGCCTCCATGCCTCGTGTTTCCTACATCAAAGCGGTGGACATTTACCTATGGGTCAGTTTTGTGTTCGTCTTCCTCTCGGTGCTGGAATATGCAGCAGTGAATTACCTGACCACAGTGCAAGAGCGGAAGGAGAGGAAACTCCGGGAGAGGGTGAAAGAAACTTTTATTTTTTTTATCCATTTATTCTTTTTTTTTCAGCTAGTTGTCTCTATATTGGCTGTTTCATGTGTCTGTAAATAGGAAAACCTTGATATCCATGCATATATAATTCAATTTGTTCACACTGCTCAACCTGATGCTGAAGTGCTGATACCACAAAAACGTGTGTTGGACTCATGAGTCGTTGTAGAAACAGCAGAGGAGAGGAGAACATGGTCAGAACTAGGAAAAGCTGCAACCTCAGACTGTATGGGGATGATAACAGGGGAAATATTAAACCTGACATTTCACTGCAGACTCCACAACTATTATATTTTTATATATAGGTGCTACTCAGAGTGAATCAATGTCCCTCTCAATAGTCAGCTTCACTCTGGAAACTGTATTCAATGAATGTAACAGTAGACTTATTCCCTGAAACCAAACACATGCAAACAACATTCAGTCAATTCTGTGTTTGTGCTTTTTATGTGCTATGACAGGTCTTATCCTGCATCCTGGGAGGTTTTCAAGGCCCAATTGGATAAAGCCTCAAGCAACTTGGTCTGAGCCTATAGCTAGCTCTGCTTTGAGCAGAAGGYTGAGTGTGAGACCTCCTGAGGTCCCTTCCAACCCCTTCTTYTTTGTTCTTAAGCAAAGCACCATCATCCTTTGAGCACTAAGGTTTGGGACCCTTTTTTTTCAGCCCCAACATATCCAGAACATCACCAGATTATACAATTTCATTCTTCSCATTAGAAACTAACTCTGCAGCTTGGTTACCTACAGCCTTTTGTTCCTGGAGAAACTGTTATTGGTACAGYATCAGTCTTTCAGAAAGGCCATTGCGGGAAGCATCTTTCTGACGATCAGATCACAACCTCTGAATCACCCTTTTGGCTTTGCACTTCCTTCTCTTCCCCTTGTACTTCTTTCTGTGGCATCCTTGAAGTATATAACAGCTCCCCTAACAGCCCAATACCTTTCCTAGTTGACATTTCATCAAAAAGCATCACCGGAAAAAAATGAACAAGAGGCTTTGTTACTGTTCTGCTAAGTTTTCGGGAAAGTTTTCTCACATCCACTGAAGGCATAGCTTGTTATTTATATCATACGTCTTCCCTTTATTGAGCCTTCTGCACTGAATTTCATATTCATGCAGCACATGCCTTTTTACTATACAAGGTAAAGTATTCTATTTTCAGCCTATTACCATATTAATCCCCAATGTTGGTAATGGAAACAGAGATAATAAGCAGCACAATTGAGGGGACTGTGGTAAAATGTAGGTTAAGGACCCTTGAAGAAGCAGTAGGGATGGTTCTCACAGTAAATGCAGCTCTTTTCAGCAGTGCTGCTCCCCTGTGAAATACCCAAAGAATCTGAATCTAAATACTTCAGGCTGTGCAGAAATGGGATCTGGGCAGTGTCTGACCCATATATTAAATGTGTCCAGGCAAAAGACTGACTGGTGTGGAGTATCTACTGGTAAATCTTCCTTGCTTCAAATCCAGAGTGCTCACCTTCAAACTGTCTATGGGGAATGRCCAGTGGCTGATGTTAATCCCTGAGCCATATATGGGAAATTTTGGGTGATAGTTGGCCTGGATAAAAATGACTCAGTCAAGTTCTCTGGTAGCATTTAGTTTACTGGTGAAGACTTAGCCTAAAATTACTGTGGAGTGAAATAATGCAACATACATCATGTGTATGTGTCTATGTGAAGACAGGTGCAATCTAAGACTTCATGGAAATTGCTTTCTAGTGTCTCAGGCTCCCTTGTCCGCCTGGGTGACTGTCAGTGCACGCAGCACATTAAGCCAAGGAGAACGACGCCGTGCTCTCACACCAAATTATGATTCCACCTGGGGGCTAAGGATAAATCCATTGAATTTTTCTTCTTGTTGGGTCCTGCAGCAATTAGCTTATTGCCACTACCCACATACCATTTCACCCACCTGCTGTCTCCTGGACCTATCAGCTGATGGATGAGAATCCTGACGCAACTCTTCCTGGATTTTTTTTTATTTTTTCAGGGGAGAAGGAAGAAATAGGGGAGTGTTTGAATGTTCCAGTGTTCCATGGAGCATTCTAAAAGATCCCCAGAGCACATCCCCCAGAGTCTAACAAGTTAAAAAAGTAGACTACAACCTTGCAGTGTTTTTTCTGACATTGATTGCTGATGCCAAATCATTTGGTTATGACTCGAATACAGAAAAAAAATTGTGATTGGATTTTCATGTCATCAGTAAGCAATGTGATTGGTTGGTTAAAAAATTTGAAGTAGCAGCTTTGTGTGCTTAGTTTCCTGAGTAGCATGCTCAATATACTGTACCTTCATGTATATATCATGTATATATTTCCTTGGATAACCAAAACATTAAAGTCAGTGGAAGGGGGAATTTGGGGCAATGTGCTATTGGGTAAGGAAAGCAGTCTGCAAGGGATCAGAGACACTCCTAGCAGAAAGCAGGATTTGGAGACCATTTTTCCTTGCCTGCAACTATATAATCCGTGTTGCTGAGACAGAACACCTACAGATTTTAAACTGAAAAGACAGTTTTTGCAGTTCAAAGTTCTAAATGTATTCAGTGTTTTTCTTAGACTTGTGGTATGAATTCTGGTGCTGCTGAAGTTAATACAAGTTTTGACATTCAGTTCAACAGGGCTGGGATTTTGCATTGGTCTTTTTACTAGTCCTTTCTTTGGTTTAAAATCAGATTTGCAAAGGAAATATGTATATCTATGAAACCAGAACCTGGTCCTTTTTTCCATTATATTTACTGAAAAAGCTGTTTCCACAGATATAACTGCATCTTGTCTTTATGTGTTTATTGAAACAAAGAATGCATAACAAGGAATTACAGAACAACCACCCTGAACAGAGCTAGCTAAGAAAACCTTTTGGTTAGCATTTATGTCCACTAAAACACTTTTCTAATCACTTGTTCTGAATCAGCTTGTCCAAGCAGTGTAGCTAAGCTGCATATCTTTCTTTTGGAATATGAGCAAAAAATGAGAGTTTTGCTGAAAGAGAAACTTACAGAATCTCAGCAAAATTTTCAAGCTCTACTATTTACAAGCTGTCTGTAAAAAGAAAAGCATCATTTTTTGTTGCTACTGCATTCCTCCAGTGTTCAGCTATATTTCTCATTTGTGTTCCTAGTTTCCATGTACATGTGGGATACCTCATTCGAAAACTATGATGCTGGATGGAAACTACAGTGAATCTGATGCCAACAGCCTGGCAGGTTATACGAGAAGCCAGATGGTCCCAGAGGAAGAAAAACAAGAAAAGATGGTCGTGCACTTGACTATGAGCAATGAATCTAATTCATCAAGGAAGAGAGGCCTGAAGGGCCATGTGGGCCTGCGCATCATCCAGAACACTCATGCAATTGACAAATACTCAAGATTAATATTTCCAGGCACCTACATATTTTTTAATTTGATATATTGGTCTGTCTTTAGCTAGGCTTGCTGTGGCATGACTGAAGCTGAAAACATTTACGAGGCTTTCTTTTGTTGGTTCTTTTAAAACCCAGTTTGGATGGAAAGCTAGAAAACTGATTATTTTGCTTCTTAAAGAATGATAGACTGGAGGATACAGCCACCAGTGGGCAACTCCATGTGCAAGCATCATGGAGAAACCTGCTGTGCTGGTTGCTGTCCAACTCCCACCCCAGCTCCAGTTTGTTTTATGATACATGCTGTTTCTCATACTTGAAAATATTCACTCACCATTTGCCCAAAAGGTGCTGGACATACATTTGGAGCTGGCAACACTGCTGGTGCTTGCTGTGCATTGRAAAACCACAGATAATGCTCCACCTAGGCTGTCCTGATGGATTAGACTTGGTTTATGAACATCATGTCTTTCCATTGGCTTATGAACAAGACTTATTTGCAGCATGCAAATCCTGCTCTCTGGACAAGACTTGCACTGATGCCAATAGGGCTATTGACTGGACAGGATCCACAGGGTTGGTTGCAGAGTGCAAGTGATATATTTGAGTCTGTGATCATTTTTTTTTTTCCAAATTAGAAGTAGTGATGATAAAGCAAAGCAGAGAAGACCATGAACGCGCAGAGAATGGTTTCCAGGGTTCATGGATCATCAAAAAAAAAAAAAAATGTAGACAGGTTTAGTTAGTGTTCTCCCTTTAGGCAGAGCATGTGATATGTAGCACCTGCCCTCTAAAACGGGAGGGAAAACAAGTGTGTGACATGCAATTACTGCACGGGAATGGGCAGCGTCTCTGAGACCATCACTTTCTCACTTCATAGCCAAAAGCAGAAACCAATGTTGAGGGCAGCACTGGTAGCTTTCAAGGACTTTCCTCATCCTTATGAGGAAGTGAGAAACTGTTTATCCTGACATGCCTCTCCAAACATACACATTGTCCTTCAGTTTAGGCATTTTGGATCAAGAGGGAGAGATGCCTGCCAGAACCTCTCTCTGGAGAGGTATAGGCATTTCAGAAATGAAAGTGACCAAAAATAATACTATGGGATTCAATCAAGCACAAACTTCTGGCTCCAAGGCCAAAATAAAGCCAGTGAAGCTGCTGGAGAATATTGTAGCAAACTTCTGTGCTTGGCATTTCATTCTCCATCCTGTGATATTGATTGCTGACAGCAAGACAGTGATGGCTGGGTTTGCATGSTCTTTACTTTTAAATAAACACCATGGTTTTGTGGGCTATGGGGAAGATGAGGTTCATCAAAACATTTAGTTAACAAGCTGCAACTCAGCAGTATGGGAAGAGTTTGAAGCACAAAGACCCAGTATGGATCCAGTAAGGATGTTAGAAGCCACTTCAACAATATGCTTAAATCATCTGGCTAGTGTTTTGGATAAGGAGATTCAAATAAATCACATGGCTAATGGTACAGGCATTAAATTTCTAGCAACACCCTTGCATATACCAGATCCATCCCTCTTTACCAGAAAAGCAGACAAAAATGCTAATAAAACTGTAACTATTGRTTGGACCTTGGAATCTTCTGCTTACTGTAGCTGTAATGCTTACATTTTAAATCTGAAGGGGATTTAGAAGCAAACTTGAAAATGTCAGCTCCAGAATACCCAGAATTTACCTATTTCCTCAAATATTGCTGCCTAAGTTGAAGTCTGTTTCAATGGTCACACCAATTTAGTGGAAACAAAATTGATTAGAGAAACTAAAATCAAGAGCTGTGTCCTGCTTTCATCACCCATGTTAATAACTGCCGTAAGTGGAGCTCCGTCTGGTCATAAAAGACAAAAATACAGCCCTGGAATTGAAAGAGAGAGCAGAAGGGAAGCCAGGAAAAGATAATATTTGAAAGGAAGGCTTGTCCTATAYGCCAACCTGCTGTTTCTTTCCTGTGCCATCAGATCAGTGTATTGACCACACATCACTCTTCTCAGAGTTGAAACCTGGATGCCTCTCACATTTATTGGCAGAGGTTAGAACTAACTACTTAAATGAGGCAAGGAATATTAAAGAAATAGCCTACTCAACTTTTGAGAGGTTAAAACCCCTACATAAGAAAACACATTTCTTCCATATTAGCMCTTTTAAAACAAAAACCACTGGCATGTTTAGAAAGCAAAAGGGAGCAAACTGAGGGGACTGCTCTTACGCTGTCAGCTGCAAGCTGGGAGAAGGTATTGGAAGGGTACAGTTGAGATGGAAAGTAAAAAACTTGGTCTMATTTTGCCAGGCTTTCTACATTGCCCTTGGCATGCCATTTAGCCTCTCAGTGCCTCAGCTTCTCCATCAGGGAAACGGGAAGCAATAGTATTTGCCTACCTCAGGAGYTGCCGGGAGGCTTAACTTTCATATGCGTGAAGAACAACTGTGGTTTTGGAACATGAAACCTTGCAGGAGTCTGAAGTATTTTCTCTTAGTTACCAGTGAATTCTTCAGCTGTATCCTCTGAATCAGTCTAGCTGGAAGGAATCGAAAAGATCTAATACGATATCAACATGCACAAGACAAAACCGTTTCAGTTGTATCAGCCAATTGGAAGAGTGAACAGGCCACATTTAATCTGGGGGTGGTGGTGGTATCTAAACATAGCCCAACAGCCAAAAAGTAAACATTGTCCATGAATAATACCTCCTGCCATACAAGAAAAGACCTAGTGCTTTACTTTGCCATCTATTTTTATTATCTCTCTCTCCCTTAAAACTTATGTGGTGGCAGAGGCAGTTCCTTATATCCTATCACCTTTTGCACTAGTGCTACCTATAATTTAAATTCTACCTAAAAAACCCTGTTTTGAAGAGGGTATCTTACTCTTCTTTTATATGCATGTGTATAACTGGTAGAGGTTGGTGTATAAGGAAATATCCATGTTTGTTTCTACCAGCCACAATCACATAGCCCATAAAATYCTCAAGGAGGGTATTTTTTTAATTAAAAGCAAAAAGAAGTCTCTATCTTGGGCACTGCTTATGCTCATTGTTGGTTAAAACAAAAGATAAAGYGTGCAGATGCAAATACAACAAAGACGCCTGCATCCTATAGCTTATGAATTGTATTTTCTTGCCTGCTAGGAGGAGACTGGCTAGGCATGCAGCCAGAGCAAATAGCTGGAGTGTGATTGCTGGACGTGCATTTCTTCTTTCATCTCTCTAGCGTTAGAAGAGGCTTTGCCGGCACTATTTGACTTCCAATTGCTAGCTCCAACCAGCGTTTTGAGAAGCAATGCCTACCATTAGGCACTGTTGGATGGATGCAGCCTGATTTGGTGAAGCCCTGAGCACCTGGACGATTAACTTACCCCCAGACAGGATTTTCAGATGTGCGTAAGGGTTGAGGGTGCAGAAAGCCCACTGGTGAACACACCATCTCTGAATAACCGAGTCCAACTGTGAAGAGAGAAAAYGTCAGCCCAGCTCACTCTGTATCTGGCTGGATAGTGCTTTTACTTACTTCTGTGTAACCAAATCATGGCTGTGAAAGCAAGCAACTAGATATATGTTTACATATGTATAATGTACATGCATGTAACTTATAGCAAAGGAAGACACTGGGATGTGTAYCTATGTTAAACAGTCTACGTACATGAAATTGTAACATATTGTATGTAAATTACCATTTATTATGCACAGGAAAATGTTGGACTGAAGAAAGGCTTTGAATTGGCCAGCCAAGGGCTCAGAAGTGGGGCACTGCTGAGTTATTCCATAATTAAAAAATATGGGTTCTCTTAACCTTTTTCTTCTGAAGAAGGCTGTGTTGAGAAGTGTGCAAGGAAGGCTGATGCTAAATTGCTTGTACAGTTGGTCTGCTGATTTCTTCAATCAAACTTGGTAATAAAATGACAAATGGAAAGGGTGGAAATGAGCCCATTACACTGTGTGAGGTTTAACACATTACTTTAATTCTACACGGAGCTCTGTTAACTTAAAGTTAATGCCTGCTGGTAAAGAATTTGAATAAACACCTCATTTGTAACTGAATTTAAATAAAAACCAATCTCAAAAGACAAGAAATTCAGTGGAAGCATGCAAGTACTTGTAAGTATGCAAAGCTCCTTGGCAAAACTGAGCCATTAATTATACCTGTAAGCTGCAGAGACCTTTTGTAAAAACAGCARCCCACAATGGAAGAAATTTTAATAATTACTGCAGATTTAAAGGGACATTTTCAAAAGCCCAAATGGCAGGTAGATTTCTCAATCTCTGTTTGWCTTTAAATGAGAACTGGTCATTTACTTCCTCCTTTGTGCCTCTGAAGTCTCTAAGGGAGGATAAAACTGCTCTTAGATCCCAGCTGCCAGATCTTAGCTATTATGCCTAATTCAGATAATAAGACTAAAAAGAAATGCACATAAACTAGATTGATACCACGACTACTGATTAATGACTTTTGTCTATCAAATTTCCACGATGAAAAGATTACAGTAAAGCATGGTGTAGCTAAGTGGGATACTGCCCTGCTAAAATTTAAAGGAGTGAAAAATGTATTTAACAAGACTTCAATACTACTAAAATTAACATATCATTCAGTCTCACACTAACCTGATAAATTTCTTTAAAAAAATGGTATTTGAAATACAGTATCAGAGTCAATGCTTTCCTGGGTAGAGGAGTTACCATTTCAGCTGAAGCAAGGATGGTGGAGAGAGAAACCATGCACGAGAAGAGCAGGGTGCTGCTCTCCACGTCTAGCTTTTGCGGAGGTGCAGGAGTGACCACCAAACTCAGCAGTTCTTGCCATGGGGGCTGAGGCTCAGGGACCCGGGGTTACATTTTTCTGCTCACAGAGAACCTCAGGTGAAGAAAACCCTGGGAAAAGTCTCTCYAGAGTGACAGAAAGTACAGCAAGTCCTGGACAGTCTGGAGGTTTCCCTCCAGCCTTTTSGCATGTCCCGCATGCCTCTGGAGAGGCAGGGCCATGTTGTCTGCAGGTCACCAAAGCTATCCTCCACCCTCTCTTTACAAGGGATGCATGAAAGAGGACATCCCTGCTCCTCAGAGCAAGCAGCAAAGTCCTTAACAGGCTATCGGAAGCCCAATTGTTAAAATTTTCTGCCTTTGAGAAAATATTGAAGACTTGTCCAATTTTCCTTGGGTCTTTTAGGGGACTCTAAGTGTTGATCCATGCACTTGGAACCATAGAAATCAGCTTAGGAAAAGTGCTTGTGGAAAATGCATATAAATAATGTGAAAAAGAAAAAAAGATTTTACTGCTCTACTTGTCACACAGATTTATAGAAGAAAATTRCATGTTTAGCTTAGAGGGAATTCAGAGAGGGAAATGAAAGGACAAGTTAATTGTAACGACAGTTTGAATTACTTGAACAAATATATTTTGGGAAATGGGACAAACCGTTAAAGTTGTAAAACTCTCTAGCCTCCTGGCTCTTTCCATTCTGTCTGGATTATTAGTAGGGTCCAAATTCATTTCAACAAAAAATTTTAARCCTTTTTTGGTAAGGTACATAATGACCACATTTTTATATGGTGCCATTGGAAGGAGACCTTTTATGCTGCACATGGATTGCATTGGCAATGGCCTCCAAGTAAAAACATTGCTTCTTTTCCATTTACAGTTTCAGAACAGCTGCCATTCCACAAAATAGAAAAGGCAGACTTATTCAGGCATTAGTGGTCAGAAAAAACAGACTCCAAGGAGCTGGACAAGAGAAAGACCATTTCATTTGCAACAGAGAATAGCTTTGGCATTTAATGCATGCTGAGAGGTGCTCAGATGGGGGCTGAGGAGGAGATTTAAGACTGTATGCAAAGAAAAGGAAACTCCTTACTGGAGACCATAACTATCTCAGGGTGGTCAATCCACAGCCACATCTGTGATAGTGATGCACACTGCCACCTGGGAGAAGGTGACAATGGACATTTCCTCCATGCTTGGACCTCAGTGGTGGAACAGGCTTTTCTGGGTAAGTATCTGCCTGCCCCTAGGGCTCTCTGATCTGATCAACAYTTTACGCTGAACACTCCTCTTCTGTGGAGGGTGCTATCTGTATGATTTTTCTCCATGAAGGAAAGCAGGGCCCTGGTCTGCAGAAGTCTGCTGTTTGCAGGATTTCATGGTCAGACATCTGCCATGTCAGACCTCTCAAAGATGTCCAACAGAGGAGRAGGAGGAGAACAGCCCTTGCTCAGAGCACTGGATCGTTTGGAGAGGGGTTGGTGCAGAGACACAGAAGGCAGAGGAAAGGATTGAAATGGGGGCCTCTGCTCGTTACTTTGGGCCCAGTGGTCTGCCCTGTGCTCTCAGGTGCTCTTTGCTGTAGCTGACAGAGGACATGAAAACTGTGCAACTGGATTTTTAACTGAACTGTTAAATGGAAATGGAGCGTGCTCAGCAAGCAAAAACTCAGCTGCCAAGGATGGAAAACAGACTTTTCCCCAGTGCTGCAGCACTGTGGTCTCCAGCGGCTGGGCCAGGAGTGGGCGCTGGTGATGCCACCAAGCAGCATGACCTTTCCCAGCTCACCTTCCCACAGAAGGGCTCTTCCTGCACCTTTCCCACCCTTGGAGACGTCGTTGTGCTGGAGGCAGGGAACAAATCCTTCCTCCTTATGCCTGGGCTCCCCGATACGGTTAGCATAACCACAAGAGACTGAAATGTGAAAGGGTAGCCTCTCTTCTTCCCACACAGCCAGCAAAGAAGTGTTTTAATTAAATTCCATAAAAAAGAGRAAAAAAGGGAAAGGAAAAGAGGCAAGACAAGGAAAAAAATCCCGATCGAAAGAAAGTAAGTATTTTTATGATGTGCCAAAAGCAGTATTTTGCCAAGCCATTAGCTGTTCCTCACTTTTCCAGCTTTTCTTTACTCACAGCCATAGTGTTTGTGCTTTCTCTTCCTTGGTCCTGTGGGAGCTGACGTAAACCATACAGCCTGTCAATATTCTTCCCACGTCACAGCTGGTGACAAAAGCCATCAAAGTCTGTGACTAACAAACAGCTCCAATGGAAAACATCTTTGTGTGGGTGCTCTGCCAGTGGAAGAAATCACTGTGGCTGTTTTCCAGGTATAAACCTTGTCTGTGAGGCCATTCCCTTACTGTGTGAATCCAATTAGTTTAACAATCTGTAACAGGTTAATTGGAAGGAGGTAAAACAGCCTATTACGAATAGAAACATTATTCTATTATTTAATATCAGACAGGAAGGAAACAGCCTCAGAGTGAAGTCTGAAGCTTAAACTCACTTCAGGTATCAAGCAAGGTCATGTAGGCGTGCTGCATTGACAGATGCTGGGACTATCTTCCCTGGATCAGTGAGGAATTTAGGCAAGTCGTCACCAAGCTTTTCATCCTCTGACCAAGGGAGAAGCTGTAAGAGGGGCCTGGCCCAGCTGGCTCTCAGGTTCAGGTTAGGGTGGCAGCCTGCTTGCCCTGCAARTGGCATTTGGTTGCTTGTGGGTGCAGATTGTCTTCTGCTGCTAGACCCACCAGTATCATCAAGACTCTAGCAGCCACTCAGGAGGCACTTGAAATCCAGAATTTCATTYCTCATCTTCTTACCTTACAACTGAGCTGCTGCCCAGCCCCTAGAAAGCCCACACTTACTCCAGGACATCTCTGCTCAAAGTGTTGAGGCTCCCCAGAAGCCKGATGGTTTCTGCCAGATGTGCATCTGGTCTCTGGCCTGGGCAGAGCTGAATACCCTAATACACATCTCATGCAAATCCCATCTCCAAATTCACAAACTACATTTGCCTCCCTCTCCCTTGCCTTGTGTGGACTTAACCAGTATGCATTCGCAACGCATGCCAAACTGGTGGCTGCAAGAAGCACTCAGAAATGGAGATACCTTAATCTATGATGTGGCTCAATAGTGCTCCTGAAATGGGCAACCTGGCTTTAATCCTCCTCGGTGTTTGAGAAGGTTRCAAGGCCACATGCAAACTACTCATACATTCAACGCAAGAAGAAGAAAGCTTCCTGTCAAAAYTTTTCCAGTTTTCATAGAACAATTTAATAGAGATTAAGCGAAGGAAGGAAAGGGATGGAGSAGAAGAGGAAAAAAGGGGAACTTTGCTATGGCCTAATACTGACCTGGGCAAGGGAAGAGAAATTGTTAGACTCTGAGCCCATGGTCATGAGTGGAGGGAGCAAACTAATCTAAAGCTAACTCAGGGGTTTGGATGCTGCAACCGAAGCTGGTGTTGGCACAGTTTTATGTATCTTCCTCTCCCCACAGGTTTTTTAGGGAGAATTCAGGCTGGTAGAGCCTGCTGGCTATCTAGTTATGCTCAGTGCTGTGACGTCCAAACTGTTCTTGGTTCTCATACTAGCCTTCCCCTCTGYCCACTCTAATTAAAGCAGATAACAAACTTGGAAGATTTCACAKGCACTTACTGTCAAGCAGCCAACCCTTTTCTGGTGTCTACCATGATCAGCACTGGTTGGACCCAGCTGCATTTTCCATAASGGAAATGTTGCTGTTGGTGTCTATCCCTTGTTTCTTCTTCCCATGAGGTACAAGTGGGTTGTGAAGGAGAACAGGAAGGACCCACAAGCAGGCTGATGGCAGCTGTTGAGAAGGGAAGGACAAGTAGGACAGAGGGAGCAGGGAAGAGGTAGCTGATGCTGGTGCGATGCAGCACAGTGAGGCCCAGCGGGGCTGTGTGCTCGCCTGGGCTCCTACACCAACACTTCRCAGCCCGGTGCAAGGGCAGATGAGGGACATGGCCCTGCAACGGGAAACAGGCTGGTGTGCAGGGCTCTGCCACAGCAGTCATACAGAGAGTAGGTTTGGCAGGGATGTTGAGAGGCCAACCAGCCTGTTCCCTTGCCTGAAGGCAGGATCGACTGTACTTAAATCATTTCTGACAGATGCTTGTCCAGTCTGTTCTTAAAAACCTGCAATCCCACAAGCTCCCCAGGCAGTTTATACCCGTGGTTAACCGGCCTTAAAATTAGAAAGTGTTTACTGGGATCCAAACTAAATCTCCCTTGCTGTAACTCAGGTCTGTTATTCCTTGYCTGGCTTGCAGTGGGTATGAAAGAAAGGTTTTATACTTTTTACGTATCTGCAGGTATCTAGCAGGTTTCCTGCTGTTCTTCCCTCCTCTGGACTAAACAGCCTCCTCTCTGTCTGCGTCCCTCTTCAAAGTGTCCTTAGCTTGCTAATAGCAAAGCCTTGCAAAAGCCTTGTTGCACTCAAGCAGTATGGCCCCAACCAGCTTGCATCGTTTCCTTCCACGCAAGAAGTAGCAGGGCAGGGTCTGGGGATGGGTATCAACTGCGTAGATTGGTCTAACAGAAGTTTGTGCATTTCTCTAGCTCCATCTGCTTTTCTGCTAAATAAGCTACAGCTCTGCCTACATACCCTGGGCATTCAGAGAACCAGCAGCGCTGGCACAGGCATCCTCTGCTTTGCTGTTACTCTTCTTTTGGCCCACAGACAGCAACACCCAGCACAAACGGGAATGATAACCACCAAAGGAGAGATTGTGCATCATTTTTTGTGTCAAATCTCAATGACTAGTGAAAAGGATGAGGTTGCTCTGGTGAGCAGGCCAGTTTCTGATCCTGTAGAGACTCTCCTGGAGCTGTGAAGGGAGCAGATACATTCTTTCACCCCACTTTCCTATGCAGTGCAGAGGACATCTCTGCAGAGAGGGCCAACTCTCCGCACAAAGTTAGAAATAGTGGTTGAGGTTGAGGTTGGAATTTGATTTTTTGGGGGATCTATTTCATTAAATGTCATTATACTGCTTAGAGACAATAGCTCCTCCAGGAGCAGCACTCCATCTTTTTCATAAAATCTGCTAAGATTTTTTGGTAGCCTCAAAAGTAACTGGTTTTTGAGCATTTACAAAAATTTTGTAGGGCAAAATAAACCCCCCACCCTCACTTAACCGTAAACAAATKAATGCATCCCATAGACGCCTATAAGGGTTCTTCCATGCCTTCTGCATCAYAGCAAACTTTAGCTCCTGCCATGGTGGCAAATCCCCCGGTATACTTCAAATTGGAGTTTTCAAGAGGCGGGTGGGTTTTCTTAGCTCTGCTTTTGGGTGGAGGCAAGTGTGGCAAGAGAGGTGGGAGCTGGGCTGGGCTGCCGGCCAGCTGGGTGCTGCTGCGGCCACCCTTGCTCTCCTATGTCAGTGCACACGTGGGTGGACAGGCCGCAAGCCCATGTGTATCTGGGATATATATAAGTGCATTTTCATATTACATCTAATGTAATAAGTCAGTTAAATGCCCCTAGTTCAGAGAGGGCAGCATGTTAATAAATTGTCATTACCAGCAGTTGACAGTTGGTTAGCACAGATTAATTCGTAATGAAGAAAAAAAAACTCTTTATGTAATATAATGCTGTTGGCAGTGGATCAAGGGTTGCAATCATCCACCCACAGCAGACCTTTAAATCCGGCTTTGTTCTGCAGGAAAAATAGACGAAAAAAGAAAAAAAAAAGTCTCATTTTTAAAGGTTATGATTCATCCAGTCTAAGTCAGATCCCAGTTCCAGGAGGACTGAATTTATTTCCTAAAGAGTACAATACGTTAAATCATCGCCTGGTGAYGTAGATGTGCTCCGCCTCCCCGCGGGCTTTGCGGCGGAGCCGGTGGCTAGTCGTGCAAGGAACCGCGCGGGCCCCCGCATCCGGGCTCTTGGACAACGTCACTTTAACCTGGCCGCAGGATCTGTCCCGCAGCCCATTCCGGACACAYGGCAAACTAAAGGACAGAAATTTGCCTCTCTGAATCCCCGCGTAACCCATGCAGGCTTTCACGCTCACGGCCCTCGGGAGGCTCCTGGTACTTCTCCCACTCGAAAGCGATTGCATTTAATACCGGCCCATTAATGTCCTTGTCCACCCTTAGGACGTTCCTTGAGATACAGCTTCAGGAGCTGACTTCTGGGCTCTGCTTGGTGGGGGGAAATACTTTGTTTTACCCTTTCTCCAGGCTCCCTGCAGGCGAGGACTTACAGAAGCATCTGTATCCTGGCCCAAGAAGCTGCGATACCCTCCTAAAAGCCTGAGATTAAAAGCAAAACTGACTGCAAAGCCAAATCCACAGAAATGTCAATAATAATCACTGATGAAGAAGAAAAATCATTATGTTTTTCCCGTGAGCCTAGAATATTGATATAATAAAACTGACTTGCATACTGGAAAGCAAGCATGACTTATACTTGTGAGTATTGGTTTTTATTACTATTTAAGTTTACTGATAATCTGATAGGAGTTATCCTGTTGATTTGTTGGTGATCTCATAGGAAACATTTGGAAGGAATTTAATATTATAGATTAAAGAAAGAATTATTCCGTTTTATTCCAGCATTTTAGATCTTATAGTATCTTGATTTAAATTAAATACTCATAAAGTAGGGAAAAAAGAAAACAACAAGCTGTACCCTGTACACGGGACAAACAAGGCTTCCCCGGGGTGAGCAGCAGCCCACACGCTGCCGAGTCTCAGCCGGGAAAATGAGAAAAGGCTGGGCCAGCCAGCATCTTGTAGACATTGGCGTCTGCTTTCTTCTTTTCTTCCAGTGCTGTCAAGCTGCAGAAAACAGATTAAATATGTAAGTGTGAGAAGCGTATGCAAATAGGGCTGAGGCTACCTGCACCGCAACAGGCATTACAGGCCACGGTCACAGCTACGGGAAAACGTTGCTGCAGTTAAACAGAGTGAGGAGATGAAAGCGTTTGACCATCAACATCAGAGATGGAGCAGACCCGGTAGATCACCTTCATCATCTCTCAGAAAATGCTGAACCTCTCTTTACGTGTTTTCTAATGCTTTGTTTGGCCTGGAAAAGACGTTGCTGCTAAAAGGACGCCAGCCGGCAGGCGGGTAATCGCCTTTCTGCACCTGGCACGCTCGACAACGTATTGGATGTCAAGCGGAGAGAGGAGCTTTGGGATGCAGCTGGGGAAGCCCTCACAGAAAGCATGTGCATGGTAAAGACTACTGTTTTTTTTACTTGCTCTGGCACTAGAGCAAGACAAAAAAGACCAGATAATCTGTCAAAGAAATGCCAATACATTCCTGGTTTGGGTGTTCTAAAAGAATCAAGTTAAAAAAAAATCTATCTCAAAACACTTTGTTTTAGAAATATTTACTTTTCAGTCTTCTGCTTTTATTTCATTTCCTTACTCAGTCTTGCTGTTAAAAGACGCTAAGAATAAAGGAACAGAGAGGAATGACAGGGAAAAAAAAGGCCAAGCTTTGCTGATGCTTTTGATTTTCATGCAAAAAGTGGAAGAAGATTCTGGGTGTKTAGGGCTTTTTGATCTCTTTAGGTGAAATCACTGAGAAATACAATCTTCTCTGGGCACCATTATAGGCAATAAAGCAGGAAATCACATGTTACCAAACTGCTCAGCATTCATGTGCTGGRGTATCATGGGCAGGTTTTGCACATCTCCTTGCTCTTCACAGCGCTCCCGTATATTTGTCCATCACTACTTTTTTCTCTGCCAGAAATATGGTGATCCTACCTAGGCTCCACTGTGTACAGGGAGATCTCGGTTTGTCCTTTAGGGAGCCTAGAAAGAGGCACAGCTCCCTCCATCTTGTAAAGCAGTTTTCAGCCACAGATGTGGGTAAGCCCAATAAAACAGTGAAAGTGCATCCCAAGACCCTTTGCACACTTTGAAATATTACATATTTGGAAAAAGAAAAACTTCCACAATTTAATTTTCTACAGTGATTCCAGTGCTATAATCCATGGAAGAGTGTAATCATGTTATGTTTTCATTCCTGATCATGGAAATTTCACTTTCTCATCGAAATCAAAACCAACGTCTGCTCTTAGAATAGTCTTTCTTTTGGCAAAGGCATGTTATTTTCCCAAACATGTCATGCTTCATATACTCAGCACARAACTCAGCCATCCTATTCCTACATACCAAGGACTGGATTTCCTGAGGAGATTTCTGCAGTTCCTGACTATTTCTGGGCCGATATCAGCATGTTGTGCTGCAAAGCCATRAGCTTGCCACGATACAGGCCCAGAGTCTGCATTTTGGGTCCTTACCCAGAGCACCTCAAACCACTGTCTCCTCTGTTATCAGGCAGGTCTGCTCCGGGTTTCTCTGAAATAATTACATTATTTTCCTTTAAAGACCTAGCAATCTAATGCCATTAGTGCCAGACCTTCAATAACAAACTCACTTTTGCCAGGGAGAGGGAAGGGAAAGAGCTTGGCCAAAGAAATCAGAGCCCATTTTCAAGTTTGAAAGAGTTCAGTGAAAACCCTGTTCACACCAAACCTATAAACAAAAAACATTAATGTTAAATGTTTCTGCAAGGAGTGACASCTTTTGAAGGAGGGGAGAGAAGAAAGGTTCAAATTTTTTTCACATCTCTTTGTGAATTTTAATGCATATGGAAGCTGCTAGACTGGCTACCCTGAAGTCTGTTTACCCACATAYTAGGATGGGAGGAGACTGTAGCAACCTGAATTTTGTCTCATTGCCCATGCTGGGCAATTTTATGGGCCTCTTCCTATCCTCTCCCTTTCTCAGAGGATTCCTTCCAGATGCAAACAGACATCTGGTTATATTCGCTCTTTCATGCTAGGGTTAATTCCCCTAATACACCAAATCACATGAATGACACCCACGTAAGCCCCATGCCTACTAAAGAAGGGTCTCCTAGTCAYATTTTTGCATGAAAAACGATCCTCCTCTCTCCCTTGGGAGGGAGGTTTGCTTATCTGCCCCTTTCCCACTCCTGCCACCAGTTGTCCAGTGCAGCCAGCACGTGAACACCCCAGCGTTGCTCCCCCTCGAGCTGCTTCCAAGCCACCCTGCACCTCCTCCCCGACCTTGCAGGCTGCAGTTGGGGCTGGGCAATGCCCAGCCAGGCCCCAGCCCTCAGGGACCCCGCTGGGATCCCTGCTTGGGCAGCCTGGGAAAGTGGCTGCAAGAGCTGCCTGTCTCCAGCAGGTGGGAGCCCGCCTGCACCGCTGCCTGCCTGCACCGCTGCCTGCACCGCTGCCCGCGCTGCCGTCCCCACCGCTGCTGCCCTCTCCTACTGCTGCCTGCCGCACTACCTGCACAGCCAGCTGCCTGCWCCGCTCCCCGCCCCGCTGCCCACCTGCCCTCCCCTGATTTTCCCCAGACGGATGCGTTCAAGCCAGACCGCGTCGCCGGTCCCGAAGCATGACACTTCGCCCAAGAATCTCTTTCGCCACTTTCCCCTTTCAGCAGCAGAGCATTCAGAGCATTTTTCYGAAGCGTTGTTATTCAGGCCAGAGGGGAGTCTTGTCAAGTTTTTGCGAGATGTGACTGCTGAGGCTGAAAGGTGATGCCTGAGCTGAAGGTCTCCTTTGCCATCTGACAGGCTGGGCAACCAGCAGCGGCTGGTTGTTAAAAGCACCGAAAGGATAACCAGCTCTGTCTTAGCAAGGGGAAAGGTTTGCTCTGGGGGTCAGAGAAGAGRCCTGGGCCGGCTGCGTTTCCCAGGACATGGCCTGTTGCAGAGCTGGCCAGGCTCCAGGACAAAACAGTACCAATCTAGGATTCCAAAAGCACAAGAAAAATAAGCGAACAGCAATTAAAAAACTATCTCACTTTTCCGCTTCCTCTTCCTTCTGCTTTATGTTGCCCTACTCTAGCAGAGGTGGAAATGGCAAATTATTCTGTTCCTCTAATTGCAATTACAGAAGTAGCTGTAAGGCCTATCACCCACTCCATCCAGTCACCAGAGATCTCACCAGGCTCATCCCAGAAGGGACATAAGTGGCAGGTGGACAACAGTGGTGGCAGAAGCTGGGGCAYGCACAATACAGACCTGCTTCCTTGGGGACAAGCGGTGACTCGCTGCTGCAGATGGGATGTTTGGTGCTGCCCCAGCGACACAAAGCAGGTGTCCTGCTGCTGCTCACTCATTTCTGAATATGYTGGCTTGAAGGTGTGATGAAATGAGAACAATACATTGAATTAAAAATGGAAGATGCTAACTGTGGGAGCATAAATGTGCAGAAAGCAGTGATACAAGAGCCTACAATGCATAGCAAAAAACTTACTAGTGTTATACTAGGAATACTTTCAGTTTTCTTTGTTTTATCTGGAACTAGTGCAATATAAGATAAATATTCCTTCTTCTGTCTGTTCCCCCTCAGTGAGCTGCTGAGACCTTGCTGACAGATCTTTTCTGCCCCTGATTCCCTCTGGCACTGAGTCTCATACAGTTCAGTGGCTATTTTGAATGACTTCAGCACTTGACCATTTTAGTGGGACATGCACAGATTCATATAACTGGTATTTATCTAATTTTGACAGGAAAAAATGAGAAACAGTGGTGAAACCATGTGGGTAATTAAAGAAAAAAAATGGCTTTTCTGTAACACAGCTCACCTACCATATTACAGTCCCAAGCTACACGCCCTTCAACATCTGGCATTTCATTCTTTTTACACAGTTTCCACCTGCAGCAGGTCAAGTCCTCTCTGTCCTTGCTGAGCTGGTTGTCCCCTGCTGAATCATTGCTCCTGGGTCGATGCAGAAAGCCCTGCTTTGTATAACGAGGATGACAACACCTATGTGAAGCTTTTATGCTTTCTGGGAGGGATGGACCTGTTTATCCAAGTTATCAAAAAAAAAAAAAAAAAAAGAAAAAAGGTGATGGATAAAGAAGGAAATTGCTCCTGGACTGGCGGTGTCTCAGGAAGAGAAGTTCTGGCTTCGAGGGCAGGAGGTAAATGCTGTTTGGCCTCTGGGCCACGGGGTGAGCTGGCACGATGCAGGTGAGCATGTGTGGTGGCTGGGTGCAAGGACTGGTGGAATAGCAGCTGGGACTGTGTGGTGGGGGCATATCTGTTGTCTTCATCTGCCCAAGCAGCAGCTATAGGAGAAGATGTGTCCAAACTCTGCTCAGAGGTGCTTGGCAAAAGGACAAGAGGCAGCAGTCACAAGTTATAGCAAGGGAAATTCCTATTAGATACAAGAAAAAACTGCCTGGAGTGGCCGTGGAAACTTTGCCCTTAGAGGTATCCRAATTTCAACTGTACAAGGCCCTGAGAAACCCTGTCTAATTTTCTCTCCCAGGTGTATTGTCATGATTTTTTTAGTAGCTCGTAAAGGAAAACAAGCATTTTCTTCATTGCATGCTGATCAGAAAATAAATRCAAGCATTGAACTTCCTCTTATAGTTCAGCTTTTATTTGTATAAAGGTTCAAATACCCTAGCGACCAAAGGGAGAAATTAAAACCATAGCATGAGATTACATCAGCTTTAGACAGTGAGTGTATTAATAAAAAGTCTGACTCTCAAAACCATCTCTTGAAATAGCAAGGAACCAGATTCCGAACTTGACAGTCTCATGTCCAAACCCTGTTGTTTTATGATATCAATGTGAAAAGAGCCTATCAAATACTTCAAAAAATTCTCAATGGATGAATGATAATTTGTGCTGCAAAAGGAATATCAAAATTCCACTGTTAAAAAATTGTAAATGATGTGAAGACTGAAATTAATAAAAGCTCTATTCAAAATATGAACCTGTGACACCACTAAAACCTGACAGTTAGTAGCAGCTTCTGGTCGCATAGTCTGGAAAACGACATGAGTTGTTGAGTCATGACTCAGATCAGTCCCTGAGAAATCTCAGCAGCCTCCGTGGAGGCCCTGGGGATAACACTTGGAGAAGAAAAAGAAGCTAAGYCAGGGAAGGAGGTGCCTCCTAACACTGAGCAAGCTGTCCAGCACCACTGGTCCCACASTGGTACAATACACAGAGAGGCTAGCACTGCGCACATCACCTGTGACTGGACAGGTTTGACCATAAGGGGGAACAGACCTTGCCACCCAGTCCACGTAGAGCTGTTATGCCCTACAGCCTTACCACCCTCTGCGTTTCATTAAGCACCACTTGCCATTTACACCCTTTTGAGGTCCATTGAGAGGTTAGATGAGTTTCATCATGCAGCCATCCTCTTCTGCAAACCATGCGTGTTATCAATAAATTCAAATGATGTTACTAGTTTCTGGAYCTTTCCCTTTGTTACTCCATTTGCTCCTTGTCAGTGATCTCTCAGCTTTGCTGATCTACTTTATGTTACTGTTGACTTAATCAGGATGCAGTTTCTGTTTTATTCTTGCTCATCTCTTCGGGGAGATATATTCTTGGAAATATGYTGGAAACATATTCTCCTGATGAAGCTTTGCCATTTACAGTCAAATTGGAGATGTGTTTACCGTTCAGTTTTTAAATATTTTCATTATTTTATCTTGATACTGTATTTTTGTATTTGCTTAATCACAGTGCGACGTGGTGCAACACCAAATGCCTTACAGAAGTCATAATGCCTTACATTACATAGCTTCATTTCTTCTAGCAAATGTATTTTAAATTAATCAGAAAAGGATTAGTTTAGTAAGAGCTATTTTCTTTAAAGTCATGCTAACTGACTTTTATTAAATTACCCTCTAACTCTTCATTAATTGAGTGTTATATCAGCCACTCTAGTATTTTGCCTGGGATCAGTGTCAGGCTGACAGGGCTGTAATTACCCCAGTTGTTCATTTAATTCCCCTCTAAATATCGGCAGAATAACTGTCTTTTAAAGCGCTACCTTCTCTGTATTACTCTTGACAGTTCYGTGACTGTTATTTATACTTGCACTGTCTTTTGCCTTGAGATGGCCCTGTTGGGTTTCCTGTGTTCATGTTGCAAGAAGAGCTGACCCTTCTCTTTTGCTCCATTTTATTGCTGTCTTTCTGACAGCATTTTGAATTCTTCCTCGGTGGACAGGCAGGGGCATTTGGCATATTACTGATGAAATTGCTGGCTGGGGTTATGCTGGCCCTTGAGCAGTGGGCTCAGTCGCAGGGAGGAAGAACAGAATCTAGTAGTCAGAGCAAAATTAGTGCCTAGTCAGGATGTGCAGACTACAATTTCAACCCTGCATGGATGCTTTGATCCCTTTTAGACCCAGATCTTTCAGCTCAGCTCACACCCTTTAAGGACCAGCTGCTCCTGGTAAAGGAGTGTATTGTGCTCAGTGGATTAGGACGTATAAGGAGTGTCGGGGAGTCCTTAACACACGTAGCATCCCACATCTGCCCTCTCTAATATACCTGCTAATAACAGACAACAAAATACTTCCCAGGGGGTTGCAATATGCACTAAAATGTGCATATTTCAGTATTTTAACCCTGTTAAAACTGGTAAGAGCAGTTGTAGSCTTTAACACCTGCAAACCCAGGCGGGTCTGCCCGGGCACGGCAACGCGTCGCATCGTGCGGGGAGGAGAGAAGCGTTCTGTGGACAAAGATGCCGCCGAGCGAAATGCCCGACGGAAAACCAGGGCGGTATCAAAGACTTGCCTCGCCGTGGTGCTGTAGCATTGTTATTCGTTTAAGCAGCGAAGAACAGCGCCCGAACGCATCAGCCTCGAAGCACTGCAATTCCCCGAAGCGCGTTGTTAGCTGCAGCCTTTCAGCTTGCTGCCCACTGCAGGCTTGGCCTATTTCCCCTTCCTTTTATACAGCGTGCAATCCATTTAGGGATTTATAGCGGCTTAGAGGCAYGTGTCCCACGCCTTGCCTCTGTTCGGTTTTTATTCTGTGGTAAAAAGGCTTGGGGTTATAGATTCTTTGGTGTTTCTYTCCCCTCTGCCATTCACATTGAACAGAAATCTAACTCACTTTTGCTTGTCATCTTTTGAGGTCCACCTATGTCCTCATCCCTCACAGGAGAAGTCCCAGTGTCTTCCGCAAAGATCATGCAGACCTGCTCTGATATGATGCTGTACGCAAGAGAGACCAGAGCAGAGCAGAGGCATAAAGGCAAATACGATAACAAATATGATACTTTCACCTGCATGAAGTGACATGATTCCCATGCAGATGCACCCTAATGCTAGCTCATTCATTGACTTTTAACATTGAAAAGTAAAATCTCTCTGTTAGGACATTCTCCCTCTTGCCCTTTCCCAGCAGCTCTTGGTCTCCCACAAATGTAGCACCTCAGGTTACAGACTGGAAAATTTGTATTTGTATTTGCTTCTTGTGCCTTCAGGGGAAATATTCTTTCCCCTTCTGCCTAGACTCCTYTAGTTTTAACCATTGCAATGCAAATGCGTGTTTCCATGCTTCATTCTGACCACTCAGCTCCCTGCAGAGTTTGATTTTAAGGCGTATAAAGAATGGAGCTACAAAGGGAACGAACAGTCACCAGCACTGCTGACACCACCATAGTGAAATTCAGTGAATTTGCCACTCATCTCCAGGTCGTTCAAATTTTATGTAGCATCTGTGTTAATATCCTCTTTGGAGATGGTGCTGTATACAAAAAATATGAAGTATCCAGTTGACATATTTACTTACACAGAGTGTATCGGGGGCTATGAACTCCCCAAAGAATGTAAGGACACCTGTTAAAAAGGGACACAGGACACAAAAACCCTACTAACTCCATACTAAGCCTGATTTTAAAGGTCTCTGACAACACTCTGACTGAATGTGCTAATGGAGTAAAAAGCAAGTACTCTGACAGCATGCCCTGGAGACACGGAGAACTGGTTCTGAAGGAAAAAATGCTGCATAGGGTAAATAACTTTCCAGAAGTCAAACAGCATTATATCTCAGGCACGTACCCTCGTACTCCTCCAGCTATTGCAAACTTAAGTCACAGCACAGACGCAGTGACACATTCATCTCTGTTTGCATTAAAAGCTTTTAGATAAAGGCTGCCACTCAATAGGAGGAGATGATAGAAAATGTAAACACTACTAGGTCTTTTATGCGTGGCTGCTGCAGTCTCGTTATAGCTCCAACTATATTTATACTATGTATACTGTATATTACTGTGATATTTAAAGCTTTGGGTAATTAACTGAGCAAGGGAAAGACAGGATCGTGTTTTGACTGGAGTTTGCATTGTGGCAGATGCACTGGGTTGTGCCTTGCTTCTTGGGCAGTGACAGTACTTCTGGTTCCTTAAGATTGCTGGTGGCTTGTATGATCATTCTCCAGACCAGATTTCCACTTCTGACAAGATCAGGATCTCACTACACAGCTAACTTAAAGACAGAATAAAAAAAAAAWYYTTTTTTTTTTGTTCTGGCTATGCTCTCATTTTGAAGACAGCCTACTTATAAATAGACTGGCTGAGCAACTAGGTAGCTGGGAACCTACTGTAAAGATTCAAAACATATTAATTTCTGTTTGAGTTCTGTTTTACCTTTCATGTTCAGTTTTCTTTTGTTTAGCTGCCTGAAATGTTTTCCTTTTTAGTGGATTATCATTTGTATTCAGCTCCCACTGCAAACCAGATAAGCACGGTATCTAACTTGAAGCAAAAAAGCATTTCAAGAAAGACAKCTTCAGCCTTAGAAGAGGAAATAAATGGCCTTTCCTGTTGTGAAGCTCAAAATTGCTCAGCTGAGTGACTCATGTCTGTAGTCTGTCCTGACTTCCAGATCTGTTCGTATATCAGCTACTGACTGTCTAAGAGGGATCTGGCACAACCGTTTCATGCTCTGATAACTGTATCTATCCAGAGAATTGGTGGTAGAGTTATCAGACTCAAGAGTATTGTAACTTTCAACTATATTTTAAAATTTGYTCTGAGATCATCCAGTGAGTGTTGTCAGATGTGGGTGGAACACAAGTGCTTATGTTATTACTAGCGTGGAATCTGGAACGCAGGTGGGATGTTTAACTTTGTATTTGTGACCACTCATCTGATGGGTGAACAGGAAAAAAATGCCATGAGATTATCAATTCAAGTAAAACTAAATAGTGGTTCAAATTTACATTATTTTGTCATGATTTCCTAGGAAACAAAACAAAACAAAACAAAACAAAAATATTTCAGACCATAAACTTAAATAATACAGCAATCTGAGGAAGCCTCCATCTGCTCACAGCTAGTCTACAAGCTGTAAAATCAGATGAATTAGTTGAATATACCGTTCATTGCAAATTACTTGTTCCATTCTTGTGTCCACAGGGCTTTCTATCTACTGAATGAAAATAGTGCTATATCTTTTAATCTCTAGTTGTGGTTTGATGCCCTGCATAGAGAAAGCAAGTAAAATTAACTCTTCACCTACTAGTAAGATCAAGATTGAGCAGAATTTGAGGGCAATATTTAAAAATATATTTTGTTCAATTTTTCTTTTTTTTCTTTCATTATTCCTGTATCAGTCACATAGCCACCTGCTCTCTTTTCCCTTGATGTTTGAATTTTCCATCTTTGTTCTAATTTAAAGATATCAACTTCACATCATTTCTTTTTTTTTTCTGTGAGAATCGTAAAGAAATAATGCTGGAAGGGATCCGGAGAAGTAATTTAGTCTAGCCCTTTTTTCTAAGACAGGATCAACTATACCTCTCTTAATGATTTCTAGTGATGGCAAGTGCAAACCCTTCCCACGTAATCTATGGCAAAGCTTCTGTTGCTGTCCTTATTGTTAGGAAGTTTTCCTAGCATCTAATTTAATACTTAAACTCACTTTTCCCTTACAAAACTTTCAACATGTTACTCTTTGTTCTGTATACTATGGCTATTTGAGATGATAGAGAATTTTTCTCTTTGCAATAACTTCAACACACCCGAAGACAGCTACTGTGCCATTTCCGCCCTTGCCAAGTTTTCTCTTTGAATTAGGCATCCAGCTTGTATACAACTTCCTTGTATGTCGTTTGCGAAACCTGATGTGCTCTTGCATCCTGGCAGTGAGTCACTCTAAGTGCTCTCAAGGTACAGCTTGATAAACAAAGCTAACGCTGCCAAAGATTTACATACACCCTATACATGTTTCATCAAGGCTGTGCTTCCCTAGCTTGCTTACGAGAACATTATGTGAGATGGAGTTAAAAGCTTATCTAAATATACTGCTTCTCCCCAAGCTACTAAACCCATCATGGAAAGAAATTAAGTTTGTTCAGCCTGTTTGTCCTTGATGAGTCCAGCCTGTCTATTCCTTATCCAGTTTTCTTCTGGGAGTTGTATGATGATTTATTCTAGAATTGTTCTCTGAATTGCTCATATTCAAACTTTTCTGTGAAGAACGATGATGATGAAAAAAAATTAACATATTTTTGGGGCTTTTCGATAGCTTCTCTTAGTAAATTCCCTCTATTAACTGGAAGATGAAGGTTTCCATTCTCTCGTGTGTAGCAGGGGACTACCAGCGTTTACTGGAAAACTAAGTGAATTCATCCTTATCCAYTGCTTGYCAATCCCCATTGCTCCCAGGAAGCAACCTGGTTCATAAGCAACGAACYAGCAATTTTTAAAGATGTGTAYGGAGTTACATTCCAAAGAGAAGAARAAGTTCCTTTTGGTGAAAGACTTCRTAAAACTTGATACAGATTATTGCAAAGAAGACCAAGAAGACATTTGATTTGAGTTTATCCATGTGTCATCACAGGTGGAAAAAACAGTTATTAGGGTACTTTTTATCCTCATTAGGAAGGGCATGTGAACCAGTGGACACGGAAAGCAAATAAATTTAAAAGATCGATAGAACTTGTTTCAGTAGCAACAGCAATTAACCATCGGAACAARCTGCAGGTGACTGCTTTGGCATTTCTTGAAGCCTTTGCCATTTCCTGGAGCCTGCATGACTTTGTGTAGGAAACGTTTTACTCCAGCAAATCACTAAATTGGATCTCAGAAGATGGAATGAAATCTCAGTGAGTCTTGATGTGTTGTTTCTGCGGCTCCTGAGACAGTGTTAATGCTCACTGGTGTCAATTAAGCTGAGGCAGTCTGGACCAGGTACAGATCTGTTCCCCAGGGTCTTCAGAAAGGTCTTTCTGCAAGACCTGTGGCTCCACCATGTACTACTCTGCTTTGGCAGGATCTCCTCTAGATAGCCATATTCAGAGAAGATAAATATCTCCCCTATGCTCATGCATCCGTGTGCTCTCCTGAATCTTTTCCATAGACCCTACACACCCAAGCTGTGTGGCAGGGCATCAAGGTACGTGACTCCAGTCTTGAAAGCACCAGGCACTCCAGCCACAGTATTACTGTGCATTAAAGTAACATAGAAAAATACAGAAGGTCAAAATACTATCCTGTCAATCTAAATAGAAATGATGACTTTCAAGTGAAAGCTAATACATGGGGGGTTTTTGGTGGAAGCTAAGATGTGTTTATTAACATTTTTTAAATGTATTGGACTGCCTATAACAAATGTCACTACTATATAGATATTTTCAGTGGTTAAAAACTACTTATGACACCAGTCTGACCAACTGCACTTCTTTGGTTAACCAGATAGAAATATATAAATATGCCATTTTCTACAGGTACTGGAAAAAGGGTCAATTTAAACCAATTTATAAAATAGCTTGTTTGGACAAAAAATAATTGTTCTCTGAGAATATATGAATTCAACACTGCTAGAAAATCCCTGCCATCTGACGTAGAGGGATTTATAGGTTTAGTGGAAATTGCTTTCCCCACTGTCCAGATTAAATACTGCAGGATGATTTTTTGTATGAGTGAACATCCTTCCAATAACAATCAGACCGATAATGTCTTAAAAAGAGAAACAGAGTCTACATTTTGGTTTTCTTCTTCCTGAATGGACTATTTCTGGATACAAACCTTAAAATATCATGTTGACTGTCCATAAAATGCATTTTAGCATCTTCCTGCTGTTGTGGGGATGGGTTTTATGTACTGAATGCAGAACCCACCGACAAGGAAAGGAAATACATGAGGTGTACAAGAAAGGCAGGTGAGTCTCATTTTTGACAATGAGGTTTCTACAATTTGGAAAAATGTAATGTTTCAGGTCAACATAGAAAAAGAGAAAGCTGGAGTTTGCCTGTGCAGATTGTGATCTAAAATATTTTCTTTTACTATTTTTGCCAATGAATAAGTATTAATGCATTTTCTATAGTGAAAACCATTTGTACACAAAAAGCTGGGTTTGTGAAGTGTTTCAAAATTTGGAAAGGTGCAAAAAAGAAGTATTGGATTATATTTGTTATGGTTAAATTGTGAGTATTTACATGAGAGTGGATAGGAAGCTTAGGTCGATAAGGATTGTTATATTGACTYAGATTGACAGGAAATCTGATATGAAGAGATTCAGAATTTGTTTTCTTATCACCATACTGGTTGTTTTATAGTGCTTTTGAGTGGAAAAAATGTCGGTCTTTCTGTAAACTTCAAGGCTATGGTCAGTTAGCAGAGGAAACAGAAAAAAAGCACACAGTACTGAATGAAGATTAAATATTCAATCTATACTTCCTTTCTCTCTCTCTCTCTCTCTCTCTCACTCAAAAAGGATATGTGAAAATTTTCTTCTCACTGTCTTGCAGATAGCCACTTTAGAACGTTTTGGTTTGAGAAAGATTTTTTGCTACAGGAACTGTTTCATGCTGAGTTTTGATTACTTATATTCTATTTGGAGAATATCTGGAATTTTATACGATTTTTTTTTTTTTTTTAATTCCGGGACATTACAAGGTATATCTGGAGGAAAAATCTTTTTTTTTTTTGAGCTGACATATTTAGATGGAATCACTGTTTAAATATTGTTTACTTCTGCTTGTCACAGGCTGAAACTCTATAATTTCTGCTTGGCTAGAGTCACTGTTCATATTATTTAATGACTTCAGAACAACATCAACRCTGTGAAGGGCACTGCAAGAGAAATGCAGGAGTGTTTACCTTCAGGAAAAATGATCAGAAGGTGGTAGGGAGGAAAGCATGATACCTATATATTTTCCAGTAGCCCTTGCACCTATGGCTTAGAAAAGCAAGACAGGGCTATATTATAGCGCAATCGCAGTGTCATGATTAGCCCTTGGGGATTCATAAGCCATCTTGTACGTATGAAATGGCTTCAGGAATGATACCACCTTAGTGGAGGTATAACTGGCAAAATGGATGCAGTTGCTCTGTTGGTGATCACCCCCCAGAGGACACATTACTACAGACCATATTGTTGTGAGATAACCATGGAACTTCCATTTGCACTGAGGTTTCATAAGRGTGGCAGTGGAGGTGATATGCTGACTGTAACAAAATTAAGGAGTGAGGAGCAGGTACGACAACTAAAACTGGAAAGTTTCCCACACAGAAGAACACATAGACACAGTCATTTTCTTTCTAGCATCTTCCTGCTTCAAACACTTTAAAGCGTTGGTGCAGTTAAGAAGCAATATAATAAATCACAGCAGAAGGAAGTGTTAAAAATATGCAAAAAAGGGGGAAAAAATCATTCAATTCCTATAGGAACTACCTCTTCACCTACTCTGGTGTAGAAGCCCTGCAGCTGTGTCCAGATCCTACCCCACAGTGAACCTATCTGTCTATATGCACATGGGAAATAAAAGATATTAGGTGATTCAGTTAGAATTACTCTAATAACAAGACACACTGTGGTGGCCATGAGCAGGAGAGCTGTTCCTGTGATGGCCTTGTCAGACAGCCCAGAGGCATCCTGGCTCTGGGGATCCAGGTCTACTGCCCTTCCCATGCAGTGCACTGGCCTAGGAGGTCATTTCTGACCTATTTCAATCTTATTGGCAGGAAGCACCAACAGCCAGGAGGGCTGATGGAGAGAGCAGAGCAGCTGTGGTGCCCAGTAGTAGCATCATCCACCAGCAGCGTGGTGCCTGAATTAGTGCTCACTTCACCCTGTGGTGTGATAGGCCAAGACAGACTGATGATTTTGCCAACCTTAAACTTTTTAAGGTCAAAAAAGACCATTGTGGACATCTGTCTGATTTCCCACTTAACACAAGCAACAAAGTCTTCTGCATAATTTGTACATTGCACCACTAACTTCTGACAATTATCCTCAGTGTCAGATAAATTCAGAATAGGATTGAAAGTGKTTTTTTTAAAACTTCAGCTTCCATCTATTTGGCTCTGTTTTCTGCTATATTGTCTCTTCTCCATCCAAATGTTTGTAGATGGATCAAGCCACCTCTTCATCTTCTCTTAGATACATTCATAAGATAGAGCTGCTTAAATTTCTCACTCTAAAGTGTTTCCCAAACATCCCTTCCTTTGACTCAGTGTTTTGCTTCTTTTCCTCAGTCCATTATTGCTTTTGCACAGTCAACAGCAGAACTGAGCACACTATTTCTATAATGCTCACATAGGTGCTGTACACAGAGTTACTCCTGTTGGCCTCTTGCGACTTCATTCAGGGTCTTCGTTGCAGCCCTGCAATGGGAGATCATGTCTGCCCAGAAAAACTAGGTATCTCTCTGCTGCAGGACACTGGCCCTCATCCCACAAGTACAGCCTGTCCTCTTTGCTTTTACATGTAGGACCTTTACTTGTAGGCTCAGCATTAAGATGCTGATCACATGAGAAAACTTTGAAGTAGGCAGGATCCCTTTGCATTTCAGTTTTGCTTTTTTCCGTTGCAAAATTAGATCCTGGGAGAAAAATATGACAAGGAGGGATCCTATAAAATGTCAGAAGTAGAAGCTTGTAGTGAAGACGTCTCCAGAATACTTTGGTGCTGACACTTCTTCTCCTTTCTTCAAGACTGATCTCTGAATATTCATTTTGCAGAAGTTACTGTAATTTACTGTGTTACTCCTCCCTGAGCACTATTATCTTTTATACCATAAGGCTTGAGGCAAGGACCAAGAGGGTCCAACCTGTCCCTTCACGGAAGCCTCTGTCTGTTGGTTAAAATTGTTTGAAGATGCCACAAGGCTCACTTGGGGGCACAGAGAGGCCTGCATGCACATTAGCTGCATGGGTTGATATGGAGAATCCATTCAAAGTGGAAAACATAATGGCCAGGCTGGTTCCACACCACAGCAGCCTGCTCAGGCCTAGCTTACTTTGCGCTCGTGGCCTTTTCAGACTCTCGAAGCCCTTTAGGGGCGTAAGACCATCCACTTGCCCTACTGCTAGAGTTCAAAGCCATCCACTAGTGCTGTGGATACTTGCTGCCTTGGTTGGGCTGCTATTTTCTTTCTATCCTTGAGAGACATGCCCAGCTTTGCTCCTGATTCTCGTAGTGTAGCTGTTGGGGGAAATACAAAGGCRTTTAGCTTGTTTCTTTTGATGAAGCCATTCCACTAGTGTTATTTTCTTCCAAGAAGACTCACAATTGCTCTGAACTCCGCTTTCAAATAAAAACTCTCCATTCACTCTGCAGTTTTCATCCCCAGGGCTTGCCCGTTCACCTGCCCAAATCCAATTGACCTCACAGCCTTGCAGCCCTGCTGATGCAGGTTCAGATACCATCTCTGTCACAATTTTTAGCACTGTAGTTACCCTAAAGAGGCTACTCTAGCATGAAACAGAATGGCCTTGAAGAAGGATGGGCTGAGAGGCATGGTTTACCCCATCAGAGTTCATACATRCAACACTGCCATTTGAGGCTGCTTTGGCATGACAGGAATTTTGCAAAAGGTCCTGAATAATTCCTTGGATTAAAGGCTGATGAGGCTTTGGAACACAATGCAAAGCGTATCAAGACAATGACAAAAAACTGTTGGTCTGAGTATGTGTACAGTCACAGTGAAAGTGGCAATGTAGCTAGCTTAAATTCATGGGACTTACTACAGAGCCTTCTACTATTGTAATTCATTGTTAAAAATGTATGTGTGCCAGTCAAATAATCGGCTATTGATTTTTGCTAATCTCCAGGACAAGTCACCTCAAAGGAATTCTACTTCAAAGTACAGCAGTACAAAAATAAAACCTTTCTCATCTTGCAGACCTGTTCACAGTTTGCAGTCAGCTGTGTGCAGATCATGCAGAGTTTGCAAAGATTTCTACTCCTGCTAAATCCACAGTGCCAAAAAGTCAAACAGAAAGGAGCTGAGATCCAGGGCATCAGCAAGGCGGCTATCTGCTGCTTTCCCAAATGTTCCATCTCTTGAAAAGCCACCAGGCTGCCCAGGGGGCACCAAAAGAGTAGTCTAAAGGTCACAAGCTTTTCAACCAACCAAAAGGCTAAAGTCTGTATTGCTAATTAGACTTACAGAATCATTACCACTAGAGACGATGAGCAATAGGAAAAGAACTATCCTGGAGCTGAGCCAGCCAAGTGAAGAGGAAAAAACTCTCTTTTAATACTAAAATCTCCCCAACCAGCATTATAACTGCTTTTCAGACAAACGACACTCACTAGAAGAGGTTTCACTGTGCAAGATTTATGGATCTTGTTTGTTTAATCTTAGCTAAGAGACTCACTTCTTGGTTTTAGTCATGTCCCTACCATTCTCTGCCCATATTATAGCCATTTCACCTCAATCTGTTCTCCAAATAGCAGCTGACTGTCTGCTTCTCTAGTGCTCCCTGCCCATGTTTCTGTCAGTAAGAGCTATCTTTTACAGTAGTTAAATTACATCCTCTACAAGAAGCCCTTGGCTTGTTATCAGAAGGTCTCTCTCATAGCAAAAGATCTTTCTCCTTATAACATTTTTGGATGTTATTACAATTAATGACATTCTTCCAAACAGATAGGGGCTACACTGCATCGTTATGGCCATGGTTATTTCCCAGTCCTTTCTCAAAGGCTGAACTTTTGCAACATTAAAATCACATTCTCTTGCTTTTATTAAATTCAGAAAGAACTTCTGTATTGTCAGGTCGTCTATACCTGGCCATGTTGTCTGCAAGCTGTCTGCAGTCTGTAAATCACATATAGCTATTCTGCTACCTTCACTGAAGCTGCCTCTTACACGTAGAGCAGGTTGTAGCTTCTTGCCCTTCAAATGTCTTCTCTGGCCTTACAAAACCATCCCAGAGCCCTAAGAGGAATTCTTCCTTTTTCCTTCCAGTAATCCTTTATTTGTTCTCTAGTCCTGGAGTTTTGCTCTTGTATCTTATGCTAAGGATTGATCCTGAAAGCATTTATTTGCATGAGGAAGACTTACTAATGCAAGCTGTCTTTAGAGCAGATCTTCAGAGTGCAAGACAAGCCTGCTGCCCCATAAAAGCATTGCCCATACGAGCAACATTGTCGGCAGTGAGCGAGATTCAGTGGATCACTGAGCACCCATAGCTCCCTAGCCACTGTTTTTTAAGATTAGCATATGCATTGGCAGCACTGGGTGTCATAAGAGCAGGAAGAGGCCCAGTGAGGGCTTGAGGCCAGTGCAGCTGTGTTGTCTCCATCTCCTCTATCGGTAACCTGCTTTTCCTTTCCCTCCTTTCATCTCCATGCCTCCTTTCACCTCCATCCTTTCCTCCTTTTCTCTCCCCCATTGAAGTTTGCTCCCCTCCTACATCTTGCCCGCTCTCCTTTTTGTCTCTGAGGGCTTCCTCTGCCCTCCTCCTCACCTGCCTCATTTATTTGCTCCCAGCTACATCCATTTCTCCTGTCACAAAGCCAGGCTTCCCTGTCAGGATTTCTCCTGCTGCTTCTTACTCAATATTATTTGACAGCTTCCTCCTCTCCTCTGCAGTCATTTTGGCTGGCTGTCCTACCTCTTTGTCCACTTGCCAGAAATCCTTTCCTTCTCTCCAACAGTGCTCCTATCCTTTATCCCACATTATCTTACTTTTTGTTTTTCCTTTGTCATTTCTCTCATTTCTTCTTTCCATCTCTGTTGTTCTTTCACATAACTTTGATCTTGTATAACTTTCTTCGAGTTCACAGAAATCCTGTGTCTTTTCTCACAACCCAATCACAAATCTCCCCTCTTTGCTTTTGTTGCCATTGCAACTGACGCTTCTGTAAGAATGATACATTCTGCTTTCCTCATCATCACCAGCCTCCTTTCATCCTTTTTAAATTTTTTGGGGGTCTACACTCTTCATGCAGTTTTCTATCTTTATTCAAGTGATTAAAGTCCAAAGGTTGCCTCTTCTTCTGTAACTAAGTTTGTAGACCCAAGTACCATTAAATTACTGTACCACTGATGATAAAATCACCAGTCAATGCTGCTACCATATAACTTGCCTAGGATCAGAAAATTCACATTGTCTTCTAGTCTACCATTACTTCAGTGCAGTTTATGAGCTGGTGTGAGGAGACACAACAGGCTCTAAAAAACTACCTGCAGCCAACAACAACAACAAAAAGAAAATAAAAAAAGAAAAAAAAAAAGAAAAAAAGGGGCAAACCCAACAATACCAAGGCAGATTTCTCCATACTGAGTACATATAAATTTTTTTTATTAGTTATCACTCCTGGGGCAGGTGACTGCCATGTCGAGGATATCACGCTGTTGTAAGCAGAGAAGCAAGCCAACAGCTTGGAGTGGACTCTCACAGGGCCTGTGTGTGGTCCARTTCCAGGGAGAGAGGAGTTTCTGCTGTGCACAGCTGGGAACACATCTGCACAAACAGCTCTGCCACAAGCTTTTTCTTGCTTGTGCTCCATAAGCCATGAATCATCAATTCTATAGGCCCATGTGTACGCGCAAATCCATCCTACCCTTCCTATCCCACTACCTACACCATTTATTTCCATCTCATCTTGTGTATTTTTTTCTTTTAATTTAGGAATCGTCCACTATGAGTCAACATTTGGCAAAGAGGTGAATTAGAAAGAAAAATCTGAATGGTGTAGCCAAGTTATTGCCCCATCATTTTTTTCTCTGTAACATGTGCTAAGTCTTTCTTTTGTGTGGCCAGGGGCAGTTTTGCCACAACCTCAGTCACGTTGCTGAAGGAAGGCTGCAGATTGCTAATCATCTATAATGTTATGTTACACAGTAGAAGCACAGGCCTACTGGCCAGAGGGGCACCAGCTCTGCATCTGTCTCCAAAAGCTTCTGATAGTAAAGAGAACAGAACAAAAAGGGCACCTCTAGACGGACCTTTCTCAGGTACAGCTTCTCTGCCTCCAGCTTTTGGATCTCCTGAGTCACAGATTGGTTCTTCTGCAAAATGGTTCTGCTGGTCTTTTTTAATATGAACTGCCTGTTCACCTTTCAAATTCACTCATATTTTTAGCATTCAGCTTCTATGAGAATGAATTTCACCGCATTATGATATACTATGTTAGTGTACTTCCTTTCATTTCTTCTCTTTGTTATGTGTTGTGAAAAATCTTGAGCAATGAATTCCTATTCATCTTCATCATGTCACTTCTAGTTTTATGTAACTCCGTCATATCACTCTGCAGTTGTCTCTCTCCTCACCTAGGAGCCCTGCTCCATTCGGTCTATTTGGCAGTCAGTCTCCATCCCCGACCAGCCTTGGCTCACTCCCCTTGCTCTGCTCTGTTTTTTTATAGTAAGGGTGCTGGATATGTGAGATGTGGACATGCCTTGGAGTTACTAGCAGCATTTAAATATTTTCTATTTAGTTTGCTGCTCCTTTCTTAATACTACCTACCACCATGTTTATATTTTTGAGCACTGTGGAATATTAAGATGTTTACAAAGAAGTAGCTACAATGATACTGATACTGAGACCTGCTTCCTAAACAGTAACAGCTAATTTAGAGGTCATTGGTGTGTATCTATCTTCATACCATTTCTGAAAGTACATTGAAAAATGTGAAAATATAAAGTGCAAATCAATATGTATTGGTCTGCATTTATTAATGCTAAGTTTGTGCTGCCATTTTATCTTACATCGGTCGGTATCATGAAGCCTTGCTCTTCATGAAGTTCCTACTCTTCACCCTCACTTTTAATTTTGACTGCCTTGAACAGCTATGTATCTTCAGTAAATATTATTACCCAGTACTTAACTTTTTTTTCCAAAATCATTCATAAACTTACTGAACAACACAGTTCCCATAGGACTATACTGACGACCTTACTTCATAAGGAAAATTGTCCACTATTCCTTTTATTTCCTATTTTATAATCTTCCACATGAGGATTCCTTTTTCTGACAGCTTGATCTCTTTACAAGCCTTTGGAAAGGACCTGTCAAAATCTTTTTGGAAAACCAAGTATACTATGTCATCTGGATTAGATAGGATCATGTTGACCTTATACATGTGGTCATTAACTCTGTTAGAAAACCCTATTACCTTTATAGGGCATAACATCCCTCAAGAAAAGTCAAAACATCTCTCACTCTTCTTCAATGTATATGATATTTATTTGTTGTCTACTTTTAGTAATTTTTACTGTAGTTGTAGCTAATTTTTCCAGTGCAGAAGTCTGTAATACCTTGGATTACATTTGGGATTCTTTTTTCAAATCAGAATACTGTTGTCACCTTTCATTCCTTTGACTCCAAGGCCACTTTAAATTATAGTTTGGCAGCTTCTTATTTGGCATTCTTATGAGTGAAATCCTAGTGACTTGTTACTACCTAGTTCATTTATTTTAATCTATCCCTGGTCTTGCATAAATAAGAKTATTTCTTAACGTCTCTCTAAGAATGGAATTGCTACCATGCTGCATTTTTGGTAGTGCAAATAATCTCAACTGTTGATGTTTTGATTGCCCTTATAAAAAGAACATGTTTTCACTACCATAAGGAAGGAACTAAAACAAGTGTAGTATTGCTAATTAGTTATTTATTCCCTATTCTGTATCTGTACAACTATTTTTCTGTACTCCATGTAGTTGTAGATGAATTGCTGAAGTCCATCTTAGTAATACCAGACCATTTCTCGAATGTGCTGAGGTTGCTGATCAGGTTTCTGATCCTGCTCCCCAAAGTGTCTGTATCCCCTTCAAGCATACTGTCATTCACAAGTTTTATACTACTGTAATCTGCAGCACTATTGAATGTATTGACGAGTAGTGAATCCAGGATGAAATCTATGAAACCTAGTTTAAAATGTCTTCCCAGCTTGACAGCAAAATCATGGTAGTTGCTCTAACTAAGGCCTTTCAGCCATGCTCACTGTTGCAGTTTCATCTAAACTGTATTTCACTAGTTTAGCAATGAAATCTACTTTTCTCCCTACTTACACTAAGGCAGACAGTTACACTGTCAAAAATTCTGTTGCAAAATACATTCAATTTTTCTAGTTGCTCCTTAAGGTGTTTTTCCCTGTTCTGCACTGTGCTGACACATTTATCTGGTCACAATTTAACTTTTCTTTGAAGACCGAGGCAGACATTAAACATTTCAGCACTTTTTGCATTAGCTAGTTAGTCGCTGTCCTTCCCTTCATCCATCCATTTCTCCTATTTATGTACTTCTCTCCTGGCACCATACCTGCTTGCTTCTCCAGCCAGCAGAACAGACCTCAGTGATGCTCCTTCTGCTCTCTCAGTCCCTTCTTTTCAGTTTATATAACACAAAACTGAACAAACACGAACCCTCTGGATGTAATTTCTGGCACATATGGGAAGGCTGAGCTTTTATTTGTACAACCTCAGGCGCAGTACTAAGATCTCAGTTGGCAATACATTTCTGTGAATAATCAATATGTATAACTTTGCTTAAATGTTTTTTCTTTTGCTAGTGCTCATGTCCAGATAAAAAACAAAGGAAGGGCAAATTTAAACTACGCATATGTATCTCCTGCCTTAGCTTGTTTTGCATTCTAAGGTTGTTTTACGTTTAAATAATACTGGATTAAAATAGGCTTCTCATTGAATTTTCTATATCATTCAAAAATCAGATGGTAAATCAGCTCTCATCCCACTGCTTCTCAGATTTTGTAATCTAGATACAGATACTAGCCCTCTCTCCCTGTTTCTTTTCATAGATTTAACCACCTGCGGTAGCAAGGGGTGATCTTTCTTCACCAGCTTTAACCCTACATGACATAAAGATACATGACTGGACATAATTTGAAGCAAATAAGAGCTTGTTGAATGCAAAGATAAAGTGTATTCTGTGATTAGTTTTCCTCAGTTTTGAATGGCTTATTTACAACTCATAAGCTTGTAAGTCTCCCAGTTTAAGTACAAATTAGTGAGCTTCTGACCTTTCCATCCCTGGAAATTAATATTTTATAAAGTGCATCCCAACTCTTGCTGTGTATGCTGCTGGATAAGGAAAGCTTCCTCCCTCAGTAAGCTTGTTCTATCCTCCCTCRGGTATGGGATGTTTTTTCTCCCTGTTCCCCTACCTCACTTTTTCTTTTTTCTCAAAGCACTCGTTTAGGCTCTGGATTACCTCCGAGTCTTCACTCAGACCATTGCACCGCCTACGCATTGGCATCTCCTTCATGYGGTTAAGGTCTTCCTAATTCATTTGAAAGTCAAAGGGACGTATCTTGGCAACTTTTTGTGGTCCCCCTGTCCCCAGCCCCCTCTCCTTCATTTGGGGCAGAGAAGGGGAAGGCATCCCCTGGCTACGTCCGCCACAGGCAGTGCCAGGCAGAGAGGCCGGGCTCGTTCCCAGCCAGCAGCCTGCATGCCTGCATGCAAGAGGGCTTGATAGCCCAGCGAGGCCCTAGGGTGACACACCACTTGTCCACGGGCCAGGTGTCACCTCTGCCCAATGCCAGTCTCAGGCGAGCAGGCAACCCTACTCACCCAGAGCAGCCCGGGTATCTCTGTACCACTGGACTTTCACTGTGCAATGAGGAGGYGCCCTCTGAGCCCGACCTCTCCTTTCTGCTACTTCTGACAACTTTCTCTCTGGGGTTATCCAGCGTTTCTCTCTGTCCCCATTTCCCCCATCAGCATCTTCCTTTCTCTTTAGTCTTGCCTGGGTCTTCTGCAGACTCAAGCTTTCTTTGCCCCTGCCTCTCTTTTTCTCTACAGAAACCTTCTGTTTGTTGGTGTAATACATCTACAAACCACATCTCACTGAGCTCCTTCCCACCTCTACTATATTTCCTTGCTTGACACCAGCCAGTCTGCTTTCTGGTTTAGCATGATGCTGATATATGAACCCAAGTCATTAACTAGTGATAAATCAGAGGAGCAAATGAAATGCTCAAATATTTAAGCATAACTCTTTATAGTTAACTTAATCTGTTAATAATCTTGTACAGTAATCTCTTTTAAAGCTCAGTACTGTATTCATCATTGTTGTAACAGTATGTTCAGCCCAGGGCAGTCCTAAAAGGTCCATCTTTTCCCCTTTTCCTGGATAAGAATGCCTTCTACAGCAAATAACTTTTTCCTTTTTTTTTTTTTTTTTTTTTTTTTTTTAACCACAGAATATATTACATTTTGGCCTTTATATAAGGTTCTGCTTTTGCATCTCTGCCTTTCCCATTAGCGTGTCCTCCCCCCCCGCAAGGCTCTGTCCTCTGCAGAAAGCTAGGTTATCTCCTCTGCTCTCTCCTGGAGCTCCTACCTCATAAAAAGTTCTTCAGTGCCTTGTCCAGCTGTGGTTTTACAGGGAAACTGAGAAGTAGACAGCTCCTGCAGTCTCCCTGCCTGGTGTGGCATAAGGTCCGTGCAAYGAGAGGGGTGCAGGATCTGAGGTACTACACAAGCTGCCCACTGTGGTCTGGCTGCAGCGTGTGCTGGCTGCTCCATAAGGGACAGGGAACCTAGAGCCAAGCGTGATAATGCAGCTAGCAGAGATGAGGGAATTTTCATTAATTTCATTAATTTCTTAATCAATTTCTTCAGAACCCCCTTTCTAAATAAAAATGGCCACCGGCTTCAGCAAAATCGGGCTCAGCAACCTCAACACCCGCCCTCACCTCGCATCAGTGTAGGATAGGCTGTAGATCATCTGCATCACAGCACAGTATGAGTTTCAGAAATTACTACATGAGCTTATAACAGAAAGAGGCTTGTATCTGACAAAATGAAGTATATAGTGGTGTCAGAGGACAGTGAGGGAGAGTCTACAGTCTTTCTGCACCAGACAAGGGCTAGGGAACATTATCCATGCATGAGATGATAAGCTGAGAGGGAATGGGCATCCAGGGTGTCTCTTTCGCAGCTGCTGGTTGCCAAGCTTTCCATGGCAGAGGGTGCCTCTACTCAGGGCAGCTGGTTCAGGTTCAGTTGCTGCCCTTAGCCCATGGCCAAAATGTTGCACTGATGCAAGGGACTGAAGGGGCAGCAAGTATGTCACCATCGCGTATAAACAAAATTTCCTGAGATGGGATCGGATCTGACATCTCTTCTCTGATCTACCATCCTCATGCAAATCTAAGAATACCATAAAGGGTGCAGAGAACAGAGTGTCCCCAAATTTACTGTAATTTTCCTTTTTTAATAAAAAATGTCAATCAATCTTGATTTAGGCAGTGTTGGATGTCTCTCTTGTGTAGATGAGTGAACCAATTCCTTCTGGAAATTCCCATATGTTAACGATTTATCAGGTAACTCGCTTTGAGTTTGACATACAAAGACCATAAAGCATTTTGCAAACTTGATAATTATAACACACTAAATCGTTTCTAATTGTTGAATATGGAAGTGAGCTATTTTTATCGTCCAAAACCCACAGTGCCCGACACGAGCAAAGAGTTGTCCTGACACTGTGAGTCCCCATTTCAAAGGCATGTCCCCACACTGAAGGCATGTCCCCGTGTGCTAGCTAGCCCCAGGATTTCCAGGCTAGTGCTAGCCTGACCTATTAAACCCATCTGTACTGGTCCCTGAGAACATCCCCCTTCAAACTCAGGAAAAGTCATGTGAATCTGGCTCCTCTGCTTCCAAATCCAGTGCGGTCTGTGCAGAGTCAGTTCAGACATTTTCACTACACCAGAGACATCCTTCACAGAGGTACCTGAGGAATTTGCTTTGCCCCCATCACCCTGCCATCCACGTACTACGGCTACTTCACAGTTGCCTTCGTTGTCCAAGACACATGGATATTACAAWGCTTATTCTTGATTCTATAGAAAGTCTATAACAGAAGAGGAAATTCCTCCCACACTTTAGGCTAGTGGCTAAATCACTGGGTACTCCTCTTTACTCCCTTATTTTACATCTCTTATATCTACCCCTTATCTCTTATATCTACTTATATCTACCCCTTTCTTCAGGAATAGACCCCAAATTTTACTTTTCATATTTTGGTTTCATCCTTTGGGGAAGAAATGTTCCAAATCCTRATAAGACTATAAGATCGTAAGATAGGCCAGTCTATAACTGGCATATTTCCTTACATAGAGAAAACACAGAGTATGATTTATAGATAAGAAATATAAACTGCATTAGTAATTGTAAATCAAAACACCAAAATGGGTAGTGACCTGTCTCGTACTTGCATGGTTGCATTCAAAATGCTTTGAGTTCCCTGGCACACATTCCAAATGTGCACCTGACATTTCTCTGATGCATATCCTGTGTAGCTGGGCATTCACAAATGCCTGCTGAGGCCTTCAGATTTTCTGCTTGGACTGTCTCTTTAAAAATTAGACATAGTTATCCCTACTTCTAGAGCCCTCTCTGCTGAGTTGGAGGGACTATGAATGCCATAGTAAATCCCAGATTTCTTTAGCAAAGGATTAAATGCCTATTGCTTTGTGTATATAGCTCTATGAAAATCTGGTCTTGGGTGAATGGTTTTTCCCTAGCAATCACAATTTACGGTTAGGCCCCCACAGCCAGTAAGTCTCAGCCTTTGGGACAGTGATAATACAAGATCCCTTGAAGCAGTGGGAGAATCCGAGGGAATAAACATGGCTTTGGAGAGCGCATCACCCCAGCTGCCATCAGGRGCCTGAGAACTGTTCGAGCAATGTATTAGAGAGAACTGCAAATAAATGCAAGTCTGCTTCAGTGATGTTGGTTGCTTTTTCATAAAAAGTGTCTCAGTGAGCTTCATGAGCCGTGAAATGCCTTTTGGCACTGTAACTATTAGGAGTTAAATATTGACATGGAAGAAAAGAGTTGTTCATTATTCACTGCGTTTTACCTCAGGAGTTACTGGTTTATTTTAAAAACAGCCTGTTATCCAAGTGGAGGCAGGAGCAATCCTGCCGTGGTGCATGGCTGCGTTGACAAGCAGTTGTGCTGAGCAATCTGTGACCAATCTGTGGACCGAAGCTCCTGAATGCAGGCTGTTTGGTGCAAGCGCTTATGGACAGCAGCTGCATGGAGAAGAAGGCATAGCAACCTGCGATCGATCCACAGCCAGAATGGGCAGGCTAAYTGGGTCCCATAATGTAGCTGCCATTGATCATTCAGCCAGCAGAACACTCTTCAGAAACTGGAATAGAAAAGCTATTGAGCAGACAGAGACAGGGCTTCAAATCACAATAACTAGAGAAATGAGTGGCAGCAGGTAAAAATGTCTTGGCGCTGTAGAAGGAAGCAGAAAAACGGGGGAAGTGCAGTGACTTCAGAGCTCTGAAAAGGTGAATGAGACTGGCATAAAGGAGCGAAGGTGGTGAACCGAAGCACAGGCGAACAGTCTGCTGTGGTGGCTGGAGCACGGTCGTATTACGCTGATCTGTGATGTAGAAATAAAGCTTAGTTTAGAAGTGGAGAATCACACAGAAGGAACAAGAGGTACCGCGTGGGTTTGCCAGGTGTAAGGAAGGAAGAGTATTCAGCTGCCATGAATTACAAGGCCATGCCTTGGTGGCTCTTTTGACAGGATAGGTTCAGGACCAACATGAAGTGTTAGATAAACTCTTTAAAGAGAAATGAAAACCAGAAAGAACAAGAAGGTGGCCTCCAGTCTCCCTGACACCCTGACACCAATCAGAGGTTTACTAGGGCATTTTGAAGACCTGTAAGTAGGTCAGATCTTTGCCAGAATCTGCTTAGGCTCGAAACGTGAAATAACTTCCTGACGGCTGGGTGACTAGAAGAGGGCAGCAGTGAGACATGTCAGCAGGCGGCTCAAGTGTGTACCTGCAAGGCAGAAGATTGCAGTTTCCATTCTCGACCTCAGGTCTTGGGGCTTTTGTGCAGCCTAATTGCCCCGTTGTTAGTCACTGGAGGAACTGGGGTGGCAGCCCCACACCTCCATGGGTAGCCGCATGGGGCTGCAAGTGGAGGAGGCAATGACCATACAATGATGGCTGGCGGGAGCAAGGGAGGTTTACTGGTTTCTGACCCCGAGACAGAGGGAGGCCGTTAGGAATGGTGAGGTGGGACCCTGCAGTGCTGAGAGCTGCAGTATGGACCAGGTATTAGGAAGCAGAAACTCTAGATTAAGTTGGCACAGTAAGTGCTCAACAGCAGCACCTTTCTTTTTGGAAAAACAGCCTCAAAATCAGAGCTGTTAAGCAAAATCGAGTATACACAAAGGATACGCGATGTAGGTTGGAAAAGAGTAAGGAATGTGCAAATTTTCACACCTTTCAAAACTTGGGGCTTGAGGGCAAGATGAAATGTTTGCAAGCAATTGTTAAAGCAAGAGTATTTTGCTCCATAGTATCTGAGGCCCTGGAGAGATGCAGTGCAAAGGATCCATTCCTTGGAATAGCAATGGTGCTGCATGGCCAAAGCTCTGGAAGATGATCATCTCCATACAGTTTTATTCCTAGTCCTCCTCAGGGAAATACAGAATGGATTCTGGAAAGAAACTAATTCAATTTGGCAAATGCTTCACTTCAGAGTGAGTTGACAGCACAGTCCAGTGCGCCCATTCCCCGTCTGGCCATATATAGAGTTTGTCTGCTTCTCCTTAGCACCAGAAAGATTGTTTTTCCCCATTGGCTTCAGGAGTTCTCAGCCCAGGGGAAATATACCCTGCAAGGTCCGAAGTTTGGCCTCCACTCACCAAAGGGGCGATGCTGCTTGGGTAGTAGCAATCATTATTAGAAAAGAAGGTTTCCCTCTGTAAATCTCAAGAGCAGGATTTGAAATATAGGCTAATAGGCAAAAAGAATTCTCATTAGTAGAGTTGTCTAGAGTTAGTATTTATTACAGAGATAAACAAATTTCTTAAAATTTTAAAGTTGGCTTAGAAATGTTAAATGTTTAAAATGTTATTTTTACTCTTAAACTAATACTTACATTGGTAAAAGTACTACTTTTTCATTTAGTGATTAAATAAAATTTTGGCCAAACACCTGAGAAGGTCAGGGACTTTCTTGACAGCCAACTGAGAGACAATATGAAAATACAAACATGTATTTCTACAATTTCTCTTATTTTTCCCCCAGAGTATTTTGAAAATATTTGCCTCTCATGAAAATAATGAATTTCCTCTAATGAGTAGATTCAATGCTATAAAGAGAACTGCTCACACATACTTTTTCCTATTCTTTTGTCACTTTGAGTAGACTGTATTTCTATTTTGATAATGTATTGTCTTTGCTAGTGTGTGTACATAGGCTTTCCCTACATGAGCAGAAACAAATGATTACCAACTGAGGCTGTTGAAGTGCTATCCTCTTTTGTCAATCATCAAGTCAGGATTTGTACATTTAAAGGGTTTGTCACTTGTTTTGTCCACACGAGAATGCCAAATAACCATGCTGCCATACAGCTTGTGACAGAGTCTGAAATTATCACATGGGATTGCATGCTCCTCTGGGTCAGAGTTGTTGCATGGTGCATCTCTGACGCCAGGCAATCCTGAGACTGTGCAAGATGCAGAAGATGGCCATTGGCTAAGCAGAGACAGCCACATCTGCCGAGATCCCACAGCAGTCTTGATGGGATATGAACAGAAGTCATGTAGCCTCTAGGGTCAGGCAAGAACTTTTCTGGATTGCAGAGAAGGGTTTTTTGCAAGACCAGTGTGTTAGTCTTCCAACAGTAACCATATGCCAAATGCAGTCAGGCTAATTTGTGGCTGAAATTTTGGTTATGATAAGCAGCCTGCCAGAGCATCTCCTTTCAAGCAACAGTTACCACACAGGAGACTACAGAAGCTTAGCTCCAATGCACAGTTTCTCACATCTGCCAGCTAAGATTGGATGCTGTAAAGTGCGACCCATAGGAATGGCATGGATTGTGCACAGCTGCACGATGTTTTATGGAGGTGTTAGTCTAAGGTGAGTGGACTTCTTAATAGCTACAAATGCAGCTGTCACAAAATCAGAAATTCCCTGGAATCTGCAAAGTAGACAATAGAAAAGCTTTAGAGGAAATCTAAGCAAATTAGGTCTGTCATTAGACATATTCCTCTTGAAGACCAAGTAAGTCTTAAATAGAAAACTAGTCAGTATCACCCATGTCTGCTTCTAGGTTGGTTGGGCATAGTTTCTTTTAGGAAGACTAACTAGATGCAGTTGAACCTGATACCTCAGAAAAACTATCAGGAATTAGCCCCTCTCTGTCCTTGTGGACATTTCATTCATCTCTGGGTGTCAGTCCTGGGTGCTTTCCCCCAGCAAAACTGTTAGATCCCCCTCGAGAGGGGAAAAGAGAGGTGTGAAGATGGAGCTCATCAAACTGACACAAGGTTTTGATGACACTATTAGATTATGAATTCACCCTCAACTCGTCACCTTTCCCTGGTTAAGATGAAAAAAAAAAGATTTATTTTTGGCAAAAGTTTATAGACATTGGTGAAGAAATTGAAGTGAAAATGCCCCATATATTATCTACAGACATTAAGCTGAAACTAGAAAGATCTCTGTATTCAGCTACCCTACCACAGCTACTCTTCTGTCTCCTTCAGGGCTGCCTTGTCTGCTCAGCTGAGACATCATGCTTAGATTACATCCATCAGCGGAGAGTCAGCCCTTCTTTGTGAAGCACATCAGCTGGTAGAGCCAACTGTTTTCTTGCAGTTTCCTGGGAATTTGGATCACATTCAACTTCTCCTCTCCAAAGCTCATTTTCCTTTAGCTTATTCAGCAGATAGTTTAGATACTTCTCTATGCCCATGAACCTGTCATGAAAAGATGAAACTCCCCATAAATATTGTTGCACAGTTCAGAACATTTATTTCAGTGTGAATTGTCTCCATCTACAGAATCATATTTTAATATAAAGCTGTATATTGGCAAACATTTAATACTAACACACACATGATACAAAGACAGGCAGTTCACTACTGGCCACCGATTGAAGCTGAACATGCCGGTTRTCAGCCACATGTGGCTGAGTTCCCTGGAACTTGTCTTTCAGGCATATTGTAACAGTGTCTTTATGATGGTGGGGTTTGTTGGAGCTGGGAGTTTCTTCTCACTACAGGTGTGTTGTTGCATATATCTGCTACTTGCTACCTCATACTGAGTATCTGTGTACCAGATCAAGCACCACAAGAATATGGATTATTTTAGATTTTTTATTTCTGTGAAGTGCACAACTGAAAGCTGAGGGGTTGTATAACTGGAATGGCCTGCTCACAAGCTTTGCTTATCTCTAAAAGACTCAGATTGTCTAAGGAAGTGAATCCCCATTTGCCAGCAGGAACAGCTGAGTGTGCTTGCCCAGGTGGGTCCTGGTGTTTGCACCYTTCTGCTCAAGCTGACGGTGGTCCTCCAAAACTCACTTTTTGAACAAGAAGAGTTGAGTGTCCAAAATAAGTTCCAAGCATCAAAATACTTGTGTAACTGTCCTACAAGATACTCTTACTCTCTGCTTGGGGGATTTCACACACACACAGACAGAGTTTTATTTCTCTCATTATTTCTTTACACAAAATAAAAAAAAAGGCCCTGTGGCCTGGGATATCCCAATAGTCAGAAAGTGAGAAAAGCTAAGGGAAAGCTTCCATCCTTTCAAATTCAACTCTGCTTCTTCTGCCAGGAAAGGTGCTGGGTGTCGCAGCTAGAGCCCACCTCAACCACGTGCAACCTCTGAGCATTGCGCTCTTCGCCCCCCCCCCCCAAGAAGAGCCGGCCTCGGCTGCGGGGGCACGAATGTGATCCATTTGTCTGGGTCCTTTGGCCAGGAACCCAAAACAGCGTTTTCCAGCCTTTTTTTTATCTGCCATTCTTTTGGCCCCTGGATCAGGCCGCCGGACGCCTCTCGACCTCCCCAGCCACTGCCGGCTCGGGGCGCTCGCAGTCCCCCACTGTCGGTTGTTTTGGGGAACATCGTACCTGGGAAAGACACAACAGTCAAAAAAAGGTAAAAAACATAAAAGGTTCAAAGGATGTTTGTAGGCTGACAAAAGACAAGGCGTCCTGTGCATCCCACCCAGCCACGGCCATTTCTTTTCTTCCTCGTGATGCTGACGGCTTGATCTGGAAAGGTGACTGCTCTCTGTGACAGGGTGTTTCACCTCTTTTTTCTTTTTCCTTCCCTTTCCTGGTCCTTTCCGCGCAGCCGGCCGCAGAGGCAGAGGCGGGAAGCCCCCGGCGAGGCGCACAAGCAAGGCAGGTAGGCGAAGCCCCCTGCACCGCCGAGCCGGGCCCTGGCTCCCTCCCGGCACCGTTCCTGTTCTGGTTGTGTTTCTGTCCTCGTCACCAACTTCGAAATGGAAAAATTTTAGAGTCAGTGAAAAAAAAAAGAAAATTAACCTTTTTTTTAAAAAAAAAATAAAAGCCATTTGTAACAGTTTAATTTAAAATAAAAAAGCATTTATTCCTTCTTCCATTACCAGAAATTAATAAAATCACTACTCAAGATAAGAATACTTTTCTCCTATCCTTATATTTTCATATATAATTTATACATCTAATATGTATCTTTTTTAATTTTAAAAATTAGCCACTTTAATAGGGGTATTTCAAAACAGGCCAAAATTAAGGCAAGCAAAAGTGATCCCCGTTGTCAGAGATACTGTTCGAAACCAACTAGTTCCCTCCTGTGACAGGAAGAATAAATAAAAATCACCACAACCACAAACCGTGTGAATAACAACTGGGAATGCAAAAAAGCCCTCCCATCATCTGTCCCGAACAGTGCCATTTCTATGATTATAAGATAAGACTTAGGAAAAAAAAATCTTATTTAAGAATAGGAATGTAGTTCTAAACTGCTCCCCCCTCTCCTCGTATACTTGCAACGAAACTGTTTGGTATGGAGGTTACAGCAGTGATAGGCAAAGCTCAGAGCATTGATACGGTAGAGCCAGGTGTCTGTGAAGTATTTGATTTAGACTTAGGAGACCTGTAAAAGCTAGTACTAGCCAATTCATATAAATAGATAACGTATCCATAGATTAAAACCAGTGAACTGGTGTCTCAGGAGCTCACTGTAGATGGAAGCCGGTTACTTAGCGTGTTGTTTACAACAGGAATGTGAAGAAATCTATTACCTGCCCAGGGCTATTCAGTATGTTTCATAGTGAGCTGAAAAAACACATGAAACAATTGCCAGTGAAGTTTATAAGCAATGTAAAACTTAGTGGAGAGGCAAATAACTGTCAGTTTTTGTCAATCCCACTAAGAAATCTAGGTCCCAAATTGCTTAACAACATGCATTTTGATGGYTAAATGCAAGGTCATTAGCAGCAAGGCACACAGGTCCCAACGGATGAGACCGCACTTTGGAAGGTGGTTCTTTAGAAGGGGGTTAACCCGTGAAGTCCACCCAGTATGAGCACAAGAAGCAATGAGTAAGGAAGTATAAATATCACTGCATATGATATTTGAGGAACTATGTTCAATCTCTAAAATCATAGGAAGGGAAGGGACTCCCTGAGTCCTCAGATTTCATCACTGATGACTGCATGAACCGTCTCTCTGACACAAACACAAGAACTAGCCCCTCCAAACTTTGGTTTAGGAGAGCAGAACCTCACTGCTCTGTTGAGATAGAAACATTTTAATTTTGACCCTGGATTTATTCATAATTGTTTTGCACAGTTCAGTTTGTTCTTGTGCCAATGTTGTTGTTTCATATGACTGGTCCTTTCACCTCACATTCCTTCATGCCAGCGTCATTTGAGCAGACACATTCCCTCTCAGCTTTCCTTTTGCTAAGCTAACCCCTCTCCCATCCCAGGCTCTGCGTTGCCCTGCTCATCCTTCCCTCTGCTTGTTGCAGAGAGAGCTGTCATCGGTGATCAAATCTACACACAAATGTCTAAGATCAAGTCAATGACCTGTTAAAAACACTCCTGGGTCTCAGCTGAATATAAACCTTACCTAATGCACGCTACAGCCACATGAGTCTTTTCACAGCTCAGAAGGTCTCTTTCTGATATACCTCCGGCCCCCTTTCCTCTTGGTCATTTCTAGACAACTATGACTCATAGCCAAATACTTTGTTATTAAACACCAGGGGCATGGAAGTGCATTTTTGAATTACTTAACTGCACCCTAAGCCTGCTACTTTATTCCTCAGGTTCATCTACTTTTTTTCTGGATGTTGACAAAGAGAAAAAGACTCTGATAAGAGCTGTGAGAATGGTCCAGCTTCTGTGACACATGCTTTTCATCAAGACAGGAAAGAAATGCAGTGAATTTCTTGTAGCCAAGACAGAATTTAGGAATTGTTTTGCTTTGACTTATAGACATCTGGTTTGTGAGGTCACTTCTATGTAACAAAATAGGGGCAAGATGCTGTGGACAGAGGCGGAATTAAAGAAATCTAAAGTAGAAGCAGGGGGGCATCTTTTAAAATTCCATGTGGATAATTAATTACTTGAAGAACTCACCGATGGATACAGTGAACTCTTCACCCTTAGAAAYCATTAAATTCAGACTGACTACCTTTCTAAAATGCTCTATAGTTCAGGTAAAGCTATGGGTTTGACATCAGAGTCACTATTAACACTTCTAGCTTCTGTAAGACAGGACATCGAAGTAGATTATTGTATTGGATTCCTGTGGTATGACTGTCCATCAGCCTATGAGAAAATACAGCATGATTAAGTAATCTGATYTATGAAAAACTTTATCTTTGGAAAATATTCCCCATCAAGTTTCTTTATTACTMTGGTTTTGTTTGATCTATTTTTGACTTGTTTTCTATATATTCAGGCAAGTGTCCCTCTGATCATATCATCTTTTTTTCAAACTCAGAAACAGCAAAATCTTTCCTCCCTTTTCTGAGTTCTCATGYTGTCTTATCAGCTGTCATGTGGCTATCTCAGAGTGCAACAAGGGTTTAATTACATTACAGAGCTATAAAAGAGCTGCTGCAACTACAATCCAGGTCCCTGTGCTACAGAGCTGAACATTATTTTCACTTTCAGAGGTGGATTCAGAGGATGAGCAGACCATCCTCCACCCAACATTTGMTGTGACTCTGCCAGCATCTGGAATGACCCTTTCCAAACTCTCCAGTCTTTAATGCTCCTTTTAATTCTCATTTGAAATCTGGGGCAGGAGCTAATCATTTTATCCCAAGCTATGGGGGGTTGGGGGGGCTGCCTCCTGGCGTGGTTCCCAGCCTATCTCCATTTTGTTCCTGGGTTACAGCCAGCAGCTTATTTGATATATTGTTTCCCTAATTCCTGTCCTCATGCCTTGTCATAAATCATTGTCAGAAAAGCTTCCCTGCATTTCCATTTCCTCATTTACTCCTGCACACTATTTTTCTAGTCCACATTTGAATGTTTGTATCCAAACAGTATTAGATACACAGATAATTTTACAGAGACAAAAGTCACAAAACAAATGTTTTATCTGCCTGCCAGCTTTACCATAGCTATCTAAGCACTGAATATTGAATACAAGAATTATTTTTTGATGACATGCTACCACCTATTCCAAGCAATCACACAGTCATGGTTTAAGAGGCAAATGAGCAAGAACGGGGTCTAGTTTTAGGACTGCRGTGAAATAGCATATTTAGAGGCACTGATCAGGACTCATAGCTCTGTTTCTCTCCTCCTGGTAGCCCAATTCTAAAAAGAAGCCCCGACATCACCAAATCTCCACTGACAAAGTCAGAGCAGCTGCTGCGAATAGATGACCATGACTTCAGCATGAGACCAGGTTTTGGAGGTATGAAACATGCCTATTCGTCAGTGGTATTCTTCATCATAACTTTTTAATACTGTAACAAAAGTTATATCAACAAGCAGATCAACAAAGCAGAGCCTTTTCTGTCTCTAATTTCTGTTATTTTGTGTCATGGATTCATGACATATGTGAGGGGATAGGGTTGCACTGAAATAACCTTCCTCCTTCCCTGAATAAATAGCTTAACCAAAGGCATGGAAACATGAATAGAGGCAATTTAATATTCCTGGTATTCAATGACAATTTATTCTGAYAAAATCAACTAGAACAGCTTACATTTATTCCTAGATGTCAGGAATTCTAGGACTTTGTTGCAACGTTTGTGCAAAATCAAATGTTGTACCATATTTACAGATCTGGCCATTTCATTTACAATAAGAAGGAAAATATTTTGAATGCCGTGTGTTAATACTTTGCTCACAGTTTTGTGGCTGCGTGCTACGGCAAGCTAAGCTTTTAGAGAAATGGATTAAGGAGAACATGYTTTCTTCAACCTATCGGATTAAAGAATGTTGTAATTTATCTACCCTTTCTGGCTGACAGATGGTCATTCAAATCCAGGATACCATTATATTCTCTGATAGGAAGAAGATTTTATTGCTAAATGCTCAATATACAAAATACCAGCATGTTCAATTAATTTAAAATGGTTTTAGTTTCATAGCCATCCACTAAAGTGAGCATTGTTTGTCTGCCAGATCTCCTGTACTGTAATTGCCAGAGGTCAAGGTCTGGAGGAGGGAGAAAAAATAAAATCCCTGTTATGTCTCATTGTAGCCTGACTCTTTTCCTCAGGAATCCCAGACCCCGTGGCACGTGCCTCTGTAACACAGCCTCTTTCACAGGCAGCCCTCATGCCTTCTCATCCGCAGCCAAACACTGAATGACGTAAAAGCAAAATAAGTGGAGTAGCTCTCAGGGATCTTATTAGTCTGAAAGTGGAGCAGAGGAAGTGAGGGAAAAATTAYGAATAATTCTCCCACATCCTCTCAACTGCACCTCCATGTCTCTCTGTGTGAGTGGGATGTGCTGGAGGATGGTCAATCCTTGACTTAAGCACTATAGTCATTATTTTTAAATTTTGAAGGACAGGTTTAGAAAGAAGATCCCATCCTATACTGAGAATCAGGCAGCTCCACCAAGATTTTYTGCGTTTTGAATGCATTGCAAAGCATATTATAGCCTAAGAAATGTGTATGTTGATTGTTAGAAAATGTAACAGTAAAAAGCAATATAGTGGAGGGGAAGTCAGGAATAAGTTAGTCTAATTGCTGATTTTCATTGTTATTAAGTTTTTATTACGAATTCCAGTCACTGGAATCAGTTAGTTTACTATTGTTTCTTTTCTAGACTGAACATCAATTTTTATCTTTAAGATATGAAAATCAGATGGTTACCTTGTCTCACCAAGTTTATACTTTCTCGACTTTTTCCAGGCCCTGCAATTCCAGTTGGGGTAGATGTCCAAGTTGAAAGTCTGGATAGCATTTCTGAAGTGGATATGGTAAGAATAACAGCTTTGTTGAGGTGGGAAGGCACCTTTAGAGATCCTCTAGTCCAACTCTCCTCCTCAAGCAGGGGCAGCGAGAGCAGGTTGCCCAGGACYATGTCCAGTCAAGTTTTTAATAGCTCCAAGGGTGGAAACTCCACAAACTCTCTAGGCAACGTATTTGACCAGGATCTGCCAACAATTAGTTCCACTGACCTCAAACTACTATTTTCTCTCTCTAAATGTCTCCAAGCAAAAGAAAGAAAAGTTAACCAGACCTTTTATTTTCTCTAGGAGAAAATGACACAGCACTGCCAAAACTACCCTCAAAAGATTTGAGTTTTTATGTTTTGTTAAGAAGTGATAAGATTTGAAAGCTCTGAGGAGAGGAGAACAATTAATGTGTTAGTTTTATTACACTTTGTGCGATACATTGCAGGTGCAATCTGGTTTCACCTGTGTACTGAGCTTGGTCAGGGGCAAGCTAGCTCCAAACCAGAAGCCRCGAAGCTGCCATTAGAGCAACACTGGGTCAGACTGGTAAGTCCTGCTCTCTGCAAGGCAGCCAGAGTGAGCAGCAGTCTGTACATGACAGTGGCAGCATACCCATCTTGCGATAGCACTGCGGTGAGAACAGAGGAGCTTGTCATTTAAATGTCACCTCAAAAGACAGGCTCTCTCTGTGGTCAAATTACTCATCCCCTTGGGAAGTGCACAGCCGCAAGAGGCTGAAAGTTTTCTAAGGGCAGAAGTTTCTCTAGAATCTGCCTGCGGTTCATTAGCAGTTGTATCGCCCCTGTTGTGTACAGAGGACCAACATAAGGCTGCGTAGGACTTTCCCTTAATCTTTGCACTGATGGTAAAGCAGGATTTCAGGAACAGTCAGGACTGATGGTGGCATTCTGCACAGGCTAAATTCATTTCTGAATGTTCCTCCTTCATTTCCWATCCACCATGCAATTAGTAATGTGAAAACTGTCAATTTTCAAATACTCTGAAAGTGCTGTGGATTTTGACCTCTATGATTTTTGTTTTAGAAGCTTTCTTTGTTACAAAACACCACTGAAAGTAGGGTATGACTTCTGGAAGAGATTTTTCTTGGAAATACTTTACATCATACATGCATGACATAACCAGCCATGCAAGGGAGTGGGAACACAGAAGGAGAATGGGAGATGATCCCACATATAATACTGCAAGATCTACATCAGTTTTATGAATCCTTTCAAAACCCAGTTAGATCATTTCTAGAGTCTCAAAATGTCTCAGCTTTTGCTTTGTAAGAAAAAAAAATTACAGCCCAACACAAAACACTTTTTGGAATTTTTTGCTATTCCAACGAATGTGTTAATAGTTCTAATGATTTCACAGAAAGCTCAAACTTCTCTGCATTCTTAATTAATGACTGCTATAGGGCTAGAACGCTCTCATCTGACCTCTTCCCATGTCTAAACCAGGAATACAGTTTTGCGGCAGCACAGTCAGTGTTTCTCACTTAACTGCRTCCAGGTTGTTGCCCACCAGGTGTAATGTCCCTGCTCTGTGGTCTGTGGCCAGCCAAGCTCCTCTTACCTCAACAGCAGAGCCCCTCTGACGTCCGTGGTTTTGGCACTGGTCCCATGCTGTTAATTTGTGAGAAAGCTGACATAAAAGTGCAGTGTGTGGGATGAGTGGGGGAATCAGTGAGGTGAGAGAGTCTTTGTCTCTCCCTCGGTCTGACAGAAAAAAATAGAATCATTCAGCCATTTGATGGGAATGTTTCACCCAGCAAGGTTTCTGATCCTTCATGGGAGGTTTCTGAGCATATTTGGTTATTTCCAATTGACTTCTCTTAGCATGTGGCTGAACTAAACATTCCTATCCAGCCTAAAGAGGTTTCAGTATTACTGACCTATATGATTCAAAATTTGTGAGTCAGSCTCTGCTGAACGTCAGCGAATGTTTATTCTTGCCCCATACAGCATAGAAGTAGCCAGGTAGCCGCTATCAGTATGTCCTTCCCCGATGAGAGGCAGCAACTGAGAGGAGGCAGCTCTGTGTTGATGTGCGTGCGTGTGTGCGTGTGTGAGCTTGCATGTGCGTACATGCACATCCGGCTCATGTCCAGGGCTGAACCAAACAGGACAGCTCACAGCACTGCCAACAGTGCAAGCTCACCCACCTGGCTTTGCCCTGCCATGGACAAGAAATCCTTGTACAGACAGAGTATCATACYGTATCACGTCTAGCCAGCATCAAAYTTAYACTCTGCTGTGGGATTATAACCCTGGTCATGTCCCTCCACCATGCAATTCTAGCTTTTGCATGYGCTGGGATATTTGCAGTCAGCTTGGACTTCCACCACTTGCAAGGTGCAGTAGGGTTACAAAGCTGAGATATACCAGGATGYGTGAGGAGGCTGCACCGAGTCTGTCTGCGCGCACATGTTTTACCCCAACTCATTTGAAGGCCTCCAGCCACCTCCCATGTTTCTCTTTGTGCCCTGACCTTGAGCCGTGGGAGCTCTCAGCTTTCGCCTCTCCTAGAGTGTTCCCAGTCTTGGTGGCTGYGGGGGAAGTTTGTGAAGGTGGTCAGAGAGCCTCCAAAAAGCTTGAACACTCAAAGGCAAAAGGAAAGAACTCAACAGTCACAATTTCAAAGTTAAAAAAAAATAAAAGCTCTATTTTTAAGCAAACCTTATGATTTTGGGGTATTTCCCCTGGTTTTTGAATGCTGCCACTACTCCTCACAGTGTCCCCTCCTCCCTTCCTAGGTCTCCAAGGAAGAAACATGAGCCTGTCCCATCAGTGCCAACTGGGCTGCTGCTGCATGGCCAGTCAGAGCCACCCAGGCCAACATTTCTAAAACACCTTTCTCCYTGCTGCTGCTGTAGATAGCATCATGCTACAACCCCCAGTCACATGGGAAAAGTACTTTATAGCCTCGGGGGAAAAAAATTCRGAGTCAATTTTGGCTGTTAGCAGAATAACGATGAGAAAGACTTTAAATGGCAGAATCAATTCTTTCTAACACAGGCACCTTTGTATAAAAAGGCCATAGTGCTTTGCAAGATCGTTGCTGTTTGCTTTTTGAATGAACACATATCAATTACAGAGTTCTTYGCTGTGTACTAAATTTCATTTTGCTGAGGTAAATATATCAAGTTTTCCTTTTCTCTTACTTTCTGAATATTTACAAGAAAGTGAGGAAGTCATAAATGACATTTTAAAATTTCTTTAGGATGTCAAAAATCAGATATTTTTTGTCTGATTAATTTTAAAATTTATAGCAATCTATTATGGGCAATTGACTCTGAAATAAACACTGCTTTTGTGGGCTGTGCAGGGCAACTGTTTTGTCTGGAGGAAAGGTAGAAAAAAAAATTGTTACCCTACCCAAAACTGGAAATTTGTTTGCAAAAATAGCAAGAGAGTAAATAATGTCTCTGAGAAATGGATCAAAAGAAGAGGGAGAAATTACATGGTTGTTGGTTGGGGCAATTTCAGATGACACATTACAAAATATTGTGGTTCCCAGCTGAATAGCAGAAAACTAGGATTAATGTATCATTTCTAATGAGAGCTGAAAATATTTGATTTTTCCACAGAACCATAAACRCAAATGTTTATGCAAGAAAATGGGGCTTAACTTAATTTATTTCTGTTTAAAGGAGATAATAGCCAATTAGGAGTCAATAAAAAAGGTTTCCCTGAATGATTTTCTTTAAATCTGTATACAGGAAAAAAATCTTAAAGAATGCTATAGAATGGACCAAAATAAAAGAAAGAAGTGAAAAAAGAAAGAAATGACATGGTCAGTGGCTTTGGGAAGCTTCAGATGGATGCAATGTAAAACATTTTCTGGAATTATATTGACCTCCAGTGTAGTACTAGCATAGCCTGGATTAATAAACTACTTCKGAAAGCAAATTGCAAAAAAATGTATTTTAAAGGGATTGGAAAGTGTTGTGGAAAAAATCAAAATGACAAATAATTTTTTAAAAATAGTCCAAAYCCATTTAACTGCCCTGACGCAGGTACCATGGCAGACTGGTCAGCCTTAGACACTTTTCCCTCAGCTTATGGGCAACATGTTATGTTACACTGTATGACCCCATGCTTAAAGACATGTATGCATGAGCTTAATGCATCAGCTATGTGGGGGATCCTTCAAAATAAGTAAGGTAAATGCAAGCATATGTGCTTCTGGGGTCAGATCCAGAAAATACRATGGAGCTAGAAAAGAAGAAACAGACATCAGATCTAAGAGTACAATATGTGGGGAGAAAGAGCAAAAAAACCCTCCAAATTTCAGCCAAATACAGAAAACCTCTCTAGGTCAAGAGAAAAGGGGGAAAAGGCAGTAATAAAAAGATTTAACAAATGACGGAGTTTGAGCCTGCTCTCTCCTGTTATAAATCAGTCATAGCGAAAGAGCTGTGCCAGTYTATGTCATGTGGAGATCTGCCTCCAGCTATGATAACCTCTGATGGGAGGAGAGGAAAATCATGTCCCGGGAAAGCCTAATAGCTCTGGGTTTCTGTAGGCTTCAAACACCATCTCTCCCCTGTGCAAATCTCATCTAGAAGCTCCCCTGATAAGCCCATTAGGATCTTGGCTGAGACTCCATGACTTCTTTGCATAACCCTAAGTTGGTAGACTTGTGCCCTTGYCATTGCTGTGATGCAGGAAGAGCTCCCGCATTTCAGTGACTTCTGCCAGCTGCCKGGGTGAAGGCAGTTTCTGGAGGAGCGGTGGGGGCAGCTCAGGTAGTAAACATTTGCTCCTTTACAGTCAGCTCCCGAAATACATCATCAGGGGGYTGGAGGGTTAAGTGGTTCGTAGCTCACAGTACCTACCACTGCCTTGGTGTATTTGCTGTCTGGCCCCTGGAGCGGCTCACAGACAGGAGAACACAGTGTTTGATCCGAYGTCTGCAGGCCTCTGATTTCTGAACCTAGTAAGTCATTTTGACCTGAGGAGCAAGCAAGCTACAGCTGAACTTGGCCACTGCACCTTGGAGAGTGGATATGACTTCAGGAACTGTGCTTCATAACTTACTGTTGGTACCAGAGGAGAGAAGTCATTGCAGGAAGGTGGAGAGAAGATCTCCAAACTTGCCTATGGCAATAAGATACTAGTTGTAATACAAATCTGTCTATTTCAGGACTTCACCATGACCCTTTATCTGAGGCACTACTGGAAAGACGAAAGGCTGTCCTTCCCGAGCACCAACAACCAAAGCATGACGTTTGATGGCCGGCTTGTGAAGAAGATCTGGGTCCCCGACATGTTCTTTGTCCACTCCAAGCGTTCCTTCATCCACGACACCACCACTGATAATGTCATGCTGCGAGTCCAGCCAGACGGGAAGGTACTTTATAGTCTCAGGTAAAATTGCATTCAATCAGTGCTAGTTATTAGTGAAATGAGAGAGAAAGTATAGGTTCCTCCTGTATTTCATTTTTGTATGGCTTCATGCTATGAATAAATAAATAAATGTACTGACTAGCTGCTGTGATCAGGAGGAAAAATCCCCTTCCGTTATCATAATAAAAATGCGTGTGTGCACAAGGAGGCAATCTGGGCCAGTATTATATAAATAGAGTGAGAGTCAGGACTGAAACTTCATTCCTAGGAAACAGTTTGTGTCACCTTCCTCTAGCCAGTTGCTGTCCCTCCCGCTTGTCTGCCTTGAGAGCGGGATTTCCTAATCTGTGTGACTTCTCTATCCCCCTTGCAACTCCTAACACACCACATTCCCATTGCCTGCTGAACCTCACTAGCCTAGAACCAGTGGGAAGGAAAATCTGGATCCCTCTGACAGTAACTTGTGCCAGTTCATTAAGTGCCCTTTGCAGGAAGCGATTTTCTTGGTTCCTGCCAGCAATGCCTCTTTGTCTTGTGTGTGTGATCTACCAGCCGCGTACTGCAGTTCCTTGAGGGAACTCACCATGGAAAAGCAAGGTGTGACCACTGCAAGGCATTGCAAAGGAGATAAGGCACAATGTAAGGAAAAAGGCAATGTCTTAAAATAAACAAAAGTCCAGAGCAGTTGTCACAGAATCACAGAATGGTTGAGGTCGGAAGGGACCTCTGGAGATCATCCAGTCCAACCTCCCTGCTCAAGCAGGRTCACCTASAGCATGTTAGACAGAGTTGCATCCAGGTGGGTTTGAATATCTCCAGAGAAGGAGACTCTCTGGGCAACTTGTGCCAGTGCTCTGTCACTCTCACAGGAAAGAAATTTCTCCTCATATTCAGGTAGAACTTCATGTGCTTCAATTTCTGCCCACTACCTCTTGTCCTATCACTTGGTGCCACTGAAAAGAGTTTGTCCCCATCCTCTTGACACCCTCCCTTATGGTATTTGTAGACATTGCTAAGATCCCCCTCAGTCTTCTCTTCCCCAGGCTGAAGAGACCCAGCTCTTGCAGCCGTTTCTCGTAGGGCAGGTGCTCCAGYCCTCTGATCATCTTTGGAGCCCTCTGCTGGCCTCTCTCCAGGAGCTCCATGTCTCTGTTGTAGTGGGGAGCCCAGAACTGGACACAGTACTCGAGATGAGGCCTCCCCAGGGCTGAGGAGAGGGGCAGGATCTTGACCTGCTGGCAACACTCTTCCTAATGCATCGCAGGATACCTTTGGCCTTCTTGGCTGTAAGGGCACATTGCTGGCTCATGGTCAACTTGTCATCCACCAGCACTCCTAGTTCCTTCTCCACAGAGCTGCTCTCCAGCAGGTCAGCCCCCAGCCTGTACTGATACATGGGGTTATTCCTTCCTGAGTGCAGGACCCTGCACTTGCCTTTATTGAATGTCATGAGGTTTCATGACGTTCAATGTCACGCATACAAGTTAATCACACATATAAGGCAAACAGGCGTTGCTGGCAGGAACCAAGACTGGATCCAGTACCGATCTCTGGGGGACACTGCTAGCTACATGCCTCCAACTAGACTCTGTGCCACTGATCACAACCCTCTGAGCTCTGCCTTTCAGCCAAGTCTCAATCCACTTCACTGTCCACTCGTCTAACCCACACTTACTGAGCTTCTCTAGGAGGATGCCATGGGAGAGAGTGTCAAAAGCTTTGCTGAAGTCAAGGTACACAACGTCCCCTACTCTCTCCTCATCTACCCAGCCAGTCATTCCATCATAGAAGGCTATCAGATTGGTCAAGCAGGATTTCCCCTTGGTGAATCCATGCAGGCTACTCCCGATCACCTTGTTTTCCTCCACATGCTTAGAGACAACATCCAGAATGAGCTGTTCCATCCCCTTTGCAGGGATGGAGGTGAGGCTGACTGACCTGTAATTTCTTGGGTCCTCCTTCTTGCCCCTTTGAAGATGGAGTGACATTGGCTTTCTTCCACTCTTCAGGCACCTTTCCTGTTCTCCATGACCTTTCCAAGATGAAGGAGAGTGGAGCAGCCTAGCAATGACATCCACCAGCTCCCTCAGCACTTGTGGGTGCATCTCATCAGGGCCCATGAATTTCTGGATGTCAAATTTGCCTAGAAGATCTCTAGCCCAAATCTCCTCCACCAAAGGAAAGTCTTCTTTTCTCCAGACTTTCTCTCTTGTCTCCAGGCTCTGGTATTCCTGGGGGCTGCTCTTAGCAGTGAAGACTGAAGCAAAGAAGGCATTTGGTAACTCTGCCTGCTCTGCATCCTTCGTCACCAGGGCCCCTGCCCCATTCATCAGTGGGCCYACATTTTCCCTAGTCTTCCTTTTGCTGCTGATGTATTTGAAGAAGCCCTTCCTGCTGTCCTTGACATCCCTTGCCAGATTTAATTCCAAACGGGCCTTAGCCTTCCTCATCACATGCCTGCGTACTCTGACAACATTTTTTTATTCCTCCCAAGTAGATTGTCTCTTTTTCCACRTTCTGTGTACTTCTGTTTGAGTTTTGCCAGGAGCTCCTTGCTCACCCATGCAGGTCTCCTGCCCCCTTTGCTTTACTTCTTACTCATAGGGATGCACTGCTCTTGAGCTTGGAGGAAGTGATACTTGAATATTAACTAGCTCTCTTGGACTCCCCTTCCTTCTAGGACCCTAACCCACAAAATCACAGAATCAGTAAGGTTGGAAGGGACCTCTGGAGGTCATCTAGTCCAAAGATTTCCTGGTGCTGGTTCCACTGGTGCTTGAACCTAGGCCCTTCAGCATGTAAAGCAGATGTGATAATCACTATACTATCCCTCAACCCCCCTCCCATGGGATTCCTCCAAGTAGTTCCCTGAAGAGGCCAAAATTTGCTCTCCCGAAGTCCAGGGTTGCGATCCTACTTATTGCCCTGCTTGCTCCTTGCAAGCTCCTGAACTCCACTATCTCAYGATCAAGGCTGCCCTCAGTCTTCATATATCCAACCAATCTTCCTTTGTTTGTTAGCACAAGGTCTGGCAGCACACCTCTCCTTGTTKGCTCCTCCACCACCTGTGTCAAGAAGTTACCATTGATGCTCTGCAGGAGTCTCCTGGACTGTTTTGCCTAGCTGTGTTTTCTTCCAGCAGATATCAGGGTGGATGAAGTTCTCCATGAGAGCCACGGTCTGTGATTGTGAGGCTACTTCCAGCTGTCTGTAAAAGGCCTCATTGACTTCCTCTTCCTGATCGGATGGCTGCAACAGTGTCCCCCATGTTAGCCTGCTCTTTAACTCTTACCCATAAGCTCTCAACTTGCGTTTCATCCACCCCTGGACAGAGTTCAACACATTCCAGTTGCTCTCTCACATAAAGAGCAACTYCACCACCTCACTTCCTAGCCTATCTTTYCTGAAGTGTCTCATATGCACTTCCCACAGCTGCATGCACCCAATGGAGGCATCCAGCTTGAGCCACGTTTTGTTGACTTCCCTGTCTCTATAACTCTCCCTTTCCCCCACCCTTCCTAGTTTAAAGCTCTCTTTACCAGGCTGGCCAACCTGTTGGCAAAGACATATGTGCCCGGCTTAGTGAGGGACATCTCTCTCCCCATCAGCTGCCAGTCTTCAAACAGGGTACCATGATCATAGAAATGAAAAYGCTGTTGCCAACACCAGTGGTGCAGCCARTAGTTCATTGGGAAGGTTATATTTACCCACTTTATTTTGCAACAGAGTCTCAGGGCCTAATGAAATGTACAATTACTGTTTTTACAGGTAATTACAAAGAGATATAAATTACCCTGAATACAAATTTACCTTTACATTAAGCAAGACAACAGACCAAACATCCTTAGTCACACAACATAATGAGCTTCACCTGAGGGTATATAACTCCTAATGACTCACATGTACAGCTAAAGCAATGCAAACATTATGCTGACTTTAGACCCGTCGTACTTTTTATGCAGTAACTGTTTCACGTGCAATGCGTGAATGGTCCAATGTGGGAACAAGTGAGAGTTGTGACATCTAGTTTAGAGGTTGATGCTGACCCTGCCTGGTTTTCTCCCTTATTTTCTGCCTGGTGGAACATCTTTGAGAGGAACATATTTCTCCATCCAGAATAACCCAGTTGTGGGAGCACTCTCCAGAGAGATGTGGTGTTGAGTCTGTTAAGAAGGGAACTGAGTGTAAATCCATGTGTTCCCCAAAGAWTGACAGTTGTCTGATCACTGAGCAGCTAAGCTGGCAGGTTGAGGGTCTGTCAAAAGCAAGTAGGTGATTAAAAGAAAGTACAAGTTCCCACAGACTGCTCTTGATCATCCTTGGAGACCCTCRCCATCACAAACTCCCTATGCAAAACGGGCAGGACAGGCTCAGCCTATGAAACTTGATGGGGGTTAGGTGTAAACCGAACCACTCAGTCCAGCCCACATGGAGACCCTAACGGGAACAAGCAGGACCCGACCCCAGGCACCTGGGGATGCCTGTGCTGCAAGTAGAGACACTGCTGAGCTATTGATGTCAGGGGGCCTGTAAAGTGTGAGGCAATGGGTGGGGGGRGTCGTTCAAGATTGCTGCTTGCACCTTGGACATCTGAATTCCCATTCAGTCCTGGACAAACTGAACTCGACTCCTCTCCTCTCCTTAACTCCTCAAGGCAATTGAATCAAGATTTTTGGATGCTCCCAGAGCATATATAAAATTATACTATTATAAATGAGACAGACTAGAGGAAGACCAGAGTTTCTGTTTTATAGTGCAGAGCATTTCAGTGGTCGTGAGCTTGGACCAGCTTCAGTTCTATCTCTAGGTACCGTCTGTGCCCTCTAGTGGTTGATGTCAAAGTATGATTGCCAGGTTTTGAATAAGTAGCTGGCTATTCAAGGGGTGCAGAGAAAACTACAAATGGTGAAAAAGTTTCCTCTCTGCCCTTTCCCATTTTCTTCCCTACTTTTTTTCATCTGGTAGGAGTTTATGGTGGCCTTTCTAGTCATCTAGTCTAACACTARTTTGCTGAGAAGGACAAATGGCTTTAGCTCAAATGGAATGGCTTTAGCTCAAAGGAAGGTGCTTTTTCTCAATGAACTGTTACTGACCAGGTAGCTATTTAATAACAAAATAAACTCGAAGCTTTGTTATTTTTCAGTCACATAACAAGCCTAGCTTTTAATGTGCTGTTTCTTATTATTCCTAGAGTTACAGTAACAGCAATGTGCAACATGGATTTCAGTCGCTTTCCCCTGGACACACAAACTTGTTCCCTGGAGATTGAGAGCTGTAAGTTAAAGGGAGGCATGTGTAAGCCAAGGGTTCACACTGTGGCCACCTACACCTAGGTTTGATTATAAAGTAAGGAGTTGGTAAATAAATTGGAGGTCTAACCCAAGTGAGCAAACTTCAAAACTGAGAACAAATCCCTTCCCTTAAGTATTTTTTGATATAATTCTTTTAGATGGTGTTTGCAACAAGAAAATATACTTTAAACATCATTGGCAAATGCTGTCCTGTCAGTGTCCCCCTAAAAGTCAGCTGGGCTGCCCCAGCCTTCTACTCTGCCTAGGGCAGTTTGCCTACATGTCAGCAGTGCCCAGCAGCATCCATTCGCCCCAGGTACCTCCCTCAACAACAGCTCTTAAACTTCTGGGGCTGTCAGCCAGCCGGTGGCATTCAGCCCTTTGACCCAGGATCTTACATTTAGCTTGGAACATGCATTGGCATGTGCTGAGCTGTAGGTACCATAATGGCTATTCCACTGCATTGCATTAAAGTTTGCTGTTCTCCCCTAGATGCCTACACTGAGGATGACCTCATGCTGTACTGGAAGAACGGGAATGATTCCCTAAAAACAGATGAGAGGATATCTCTGTCCCAGTTCCTGATCCAGGAGTTTCACACGACCACAAAACTCGCCTTTTACAGCAGCACAGGTGAGTAACGGAGTGCCTGGTGGAGCGTGGGCTGTGGGAAAGGGGTCAGGCCCAGCCCTCTTGCCCTTCTTCATAGAGGAATGCCCCATTGGGAGGTCCAGGAGTGCCCAGGACCTTGATAGGGTCCAGGGTGATCTTGGCACTGCAAAASGTGCCAGCTATCGCCAGCCAGACTTCATGATTTGTTCACTGCAGTGCTGCCTGCACTGCGCCATCCCTTCCACGTTAATAGTTACAAAATTATCAGATRCATTTCTGTTTAGAAAGGCATACAAAAACAGGACCCTGATTTTCTAAGACCTTTGTACCCTGAAGTCCTCTAAGAACTGACTTGCACAGAGGATTTCCAAAAGTTGATTAGCACTTGCCAAAAGGGAATGTTGCTTCAGACTAACTGTTTTCAAATAATTTGATGTTCCTTGTCTGGAATGAGGAGTGCCTTATTCTGAATGCACTTAATCTCTATGGTTAGAAAATCCAGAAAGGCTATTCCCCCTCAAGATCACACTAGGCCTTAATATGAATTAAATGCCCTGGGTGCACAGGTTATGTTATCTTCTCTGGAAGACCTGCTCCTGAGAGACACGTAGGTTACAGCAGTCAGTTCAATGAAGATTCTTTTCTGTCAGCTGAAACGTCTGTGGTCATTACTTGTGTTTTCCAAAATCAGATGTAGCACTATTTCACTGGTGCACCATCTCTTGCCTGAAATTGGTTTGGCTTAGGTGCAACTTCTCTGGTTTCTTCTCTGTGTTATGCAGGATGGTACAATCGCCTGTACATAAACTTCACCTTGCGCCGACACATCTTCTTCTTCTTGCTCCAAACTTACTTCCCTGCCACTCTCATGGTTATGCTGTCCTGGGTGTCTTTCTGGATCGATCGCCGAGCTGTACCTGCCAGAGTTCCTTTAGGTAAAAATGATCTCGTAGTCAGCAGACCTAAGAGACAGTCACAGGCAAGGCCYTGACAATGAAGACAAATCAAGGAGCAAACACCAAGCTCTGCTTTTATKGCTTGTAACAGATACATAGCACGTACAGAACCAGTCTCAATATTCTTCAGAAATTTTAGTGAACAAGAATGTGAAATTAGCAACACTAGCAAACCTTAAGTATATTGAGTTTTTCTAGAGGAGAGAGGGTGGAGATAACACAGTAAGCTGAGCTGCATTATTCAAATTGCTAAGTAAGATTGTACTGCGCTGTGAGGGATTTAGCTTCTGCTTYCACGTCATTCCTCAGACAGATGAAGCCACACATCACAGGATTTGCCATAGGAGCTGAACTATGCTATGGATGTGAATCTCATTTGAAAATGGATTCTTTGTCCTCAGTTAAATACTATTTGTGTTTTTACAGACTTTGAGCGCTTCCATTTATTCCAGTGAACACATTTCAGGACTTTGTTTATTGTTAAAATTATGTTCTTCAGGGAAGAGCATATATACAGCCCTCAGGGAGATGGCAGTGGGGCATGTCCAAGTCCATGTTCAGAAGCAGTATCCAGTGCCTTGAGAAATCATCGAACAGGAGCATAGATGTCTGGGCCTAGGCTCTCCAAGAGATGTAGGCACTGCCTTTAGAAGCAGTTAGGCACTTAGATATTCCTGTGAGTTCAGTCCTTTGTGCATATATACATCATTTCAACTCTTGAATGGATTATTAATGTGAATAATCAGTGCTTGTAACAAGAGGGCCAGCTTGCACAGGGGCAAAGTGCTGCTGCTATGCAGTGAGGAATGTGCTCAAATCAGAATTAGCATTACCCTCACAATAAAAAAAGGAAAACCCCAGTTAGAAATCAGGGCTGTCTGGACCCTTCTCAGGCAACAAAATCCACCACTTAAATGTGAAAAAAATACAGTCAGGTAAACTGAGATGTCAGGAAATTATATCTGCGTCTGGTGTTAGTGATAAAGAGTCTGGTTGGAACATGCCTTATGAGCTCTCTGTCCTGGTATATTCTCAGGGATAACCACCGTGCTGACCATGTCTACAATCATCACGGGAGTGAACGCCTCCATGCCTCGTGTTTCCTACATCAAAGCGGTGGACATTTACCTATGGGTCAGTTTTGTGTTCGTCTTCCTCTCGGTGCTGGAATATGCAGCAGTGAATTACCTGACCACAGTGCAAGAGCGGAAGGAGAGGAAACTCCGGGACAAGGTGAGGTTTTCAATCTCCAATGCTGTTCTTTGCCACTGGGGAAAGGGGCATCAAATGTCTGGGAACTATCTAAAGTTGGCAGCTACAGTGTTTTGCTTTCTGCTGCCTTGGGAGAATCAATGCTGGCAAAAAGATGCCATCAGTAAAGTATTGTTGGTTGTAAAGATTAGCTGCAGATACCCAACACTCAAGCTCACCAGCGTTTCTTCGGTGTATGAGGGCAGCTGCATTCCCCCACCTATAGCCCTCCACTGCCTGTAGAAGTGGAATAGGTTTTAATATTTTACCTTTAAATATTTTGTCATTTTGAATATACAAATACAAACCTGTGAATAGCACCAGATGGATACTGCGTTTTGGGTGTCAGATAACACGGCAGATTTCCCTCATTTTTCCCCAGGCAGTGCCTAGGCTTATACGTAATGGTCCAGAATTCCCCCTTTTTTGCTTTTTAGGTAAATTATATACACCACCAAAATCTCAGCATCAGCTCTTCAAGTTGGGCAAGCCTAATGCATCCCTTCTCACAGGTTCCCTCTGTTCTTTTTTCTGGTTTTCTCAGCTTCAAACAACTGGCCCAACCTTTATTTACATGGTGATAGCTGTGCTTTAGCCAAATGAACTTTCTCATTCCCAAACGAACAGCGGTGCTAGAGGATAGCTGCTTTTTGCACAGCTCTCAGTTGTCTTGCAGATGTGAAACCGGAGAAGGAAAAAAGCTGCTGCCCAGCTCCATCCTCGCCCGCTGGTCCCGTTCTCCCTTGTGTGTCCCAGGAGCCTGACTCCACAGGCCTTTCCTCCCTCTGCCTTTGCAAGGAGAACAGGGCCCTGTGCACGTGTATCCGGACATAACTCATAACTGTGTCCACAGCTTCCCTGCGCGTGCAGCCTCCCTCAGCCGCGGCCCATGATGATGGATGGCAGCTACAACGACGGTGACGTGAACGAACTCGGGCACTACGTGTCCGAGAACGGAGACAAACAGGACAGAATGATGGTGCAGCTGGCGCTGGGGTCTGAAAGGGGCTCAGGCAGGCGGAAAAATCAGAGATACGTCAGCATGCGGATCGACACTCACGCCATTGACAAATACTCCAGGATAATATTCCCTGGTGCATACATTCTATTTAATTTGATATACTGGTCCATTTTTTCATGAGCATACGTAACTTCTGTGTTCACAGGGCATTGCCTCATTATATGAAAGTACAGTCTCACAGKCTAACAGAAAGAAAATGAGAAATGTTTTAATTTGAAGAAAAATCAATTATTTTCAGGATTTTTTTTTTACTATGTATGTCTCATCTTCAACATAAATATCTCTGTGCAAGCTTCACATTTGAGCTAAATATAGGATATACAATCTAACATTTWATACTTAAAGCTGTGCTATGTTCCTTCTTGTGCCTCATAGGCCACTGTAAACTATTTTAACAAGTGACAGTAATTGCCAGTTGCTTATATACAGTACATCCCCCATTTCGTGACCCTGAAATCCTAACTCTCTACGTACTTGAGTGCATGCATATATTTCTGGGCTCAGCAGACCTATCATATTCAATACCAACAAATACAAAGACTATGCAAATACACATTTGTGTGCAGGATGAAATAGTTATCGGAAGCACAAATTGTCCAGTACCAGGAAACACTTTGGCAAGGTTGTTGATGGCCAAAGCRTGCTTCCACTGTTTAATACATGCTGTGCTAGCAGTACTGAACTGATAGATCCAAGTAGTAACATGGTTTAGAACTGAGCTCTGTCTTGAGCATACTTAAAAGCAAAATAATCTTTCCAGGCTGTTTTGATTATTCCTTTAAAATTACTTACTGTGTACACTTATAAAGGAATTCACTCAGTCTGGACAGAAGTCAGATTTTTCTCAATGATAACCAAACCACAGGAGCTCTCCTTGGATTTGCTTACGTGGGAATTTTACTTTTGAGTTTCCTGGGAAAGGGAACAGGGTTTTCTACAAAATGTTCCACTGAAGACAAATGGGTCTACAAAGAAACCTCCCCACCCCGTTACAGAACACACCACTTCTCTCTGAGATTGCCTAGGTGTTACTAGTTAGCAACACAGAGTTGCAGCTTGTTGTAAACTCTTGTTCCTGCTAAAAGCATTGATAATTGCACTCCTTTCCAGGAAGAACCCAGTCCATTTTTAGTAAAAACATAATAGAATGGTGCTCAACCAGTGACCATACAGTTGTAAGGACTTTGTGTCCAAGTTACTAAAGATACCATGCCGAAAGCTTTGAAATGAAGGGTCTGTTTGCAGATCCAGGTAGCTGTAACCAACTCTGCTTTGATGTTGCGTCCACTGCGCCTGTACTCCACCATCCCCCCGTGCCCATGCTTCCAGGATAACACCTAGGAGATGCAGTGGGAACTGAGGCACTTGGCATTTACTGAAGTCCCARTTCTCCATCGCAGTTTTGCAGAACAACTAGCCAGCATAGCTGTTCTATATGGAAAAGGCAAAATCTGTGTAGTAGTAGTAGTAAACAAATTTCAGGAAAATAAGAATTTGCTGAATAGAGTCAGGGGCTCTTACAGTAACAGCATTACTGAAGATTTCTCAAAGAAACTTGGGTTGTTCAGTCAGTCTGCCGTCGTATGCTCTCTGTTTATATCCATACGGCTAAATGATGGTGGCAGGTGGCAGAATTTTAAACACATGCACACTTTCTCRCACACTTGTAAAATTTCTCACATGCACAGGACCATTCCTGAAGCGGATGTCTTTTACATATGTAGCTGCTCTAAGGATCAGACCAAAGAAGTGGCATCTCCAAAAGGCAAATGAATCTTCTCACATGGCAACTGCTCTGGACCAACTGATCTGTTGCTCTGTGCATTACGCTAGACATAATGTACAGACATTGAAATTATTTGAACATTCTTGATGCTTGTTTTTAATTTCATATGTAAATAAATTTAATATAAAAAAACTCAGCATTTCTTAAAACTGCTGAAATTATGACCTGCAAATGCATAACTGCACTGCATACTGCACTTACAGCCTACAATCTGTAGGTATGGCAATGAAATCATAGAATCACAGAATCAGTAAGGTTGGAAGGGACCTCTGGAGATCATCTAGTCCAACCTCCCTGCTCAGCAGGGTCACCTACAGCATGTGAGACAGGGTTGCATCCAGGCGAGCCTTGAAGATCTCCAGAGAAGGAGACTCCACAAGCTCTCTGGGCAACCTGTGCCAGTGCTCYGTCACTCCCACAGGGAAGAAATTCCCCCTCAGGGTCARGCGGAACTTCCTGTGSTTCAATTTCTGCCCATTGCCTCTTGTCCTGTAACATGGGACAACTGAAAAGTGTTTGTCCCCGTCCCCCTGACACTCTCACTTCAGATACCAACAGGCACTCCTCAGTCTTCTCTTCCCCAGGCTGAAGAGGCCCAGCTCTCGCAGCCATTCCTCATAGGGCAGATGCTCCAGCMCTCTGATCAYCTTCGTAGCCCTCCACTGGACTCTTTCCAGTAGCTCCACGTCTCTGTTGTAGTGGGAAGCCCAGAACTGGACACAGGACTCCAGATGAGGCCTCCCCAGGGCTGACTAGAGGGGCAGGATCACCTCCCTCCACCTGCTGACRACACTCTYCCCAACGCACCCCAGGAKACCATTGGCCTTCTTGGCCACAAGGGCACATTGCTGGCTCATAGTCAACTTGCTGTCCACCAGCACTGTCAGGTCCTTCCCTGCAGAGCTGCTCTCCAGMARGTCAGCCCSCAGCYTGTACTGATACAYGGGGTTATTCCTTCCTGGGTGCAGGACTCTGCACTTGCCCTTGTTGAACCTCRTGAGGTTCCTCTCCACCCAGCTCTCCAGCCTGKCCAGGTCTCTCTGAATGGCAGCACAGCCCTCAGGTRTGTCAGCCACTCCTCCTAGCTTGRGATCATCAGCAAACTTGCTGAGGAGGCACTCYGTCCCCTCATCCAGGTCATTGATGAAGAAGYTGAACAGGATGGGACCCAGTAGTGAGCCCTGGGGGACTCCACTAGCCACAGGCCTCCAACTGGACTCCATGTCACTGATGACSACCCWCTGATCTCTGCCTTTCAGCCAGTTCTCAATCCACCTCACTGTCAACTCATCTAACCCACACTTCCTGAGGATGTTATGGGAGACAGTGTCAAAAGCTTTGCTGATGTCAGCAAGAGTCATAGAAGGCTATCAGATTGGTCAAGCAGGATTTCCCCTTGGTGAATCCATGCWGGCTACTCCCGATCACCTTCTTTTCCTCCATGTGCCTGGAGATGACATCCAGAATGAGCTGTTCCATCCCCTTTTTAGGGATGGAGGTGAGGCTGACCAGCCTATAGTTGCCTGGGTYCTSCTTCTTGCCCTTTTTGAAGACTGGAGTGACATTGACTTTCTTCCAGTCCTCAGGCACCTCTCCAGTTCTCCAYGACCTTTCAAAGATGATGGAGAGCGGCCTGGCAACAACATCCTCCAGCTCCCTCAGTACCCGTGGGCGCATCCCATCCGGGCCCACGGATTTGTGGATGTGTAGCCTGCCCAGATGGTCTCTAATCCTATCCTCCTCAACCAAAGAAAGTCTTCCAATCACAAAAATTAAGACCATTAAAAGACATATCCAACCATAAGATAATTTTACTACTAATTTCTGCATAGCTTTTCTTCACATGCTTATACGATCTGAACTTTGTCTTATRAAATTTCCTTCATATTGCATCATTCTCTAGCAAGTTTTTCCAAGCGATGAACCATAACCAGTTCTTAAACCATAAACATTTCAGTCTGATGAAGATGACTGGCAAAAGCAATGGAAAGGCTAGCCATGAGGTTTGGTTGCCTTCCCTCAATCTGAACAGCRTTTTATTCCACAAAGAGCTCCAAAATATTTTGGGGATGGCTTGCACAGAAATGTATTCAGGTTCTCAGCATTACAAGAACCCACTCATTTTCATGATTATAGGAACAGTACAAACAGGAGTACCATACTTTGTAGTAAGCTGCCCAGATATTAAATACGTGAACTACGTTACTTCGTAAGAAGCCTAATGCTATGTAGTTTGCTGTACCAGTACTGTATATTTCCTTATCTATATAACTTTATGCTACAAACATTCTTTAACCTCTGACCAGCATATTAAGAGAGATTTTGAAGATATGAATGGCAGCTGGACTATCAAGTTCCCTGACTTTTGGTGGGAGACTGGTTTCTTGTGGGATTTTGAAAGTTTATCTTCTGGTATGTCTTTCTAAATGGACTCCCCAGCCTCCATTTTTGGATTTACAGTGTTAATTTTTGTGTTTTACTTTGGAAACTCTAGTGCCTTTTCAATCTTATATATATATATGTATATATATGTATTCTATAACAACAGGATATGTCATATACAGCCAGTGTTTGCTATCAAGAATTGTAATCATTAAACATACTTACATATGCAGTTTGGGAGATTTTAACCTTCCAGCGGATGGTTTTGTAACCAGTCATTAACATTGCACTCCTTTTCATTTCTGCAGTAAGTCTGAGTGATTTGTTTGTTTTGGCTTCTTTCTAGAAACACTCAAAACCACAATAAAATTTCACATTTGTACAGCACTGCATGCTCTCTACCTTCAGAAGAATTATCTCTCTCAGTTTCTCAATGCACATAAGACCATTTTGCTCTGGACCTGGTCCTGTCAAATACCAGATGTCCTTAAATTTTGTGACACTGATGTTGAAAGATGGATGGYTGCCTCCAGGACATGGGCACCCCTGCTGCGCAGCTACTGGCCCATGTAGCTGCTGCCCAGACCCACAGGCGCAACGACCCACAAGTCTAATGCAGAGGCCTTTTCCCCCTTGCCCAACTCCTGGGGGTTGTCCGCAGGCCAWGCAGGTCCATGGCCCCAGGCCCCCATGGCTGGCACGGAGACCCTCACCCGCGCTGGCCGTCAAAACCAGGACTCCAGTGCAGCTGGCTGCTGGCACTGCAGATGCAGCCACCATCGCCTATGGTCTGGCTGCAGATGTTCATCTGAACTCCCTCAACTCCTGTTTCTCTAGTTACTGGTGCCCAGTGCTTACAGCACTTGTACTCAGGGAAGAAAGTAAGATGACACCAAAAGCTAGTTAAGAAAAGATTTAGTGAGAAGATAGGACAGACTAACGTGATCAAGTGCAGGGCTTGCTCATCCAAGCATGCTGACCAGCTGCTCCTTATACTCAATGTCTCATTATATATCCCCTCCTATATATTCTCCCTCCTTTTCCACCCCTCCAAATATTCCTTAGGAAGTTCTACATAGATCCACAGATCCCCTCATGTTCATCTTGTTTCCCTGCTCTCATCATTTACAGAGACCAGGTTGGCTGTCTCTGCAGTTTCATATTGGCCCATTGATGAATGACTCAAGGGTTTGCTCTTTGTCATCATCTTCATTACTGCTTGCCTACAAGGTTTTGTGTCTCTGTGTGTCTCCTTTATTGCTTCTCCCCTTCCTTATTGTGCCTTTTGCACTGAAACAGTCCTTGAATTGATAACCTCATTCATGGAGACACTCTTGCACTGCACAAATCCTTACACCTGATACGACAGGGAGCTCCGAGGTTTCACAGGCAGGGTTCGGATAAGGAGCCTGCGTGTGAGTTTTAAACCACAGGGAAGATTATAGYAAGCTTCTTTCCCTCTAGACTGTTTATTACATGTTCCAATCCTCATTTTTCTTRTTTAGGACGAAACTTCATGATATAATTAAGACCAAATTCTTGGAGGTTTACTGAAACCTCCATTTGGGATGACAATAACAATTATATTTTGTTAGTTTTAGATGCTGAAGCGTATTGAAAGGTCTCTGTGGATTACGGTTAGACGCTCACAAGTTTTGTCATGTTGTGACGCACTAATAGAGGGATGTCTGGGATCTGCCTTCACATGTCTAAATTAAAAGTCCCAGACACTGAAGCCTTTAATAATTCTTAACAATGCTTGATAATTACTGATAAGATGAAGCAGCAAGGAGAGTTGAGAAGAAAATTCAGTCAGAAGCAGACAGAATAAGAAGAAAAGGAAGAAAGATTGGTAGTCTCTTTTTCCCATTGAAAGGATATTCTCATAATCATCAGATCATTAGATAACCCTTTCTCTACATGTTTCATGCCTGAGCAAGTGATTCTCCCCATACAAAACGGATCCAGATTCCTTGCCAGCCCTGAGGAATGGGTAGACATCCCTGGAACTTACTTCTCTGATGCTTGCTTGTACAGCAATATGGTGTTTGATGGAGGACTGAAGAACAAGCAGTGAGGAACGAAAAGCACCTGTGAGACCACCTCTATTGCATGTCCATGATTGGACATTACCAGTTGGATGGCCACACAATGCACGAGGGCTGTTCAGATGCATGTGGAAGTGGAACAAATTGTAGATTGTGAGGAATGCTTCAGCCTCCAAGAAGTGGAAGTAGGTGAAAATATGGAAATTACAACTACTGTTGAATTTTAAGTACCTATCAAATGGTTATGATGAAATAAGACTCCAGTAACTTAATTCTGATGAACAGATGTACTGCATTTGTGGATTTTTTTTATCCTTTGATAAGCTCTTGAGATCTCAGATATTTATCAGTCAAATGGATTGATCCATTATCACATTTGCTAGTTACCTTTGAGACTAAACAGCTGAAAGGATAAGTTTGTATAGGTACCCTAGAACAATCATTAATAATAGTACTGCATAACAATGTATAGCTTATAGGTGTTAAACAGGCTATTCTAACTTTTTGCTTCTCGGTGTTTTTAAATAAGCAAGGTCACATACAGTTGTGGCTAAGAAAAAACCTTGACCAGTTTGTCAGATACTCCTGGCTTCTGTAAGTGCTTAAGGAAATCGAAGATGGCAGCAGTTTTACCAAAATTCTCTACTAGGCCAAGGATGCCTAAGAGCTCTGAAGAGGGACACACTTTTATTCCATTAAACCACCTAACTTGCTCAGAACTTGCCCAGCAGTTCTGAGACAGTGGCAGGCTGCTACACGGCTGGCTGGCCAGGCTCAGGAGCAGAGGTGAGGAAAAAGCTCTATTAGAAAGAGGCATGGGTACCAGCAGCAATGCAGTAGACATTTCAATCTTCAGATTAACTTTTATGTTTATTGTACTGTTGATCAAGTATGCCTCAGAGGACGTAGCCTTCCTCACGATAATTGTGTCCACATGAAGTAGAAATTCTTGAGGGACTGAATAACAACCTCACTGGAAAATGTATTATTTTTTCCCTCTGGAAAGATAGTAAAAGGAGTATGCATCTTCTGGGACACTGGTCCTGCCGCAGATGTAGTTCATTTCTACTAAACCAAATTCCCAGAAAGCTGGATGATCCAAGACTTTCAACTTAATATTTTATGGAAAAACCTCAACATTGGCATTCCTGGATAAAGTAATGCGGAAAGCCCTATTGCTTGTATTTTCTCCTGAGAGCAGGATGTGTGCATGTCACATACCAGAGGCTTCAACCCAAACTCTAAATTTAGCAAGTTATTCAAAGCRTTTCAGCAATAGCTAGTTTATGTCAATGGCTACAACACTTTCTGTCCATTCCCATTTATTTGGTGTAGAAGACTTGTAAMTCTTGTGGATAAAAAAACAATTAATAGAAACTCTTTCATAGTTTATTTCTTAATCTCTAACAGCTATAAAGCTAATGGTTTCATCACTATGACTATTTTCTTGGCAAGCATTTGTTTTACAAGAGACCTTTTATTTATAGATACTGTCACACTTCAATAAAAGGAAGGTTTCTTGATATTAAAACTCAGCTTGGGAATCTGAGGTATACATTCATGCCTTAGGACTAGTGTATATAGTTCTGTGGAAATTACAGTTTAAGGAAATTCTGTCAGTGTTTCAGTGTAAAAAAAGAACCTGTGGGCTGCAAAATATCTCTATTTAAAGAAAGCAAGCTCTGAAGCTCTCTACAACTGTTGCTTTACCTCTGTTACTAGTAAAGACAAAGTGAATATGACACTGTCTTAAACAGCTTAAGAAACTTTATAATTTTTACTTATAAGTATCTCTTATTTCTGAGGCATGCATTCCTCTGCAAAATAGTTTTGAATGGAATTTCACCTCCAACCTTGTTTCTTAGATCTAAAGCCCTGGTTTACATAAATGTCTCTTGCTGTTATAACGTTCCTAAAACTATTATTTTATTTGGAAATCAAGTGCACATCCAGATTGGTTTGCCACTGTATACAGCATTCACATAAAAAATAATTTTCAGAAATTTATTCCACTTTGTATAAAGACTAGACAGCCCTGTCTGAGAGCCACATAGCTACACGCCTTCAGCTGAAACGCTTAGCTGAAAGAACATTCTCTGCCGAAACCTGTGCTATCAGATTTGCAACACTTTTTCTGTGCCAAACAATTGCAGAATGCTAAATATACACACATAAAAACKCTGTAAAACACACCTTATTGTCTGTGTGCAAAAGCACATTATTTTACAACACCTTTCAACCTCTTCTAGTCTATAAAATGCTCAGAACTCTCTTTACACAGGCAGGGGCCTATAAATATGTAAATTTTGAAGACATCAACTGTAAAGAGATTTCAAAAAACAATTAGCAAYTTTATACTAACTCACCCAGAACTAGCACTGTTTTCTGATTTTTTTCTGTCACCTGCTCCCAACCTTTTGTTCATTGACACCTCTTTTCCTGCATCTTGTTCAATGAGACCTCTAGCCCCTCAGAAACACGCTCCTCCACTGCGAGATCACGCTTGTGGGCAATGCTGATGTTCCGGACCTTGTTTTCAGACAAAAGCCTTGTGTTATGGTTTAGGTCAGGACAGACTAAATACACTTATGAGTTACTATGCAATAACTGGATTTATGTGAAGGAGCCAGGATGTTTACTGTCTCTATGAAGAAAGCAATGTTCTAGGCATTATTAATGCACTGGACAATATAAAATTATAGAAATATGGTTATCTACTTCCCTTTGCTGGCTGCCAGAAGCAGTGGTTGTCAGTAGTCAGGAGGAGCAGGGTGTTAAGTGTGGTGGTTCCAGCTGCACAGCCTGGTCCCAGGCATCCTTGGAGACCCTCCACAGTCAGGCATCTCAGAAGGTAGAGTCATGGTGCCTCCTCATCAGTCTGAGGTGCATGAGGGATACTTCTTGAACAAAACTCTTCTCCTCATGAGGCCCCTGGACAGTGAGACAGGCAGCTAAGGGCTGCAACACTCACCTGGTCAAAGTCCCTTGACCTGCCAAAGCAGYAATTGGAAACAGGATATCTGACACTACGCTTCCTGAAATAGAACCTGAGGCACCTTTGAGTATAACAAATAGTTGCAAACTGCCACTGCCATTAAGCAAGTAGATTATCTTACACTGAAGTTTTCRGCAACTTCATGCATCAATACATTTATTGAACAAGGACTAAATGATTACAGAATATTGATTCCCTAGAACACAAGGCTACTTCCCCATTTAGTGTTTGAAGAAAGGCCTGCAGAACTCCATGCTGTAGTCMATGAAGCATAATTCAGCTGGTTACAAGTTCTTTCCCTCAAATCTTTTCATAAAAAAAAGAAATCCATCACATTTCATGTGCTACCTTTCTCCACCAGGCATACCTTTCACTTACATTCTAGGACAGAGGAAGCATGTAGCTTGGTAGGCCAGCAGACATTTTAATTTCATCATGAAAGCTGGACATCATGACTTTAAAAGTTGTGAATTGGTATCAGCCATTCAGAATCATTTGAGCATTTATAATTTATTACCTATGCATTTTGATTCACTGCTAAAAGTACTATTCTTGACAAATATTCTGATATTCTCAAATTACACACAGTYTGGGGAAAGACTGTAGTTACAGCAACTTAAACAGGCCAGATATTTTCATATACAGAGAGTGATTTATGAACGAAAATTACTCATAACTCAAAGGGAGATTTATTTCCACAGTAAATAAATTCTCTTCTATATAACAACATTGTGGTAGTAATATCCTAAAGCTAAACCCCAAGTTGCTTTAGTTCTGGACTTTATGAACAAACTTTCTGAGGTGCARAAATTTGAATCAACCAAGCCTCCAACCTTGGAAGATTTGAAGACTGCGCAGATGAAGTCAGGCTAACCCGATCTAGTGTTAGTGATACTCCCACTTCAAGCTGRAAGTTGGACTAGGTCCAGACTAAAAGAGATACTCCAATGATCTCAGTTGAGTCACAGCATAAGAGCTTGAAGTTACCTTGTAGCATCTACACTTCATCACGAAGTTAAACCCATTACTACTRAGGCCATGTCATAAGGTGAAATACAAGGATGTCTGGTCAGCAATGCAATGAAGTGGCTCAAATAGCAAGTTTTCAGAGTAACCACTTTGAACATCTTTAAGCATCTTTGCTCTATGATCAGATTATAAAAATGAGTAAGGCCCAAAACCATCTGCATGTTGAACTTGCCTGAAAAACATTATTTCAAAGTTAGTTCATTATTACCATAGAGCAGGAAGCATGTAAAAAGTTCATGTCCTTTACAAATGAAAATTCTAAAGTTTGTTACTTACATAATCATATCAAACTAGAAAAATTAAACATAGTGTTCAAATGAAGTCATGAAGCACTGTTACAGCAGAAAAGGTCACTATTATGAATTTGTAGYGCAATGAAGAGTGCTACCACACTGAAACAGGTTCCCTACTTAGGAACGTGATTGAGGCAAAGAAACATGAAACTTAAGCAGTTACCAGTGCCAAAGGGGGAGAGACCAAGAAAGAAGCTGCAGAAAAACACAGTAAGGGATACAACTAATCCCAAAGTTTACCATTATAAAGTTTTAATAGACTATAACCAGTCATTTCAGAAGTCTGACGCCTTACAACATATCTGCAGGCTAGAGAGAGAATAAGTCTTCAGCAAAAGAACCTGTTCCCCTTTAATTCTGGATACAAATACTTTAAGTTCAAAGATAAGTAGATCCTGTGTAAATATACAGGAAGAATAACCTGATTGTCTGGCGTGGTGTTTYTAAAAGGTAATATACTAGATATACAGTTCATCCAGAAGGACAGAATGCTAGAAACAGACTCCCTGACAGAACACAAGATGAAGGAGGGATCAACCATACATAACTGTGTGTGTTTGAAATTGCCTCCACTTTGGGTCATCTCCCCTGATGTAAATCCTAATTAAAATTTTTTTAATTCAAATAGTAAAATACCTATCCGAAATACAGTGTGACTTTTTTCTTGTAGCATGTCTGAATTGTTGTTTACTCCAAATACTATCCAGGAGGTATGCTTAGACATACCTATTTTTAAGATAGTACATTCCTCCCAATTTTAGACAAAGGACAAGAAAACTGAGTCACAACTACATTGCTTTATTGATATCAAAGCATCTTTAATCAGCACTTCAAACATCTTCATTTCAATTCCAGCAATAATTACAGCAAAATTAAGATGTGCTTTTATAGCAGAGATGTTTAATTTAATGATCTCAATTTAATTACATGATGCAGCCAACAGCCACTCAGTCTGGATAAAGAGAACCGAGAAGGCTGTAATACCTTCTCAGAAAGAAGTTCTGAAGCCATAYAAAGAAACAGTTCACACAGGAGGAAACAAAAGGCCAAATATGCTAAGGAAGTTCACAAACTTAACCCAGTAGAAACTTCTGAACAGCTGTGCCTAAAATCTGGCAAGGTAAGGCTTAAATTAAACATTAAGTGCTTTAGACAGTTTTACAAGGATCAGTAGAAATGATCTAATATTCAACTTACCCTGGGCCTGTCCATAGCTCAGAGTCCAACCCTCARTATGACTGTGCATTCATGCATTCATCTAACAAAACTGCCTGCTGATGAAAGCAAAAAATGCTTGCGTGCCTAAGGACCATCTTGCAACCTGGAAGACCCGAAATCATGTTCCAGTTCTTCAAACTGTCTTGCAATACAAAACAAATCCCTTCCTTCATCTGTGCCTCCAGTTCTTATTTATAGACACGGTTACTTCCTTTCTCCAAAGACACTGTATTGAATATATTAACAGATATGTTTCCTATTAGATGCACAGAGGCTGAAGTATCAGAGATCATAAGAATTGTCAAATGAAGCTGTAAGAGTACACAGGAAAACTGAGAAGGCTTTCTGTTATTTTGCCAAATATTCACCAAAAAATACTAAAGTATTTACAGTAAATATTTTATTTGATACTACAGAGTTAAAGGCATATATAACAGACCTTTTAAATTAGCACTACACACTCTGCATCACATCATACAAAGAAGCCAACCCAGTTGCGTTTTTTGCTTCTAAGAGTCTCTTGACAGTTCTTAACTTGCAGTCGGAGGTCTGTGTTAGAGTGCATGCACACATACATAAAGACACACACACATAGAGGGAGAACATAATTAAACCAAGATGAGGAATCTGTTTAAATTACATTTATTAGACAACTATATCATAGATAATCAACCTGTCTTTTGACCAAAGAGGTTTAGTTTCTGCCACAAAATATTTCAATCAGTGCAATGACCAGTGTTGTTGCAAATGTTAAAGCTAAATTTTAACAATACAGTATAATCCTGTTTTTTTGAAGTGATTACCATTAAAACAGGAAAATGTCTTTTATCATATCAATTTTATTAAAATTTTAATTAGAATTTATTATATTTATTAGAATTTATCATTTAGAGACTGGTGCTGTTAAAAATTCTTCAGAAATTATTTGAGGTACTCCGACCTCCTCTTAGAGAGTATGTTTAGCTTGAYGTCTTTTCAGAAGCTTAATACCTATGCTTAGAAAAATGTTAAGCAGTAAGCTGCTTTTCGCTCGGTCTGTCCTCATCTCAGTAATTTGCATCCAACCAAAAGATTAGTTCCTYCTCTGTGTTCACACAATCCTTTAACAAATCCATTAAAAAAACTCCTAACAGGTTTGGTCAAACAGAACTGTATCTAGACATATTTTGCAACAGTAATCTCAGCCACTAGAAAGCCAGGTAGTAAGGACCGGGCAAACTAACCATGAGACAATCTTATAAAAAGACTGTCAAGATTTAGAAAATAAAACTKATTTTTAGGACATGGGCACAAACAGGTTTGAGAATGTGGTTACTGCATAAGCAATCTTCACTKCAAGCTTCCCATATATTCCTGCAGGAATTTGCATAAAGACAGTTTAACATTACCTTTGTTTACCACTCCAWGGTAGAATGTTTGTGTCCTTTGCAGGACACAGTTTCACCAGTTTAGCTAAACTGTATAAATTGTTCAAATCAATTAAGCTGGTGCAAAACCTTATACGGACATTTGTTTTGTCTTAGAGTAGAATCTAAAGAAGGCATGCATGCCTTTCTCTACACTGGTTTAAATATCTTAATTTCAAAAAATATTTAGTTGCTAATTTTGATCAATAATTCTTTCACAACACCTCCAAAAAAATTGTCAGGAGTAAAGCCGATGCACTTCAGAACAATCCAATCTTGACAGATTCTGCTTCTGGACATACAGTTCCCTCTATTCCATTTCTAGGAGCTACTGTTGTCAAGAACAGGCACACCTCCAAACATGTACCCTTCTCTTCAAATGCAGGCAACTCAAGTTTTAAGCATGTGGACACATGCCAGGAGGAGCTTTGTTGCTATTGCTCACCTCTGTCTTGTTCCAAGAAAAAGTGTAGTCAGGTGGAAATGCTTTAGCAGGTCAAATTCAGTCTGTCATCACTGAGTAAATAATGCTAATTTTAGAATAAAAATGTCCACATAAAAGTTGTATTTTCTATATAATGGATATATCTATAGGAGTACAGAGAAAAGTCACTGACACAAGAGATCTAAACCTCTTCAACATTGCAACTGAAAAACAATGCATTTGAGATCTATCTCTGAAATTCATCATTTAATATAGCAAACATTACAGCTACATGAAATTAAACATTTTTGAATGATATTTGTTCTTCTACCCCAAAGTTACAAAACCCAAAATCCCTCACATTTCTTCAACCATGTTTATCCAGATTCTTCTGGCATTCAAAATACAGTTTCTCCATCAAGTCATCCCCACTAAGGTGGAAAACAGATATCTGAAGTTTAGTGTGACGCACATGCAGCTCCTATACCAAGGCCAGATTCTTTGCTTGGTTCTACTGGATGTAGTTGCCCCTCTTCGCTTAGTTTCACCTGCCTGAAGTCTTGTCTGACTTTTTCTAGCAGATCTGGCTTGAAAATTACATCCAGTGCTGTCATTGCCAAAGCTTTTGCTGTGCGCAAAGCATAGAACTGAGCATTCTGTGACCCTATGGAAAAAAAGAAATTTCAGGTTAAATATTACACTACTTAATACAGAATCACTAAATTATTGCATGAAACATTTTATGAAATAAGATCTTTGGAGTTTATATTGAAAGGATAATCTCAAAAAATGCTGCTTGCCTAAAGTATGCCCATTTTCCAAAGCCTCAAAACATTTTTCACATGCAAGTATTTAAATTTCTGCTACTGCTTTAAATAAGCAAGACAGAAAACTGGAAAATGAAAGTGTTCACATTTCCATTTTTAGAAAATGGAGAGGTTTAAAGCACAATGCTCTGAAAACATTATACAAATATGGTTTAAGATCAAAAATTTTTACTTTTATCTTAGCTTTAATAGGCTCACATTTAGAAAGTCTTCTGTGAATATGCTAGTAGAGCTAATCCTTGTAATTTCTTCTTACTGGATGCTACATTGAAAAGTCAGGTTTTTAGAGAATGTTCCACTATAACAAGTGGTAAACTTTCTCACATACAAATACAAAAACAGATATTCTAGATATCGTCAACTTTTTCTGCAACTCTGCAATTAACTTAATTGTTTCAGGGTCAGTATTCAGCTCAGATCCCATTATGCTTGAAGTAGTTAACKCCACTGCTACATAGGAAATATAGCCACATTCAGGTCTAGCACTCATGCTTCTACAGCTTTACTATGCAGCAGCTTTGAATACCATAGAAGCATGAGAGAGCTTTAATCTTCTGTAATTCCAAGTATTTATAATATCTAGATTTGTTGAAGTTGAGTCAGTAACCAGTCCCTACAATGCATAAGGATTCTAAATTTGAACTTCTAACCATTTTTCACTTCAACTCACCTGCAGCTTCTGTGTACTGCTCAGTATGATTCAAGGCATCTGAGCCAATATAAAAATAAGGATGAAGCCCAGGAACTACAAATGTAACATTTCCAAAGTCAGTGGAACCTAAAAGAAGTGGGGAAAGTTTCTGTAAGAAAATGTATGAGATACACTATCTCCAGCCTCTATCTAAAACTGAGTATCTTCTGTCTCGAATACTACAATATAAGCATTTCTAAGAAGTCTTTATGCATACGAACACTGCTGCCACTGAGGTGAATTTTCCCTGACYAGCTGTCCTCAGATGCTACTCTCCATTGCACTTTTGATCAATACCCATTTACTGATAAATTTTCATGATRCAAGTGTCTCCTGCTAGTTAGTTGCCAATTCAGAGAAGATGGAAGCTCCAGACCCTGGAAACTGGGGCTGTGCATCTATTTCAAGTTCAGCTAGAGCTCAGCTCCTAGAATCAGTGTATCCAAGATAGTACTTTTGCAGGCCCAACAGTTACTGCTTTTCACCAGCATGCACGCGTTAAATATGGGGAGGTGACAGAGGGGTGAGATTCTGAATTACAAATACTCTAAAATACTATTTTGAAACAAAACTAGATTGAGGATRACTTTTTCTGTGCTTTTTGATTATTCTCAGTTATGGAAACCTTAACAGTTTAAGCACTCATGAAAAATCAAATATCAGAACTAAACTCCAGATACAATGCTAAYGATTCACGGAAAATTCTTGATAGCAATATTGCAAACTTTAATGACAGGACAATTCTGCTTTCATACATGACTAGCATTGTCAATATGTTAGTGACAGTACTTATCTTGAAGGTACATTATCCATTTAAAAATACCATCCGGAAGCAGTAGACCAGTCATAGTAAGTCATTCAAGAGTTTGCAATTACTTCAAGTTCCTTTTTCTACTCAAACAAACAATTCACTCAGTATCTAAATATAGCGTCAAGTTCTCCCTTGTTTATGAAAATTATATTAGAAATTTGAGAAACCAATGTGTGGTTATTGTGAAATTCAAGCACAAGAGGACGCATAAAATCACCTTGTTCAATGGCGAGGGGAAAAGGGATGATCAGTTAGGAGCTCTCCATTAACTTTTTCCAGGCCAGAGCTGTGAGAATTTTGGGGTTTTTTTCTGAGATAGCAGATGAAAGTGCTTTTCCAAAGACTTGAAATTATTTCTAGCTCATTAAGTAGCCTCCTTATCAAAGTAACCTTACTGGAGAAAGGGTATCACTTAGACCTTAAGACTTCGCAATGCACTGACTAAAGAGTATAGCCTCTACATGGAAAGAGGATCATTAAATGCAAGTCCACAGAACCTGCATTTTGTGATTAAAGAGGATAAGATTCTAGCTTGCTATTTCTTCTGCTTATATACAAATAGAAGCAGGAAAATGTGCTCAAACAATGATCTTTTCCCACAGAGTATTTCCACAGTATGGAATTCAATAAAATCCAACTCTTAACACAGCAGCTTATTTTAATTTTCAATATTCTACGTTGTTAATTCATTTTTGATCAATCTACAAAGACAAAATGGAATCTTAGGAGTTCCAAACTATACCAAAAATGCTAGACTGGCCTTACTAATCTCAAATAGACTGCTGGAAAGACTGAAGTTTTTCCTGCTTTCAACTAACAAATGAAGCATTAGAAATTTCTGGTGCATCCCAGCTCACAACCAAATAGTTCCACTACAAATGGTCATATCCAAACTTCCACCAACTTACATGTTATTTTTGCTGAATGTAAGGTATCTAACTGGGCATTTTCTAGTAAAATATAGAGTTTACCAGGTCAGTTTTTAATAAAATTGATAGTCACATTTTCCCTTTATCAGGAAAGCATTAAGCCCTTAGTCATAATCCAGCAACACATTTAAAACATCAGCTGTTCCAATATTTCCATACAAACAACTGGAACTACACACTTGCTAGAGCTGTACAGATAAGATTTGCTTCTGGAAGCATAAATAATGGTAGTTATCAGCACAACATAGACTTGCGCACAGCCTTCAACAGAAACACATTAAGAGCTCCAGCCTCTCCACCCTGTAGCAGATACTGCAACCTAGTCACTAAGCACACAATAGAAGCCACAACTGCCACATACATGAAAGGAGGAAAAATGCAAAGATTTCAGGAAGCCTTTATCTAGAGTCTTAAGCTTCAAAAGTGGTATTTTCAAAACATACTGGCTCCTTCTTATCACCTACATCAATCTTGTCTGCAAGACACCAATGAATGTTTAAAATACCAAAATTATCACAAGTGTGGGGGCCTGCAATGTGCTCAGCTAAGCCGTTTGCTTTGGAAGGATACCAATATCCTGTAGTAGAACTATCCTAACAGCAGAAGAAATAGGTCATGGCACCCGGTCAAAGCCAACTCGGATTCAAATTTTCACACCACTCTTGCTGTGTACCAAATAAGTGGAGTTTTCCACAAGGGAATGTAATTTGATGGACTAAAGGAATTCTTCAAAAACACTTAGCTGCCTARAGTGATACCTGTAAGCAGACCGATACTAATACCCATGTAGAGGTGGCAGCGAGTATGCTCATCTGTTAACGACCTTTCTGCTGCACAGACATGGAGAAGCAACTGAGCTATCTTCCTTCCCTTTCAACAGAAGAAAAGGATATCCTAAAAGAAAACATTGAAAACCATATGAAAACTGAACAGAAATAGAGGTATTGAAAAAGATGAGACAAAACACTCAACCCCCCCAAAAAGGGTAGCATATGAAATTCTATGTCTCCAGAGGATGTGCTTAAGTTATCACTCCCAAATCTCCACCACAATTCACWGGACAAGCTGTGGGGGGAAGAAAATCCAGTAAAGCCTAGCTGCACTGTAAAATAAAAGCTCAATTGCTTGAGAATATTCTGATACTTGATAAACAATTAAGGACAGGCATATTAAACAAGTTAACACTTAACACTTAATGCATTATGTAACTTGTATATGAAAACACTACTGTGTTACGATTACATGTTTRTACCGGGTCCATCCAAAGGGTCTCTGAAACAGCAAGGTCACCAGTATTCATGGTCTTTAAACACTTAGTAACAATGGTTTGTGAGGGAAGCAACTAGCACAGCTACAGAAAATTTCACTACAGTTAGCATTCTAAAGACAGGAAAACAAGGTACTTAGCCCCCTTTTAAGGTCAAATGAACAAAGCAATAAATGTTGCTTATACCATATTGAAAATCAGTAAAGAAATCTGCCTTTAGTTATATTTGTTTCTAAACCAAGAAAACTAGCCAATTAAGAGAAAATATGCTAGTGTTGCCTTAATTTAGAAGGAAAGTAACCAACAGAGAAAAAAGACAGTTAGATACAGTTAGATATGTCTCCCCGCCCAGAATACAACTGAAAGTTTGGAGAATTCCACTTCCAAATCCTGTAGATTTCAACTGTCTAAAGATGATCTGTTTTAATATAGAGAAGATTAGTATTGCAATCAACCATTTAGAATAAAAATTTTTGAATAAGCAAAATCTTTCATTTCTAACCAAAGAGAAATACTTTTAACAGGAGTGGAGCAAAAATGTTTTTGTATGACCAGTAGTGAAGGCCATGAATACCTTCAAAGGTCCACACTTTTGAGTAAGAATGTTGAAGTAGCAGCAGCAGTCACAGAAAACTTTGAGAGCTCCTGTAGAAGATTCTAAAGAAATGTAAAGGGTAAGCAGCAACCCACCTAAATATTCAAGAATTCACACTCCTATTACCATAGCCCTCAGAGACTAAGAAAGTTTAATAGTTTGAGACATTTTGGATCAGAGTCAGAACCCAGACACAAGCACCTAGTTGAATGGCATCCTTTGAAAAACTAAAGAAAGAAGCATAGAATTACTGATAATAGAAAGGTTTTTTTTAATTAGGGTTACTGAGATACTTAAAGAAGCTTCCACTTAAACAAAGTCCCTCTAAAACATTAGTTAGATGCCAGTTGATTTGTTCATCAGGCTTAGATGAAATTATTAAACAAAGTTCCTAAAAATTAGATCTCACCTCCATTTCTACAAATCCCAGGATTCTATATTTCAAAGCAATGATGAGCCTCAGTTCATCCCACACACTCAAGTTCAGTAAGACAGCTCTTCTCCTTCTACTCTCCTTCTACCCCCCCCCAAACAAAATTTCCTATATGAAATACTCTGAAAATGATTATTGCTTTTCCTATTTGTCAGGGAAATTTATCAACATCCAGAGCAAACACAAACTCACAAGCCAGAGGTATGATCCTTTTAGGGAGTTTTGATTTTCTAATTTGATTTTTGTCTTCTGACCAGAGTATACTTAACCTACCTCTATCCCATTACTGTATACACTTAAGATGTAATCAGTCTAAGCTTGCCTTAATAAGAGCCAGATTTGAGTTACCTGACAAACCATTCAAAACACAGTCATCTGAGATAAATTCGATTCCAAGCTTCCTTCCATTCTCCTTGTAAACATTCTCCAGGGTTTTATTTGGAAGCACATTGTARTAATCTTGTTCACCACCTTTTATTTCCACCTAAGGAAAACAAACAGACGTTATTCCCCAATCTAAGCCAGTTTAACCTAAACAGTGTTTAATGATCTGAAAATTTAAGTACATGTCCACATTTTCAGCCCATATCAAAAACAGACCAAAGTGCTAAGTTCCTTTAAAAAAATTATAACAAGCTTTTAGCTTTCTTCATTTAGCCAAATACTATCTTTGATCAGAACACAGCTGAGGGTTCCTTCAAGCTTCCACAAGACTGTCAAATTCCAGAAGCATGGATTTTGCGTATAGCATTGTTAATTTAAAACAGTAAGCAGATTTTCTAAAATGGCCTCTAATAGATTTCAGTGCAGGTACTATTAAACTAGGCAGAAAGTCATTTAATCTTTTGTCAAATTCAATTTTACTATTTTTAGGTTAAGAACAGTCCCAATAATTACCGCTCCATACACGTTTTAAAATAAAGGCAAAAAAGTATCAGTGTCAAGCTTCAAGAGACCTTAACTTCCATTTAGAAAAGTAAAAATAAAACAAAATAAAAACTTTTTGTAATGCTTTTCTAGCTGGAGTGGAGATCATACTAGAAAAACAGCATAACTCAAATAGCCCTTGAAACTCACTAGCTCATGTCCATATACAATCCACATATCACATTCAYATACTCATCCATTCTGGTGACATTCTTTCCACTAAAGAGTTTTTAGCAGAAAGCCAAGGCACCAGCCTGTAACTACAAAGCAAGCAGAATCACTGATCTCAGCAATACATGGCAAGGTAATCATATAGGACCAGCTATAGAAGAACGTTATTTACTAAAAAGTGGGAACCTGGTAGCCAGAATTACTGTTTTAATATTTGCAATTCAGACAAGAATATGAGCACACTAATCAAGTTTGTTGACAATACTAAATTGAAGATGGGAGAAAGCAGTTAATAAACTGGAGGGTACAGCTACTACTCAGAAGGATCTCAACAGGCCAGAAAAAACAGGCTGACAGAAACCTTATGAAGTTTAGCAAAAACAAGTGCAAAGTTTTACACCTGCAAGGGAATAATACAGCAGTACTAGCTGGGGACTGACTGGCTAGGAAACAGCCCCACAGAAAATAACCCAGTGGTCCTAGTGGACAAGTTGAAAATGAGCCAGTAGTCTACCCTTGCAGCAATGGGACCAAACAAACTGAATTGTATTAGCAACACTGTAACCAGCTAGTTGAGGAAAAAGATTAYCCTCAACTCTTGTGAGACAACATCTTGAATACTGTGCCCAGTTTTGGGATCTTTGACTCAAAACTGGAGAGGACAGGGAAGGGCCACCAAGATGGCTGGTGGACTGAAGAACATGATATACAAGGAAAAGCTGAGAGAACTGGGTTTGTTCAGCCATGAGAAGAGGAGGTTAAGAGACCTTACTGCTATCTATAACAAGACAGCATKGTACAGAGAAGACAGAAACAGACTTCCCAGAGATGTCCAGTGGTAGAACAAGAGACAACAGATAAGTTGCAACACTAAACRTTCCTGTTGGACATAAAAATTAGGAAAGCCTTATTTGAGGTGAGAGAGAAGGGAACTGAATACTGTAAACAGGCTGCCCAGAAAGGCTGCAGAATCTTCGCCCCTGGAGACATTCAAAACTTCACAAGGCCCCAGATAACCCTGTCTAGCTGGTCCTGCTCTGAGCAGGGTTCATTGAACCAGATGACCTCTGGATGTCTCCTGCAGCCTAGATTATTCTGCGGCATTGTATTTATAAACCAAAGTTTGCTTTCAGGACAGCATTCAGCAATAGAATGTCATAAACATCTAYATTAATTTTAGTTAAGTACCATGCAGACAAATGTTGTAAGCCTCTCTTTTGTATTCTGGCCTACCTTATCTTCAGCGTAACAGAAATATATGACCATGAAGACATTCTTACTTTGCATCCTGTGGCCACTGCTGCAGCTTTGAAACAGTTTTCAACTTTCTCTATCAGAACAGAAAGATCTTTCACTGAAGGGGCACGCAAGTAAAACTCTAGTTCAGTGTAAGAAGGAATGATGTTAGGTTTCACACCACCATTTTTTATTACACCTATAGAAAGAGAAAGGTCATGTTACCAATGTTGTATACAATCGCTTACTCTTCAGCTTTGTCATGAATCTCTTAAGAACAAAATCAACAAAAATAAAGCATAAGTTGAGTATGAAATGACAAAAATATAGTATGTGGACAACATTTTTCTTCATCATGTCAGATTAGTAAATGGGATGTGCAAAGCCTTTCCAGTGTAATTTTCTCTCATTCATCTGATTAGACAGCTGTTATTTACCTAAAGAAAAAACAAAATAGCATTTGTAATTAATACCGTGGAAYTCAATGCATCAGAGCTGTTAAACAATCCTGTTGTTATTAAGAAATAGGGAAAAAAAAAAATCTGTCATAAAGGCTACTTCGGATTCCAGCCTTTTAAGTTTCCTGGACTAGGACATGTTTCTAACTTATTCTGTCAGCTTGGAGAGAATTTTATTGACTCTTATGTTTTTATGCAATGCTAAAATTCTTCACTTACAGCAATGTGCATGTGCTGCAGTGTGCAGAATGTTCAGTCAACTCTTCATGCTAATTCCTTGAAAATACTGGTGTGTGTGTAAAAAAATATATACATATGTGTAGAGGCACACAATTTTATTCATGGGTCAGGCTTGAGTTGATGACTGCATAGTTTTCAATTATGGCATCAGAAACGGTAATATAAAAATATTTAGTTATTTCAACAGTAAAACAGTGTATACCTCAACACCACATTAGATTTCAATGCATTAACAATGGCTAGTTGTTTTTAAAAGACTGTCCTTGCTCTCAGGCCTCTTACCATGAATTTGTGATTTCAGATTTGTTTCAAGTAGAATCCAAGAAACCGTTTTATCTGTCTGAAATGGAAATACTGCACAAAGCTACTGTGTTGCTTAAGACTGAAAAAATCACCACTATCAGGATGCAAATGGGCAACAAATCTTCAATTTTAGTGCAGAAAACAGATTAGGACTATGAACTGTACCTCAAATAAAATCCAATCTTGAACAGTCAATAAAGTAAACAAAGTGCTCAAATGATCAGTACCAATCTATAACAGAAAGAACAGCTCAGATGAGAGGGACAGACATCACAAAAAGCAGCAGTAAGCAAGCAACCATGCAAATTTACAAGGTACATGCCATAGWACCTTGTACCAAAAACAAGTAGCTTATGAAGCAAACTACTTTCACTTGTTTTTTAATGCATCTGTAAACAGAACTGGATAAAGTCAAACAGTATGTCTACACTTAAATTTCAAAGCAACTGTAATATCGAGWAGACAGCAGACCTAGCTTCAAAGAAGGTGGTTTACACAGCAGTTATAGCACATAGGTTATAAAAAATAAAAAGCTTCATCTACAAGGAGGGTACACTGATTAGTATAACTTCTTGAACATAACACATAACCTAAGAAAAAACATCTACGTTCCTTTTCTGTTTACTGCACAGGAGGAACAATGGACTATCAAATACTAGACAAACTCAAAACAAAACTGTTCAACTCTTTAAAGCATTGCTTAGAAATTCTAGAGTTTAAGTGATGGAAACTATTTCAATGCTTATTAGTTAATTAAGACAAAGACACCAGGATCAGTTGCTTAATACAGCTACTGCTGTTATTGCAAACCTGCAGCACAAAACCTGATACTGTTGTAAGGAAAACATTTCTAAAATCAAAACCTGCAAAACCATTTTTAAAACCAAAATTCTGGCTCCTTTCCCTAACATATTTTAAAGATTTCTGATTTGAAAAACAGTTTGGTGGCTGCCTTAAGCATCACTGTGGTTCAGAAAGTGTTATTTCCCSTTAGGTTTGTTTAGATAGTTAATTCATTACCCACACTGTTTAGTTTAGGTTCAGGTCCCACAATTTTAAACCTGCAATGCAAGTTTCATAAACAGCTCAGAATTAAGTGTAGTTTCCTATACTTCTACAGGATAGACAGCTAAAGTTAGCTGGAAAAAAAGGCTGTGTCCATTGTCTGAAATTCATTCAGTTGACTACATGGCAAAACTGTGAATGTATCTTCATCTGCAGCCCAAAGGCCTAGGACTTCCAGATGTCCATCCAGACTTCCTGGAGAGAAATCTGCACATGCATTATACAGATCACCTAAGCACAAGCAGCCAAGACACATGCAATGATCATTTGCTCAGGATTTCTATAAGTGTAATAGCTCACAGCAAGTGTTCCAAATAAGTGGAAGTCCTGTAGAAACGGCCATATTTCTTATTTTCAATTTAAAAAAAATGTGGATGGTGGAATAAGAGAAATCTGAGATTACTTAGTCTTATACATTTGCAAAAATACATACATTAACAAACAAGGATTTCAAGGCCTAGTACCAAAATAAACTTGGTCTTAAGGCGGGGGGGGGGGGGTGTCCCCCTTCTGAATTGCAACTTCAGATGCATGGACTTAAAATTTGTCAAACCTCTACTCAAGTACCTGTGTCCTCTTTTGAATCTGACCGATAAGTCTATTTTCACCAGTTAATTCTGGACACTGTATGATTTTAAAAGTTAGAGAAGAATATTTAAATGAAACATTGCTATTTCATATTTGAAGTGACTATACTAATTTAGTCTAATTATAAAGTACTTTAAATTGTGGGATTTTGTAGGTTAGTATTTGAACAGCCTAAAGTCTTACTTGCTGGACATTAGATTTAATGAAGCTCTCACCATGAACTCTCCAGGTTGGTTTCATTTGCTGTCTTAAAACAGACAGATTGTTGTATGCAAGAACAGCAGCATCTAATGCATTAACTCCTTCCCAAGGATAAGCAGCAGCATGAGAAGCTTTTCCATAGTATTTCACAGTCACACTAGGAAATAAAAAGCATTGCTTATTCATTTTTTCGTTCACTAAGAAAATCCTCTAAAAAGTTTTTGATTCACACAGCTGTAGTTATTTACCTTCTGCCTGGCAGAACACAAAGCAACAGTTTATAAGACACTGTTGCAAAGTTAAACTATCTCAACATAGGCAACATTTTCAGATCAACAAAATGAAATTATATCAAGAAAAATCAGGCAAAAGAACTACTGCTAATATACCACTACACAGCCTTTTTCTGCAAAGTACAAGTTTCACATACTAAGTAATTTTCTCCAATATTGTTTATGCCTGCCTGACCACTCGGAGGCTTCAAGTTTCTGACAAATTCTGCTCAAGAATAACATCCTGTTCTGATTCAAACTCAGAAGTTAATTGCCCTAACTCTTGTCAAACTAAAAAAAAGGACTTGCAAAAATAAACTACTGCAAAAGTTATTCTCGATCTTTCTAAAAATCACATTATACTGTACTTAAATATTATATTTGATATAAATTGCTTGGTTTCATTTAAAAGGGGCCATCTATCCTAGCCTAGCAAAATAATGTATTTAATACTTCAAACTGTATGAAAATTCCTTATAAGAGGCAATAAATATTGACAACTTTATATGGTATTACTAGTCATTAAATATACAAATACTAATTTTATCAATACTAAAGGTTCTAACTAAAAATTTGTTTGGACTCAGCACCTCGTCCTTTAAATACAATACTCCATCCTCAGGCTCAGAACTCCCCCAAATACATACAGCCTCTTACCCTGTTAGGGTCAACCTAACTTGCTCGACCCTCAGTCTTGCACAGATGCTAACTTAACCACTTACTTTGTACTAACCCCCTTATGCCCGAGACCATGCCAGGGCTGTTAAGTTATTACCAGAACCTGAATACCAGATGGGAAAAGGGGGCACAACGGAGCATATTGTTGCAGCAGAACAAATGCCTTACACTACTGCCTTCAACCTGAAGTATTATGTCATGATGCCTTTCTCTTCCTCCCTCACCCTTCAAGACAAACATACATCCCACTGAAGAGTTTTATTTAAAATGTTATCACAAATGAATCAAGATAAGAAAGCTAATCCATAAACATCCCAAGCATTAGACTGCAGCCCCTCAAAAAACAAAGAAGGCAGGACAGATCACTGGGTAGTTATTCTCAGGAAACAGGAAGGAAAAGTAAAGCAAATAGCAATATTGCAATCATCTTTTCCAAAAGAGACACATGCTTCTTATTTGTATATATGCCTATATACACACACACATATACACACACACACACACACACACACTTTTTTTCTCTCAGCATTCCTTTTCTTGTAGTTGCTATTGCTACACAAGTGCCATATACTCTCAGAGGAAAAAAAAGAGTCAGACTTTTGGTGAACAATGCAATCCTAAACAACCTTAACATATCAGCACAAGAGCACATACTCTATTTGATGAATAAAACATCTAAGCTGATTAGGTGAATGGTAAGTGAGTTAAGTATGGATTTACAAGTTATCCCARTATGTTATTTTTACACTTCAGGCACAGAACAGCTTCAAAGTTTGCAGATAGTAATCCTAGTAAGTCAGTGATCTGTAGACCTAAAATTCCTGGGAAATGACCAAAAGGTCAAATGCTTATACCTCATCCTTATATAAAACATGACAAAGGTTAAATGTTTCAGGCTTTCTAAAGCAGCAAGTTGTTTCACAYAGTACTCCTCCATATTCAAGGTTTAAATGCTATCTAGGACTTGCATCTTACTACAGACCACCCTCTGAAGGCAGATTTCCAAATCTTTGTGTCAATCTTAACAGGCTATTACAAGAACCAAGAATGAACAGAAAGACAAAACTATCAACAAAAGCTCTATCTTGAAATTAAAAGAGTCTTTAATGGACAGCAACCAAAAGCCAAGTTGAGCTAAGTTTCACAAACAGATTATAAACAGTTAAGACTCTTTAGAAACATGAAAGAAAAATACAGCACAGGGTTAGCTACACGAGGAAGACTGGGCCTTACAGACCTTGTCCATTTCTACCCTAAAACTAAGTAATYATGAAAGCAAATTATTCACCAAGAACAGCACTGAATGAGAAGGCAAAATGGCTAATAAAAGCAACCAAAAGGGGTTGGAAAGTAGCATAACCAAGACGAAACCAGCACTCAGTGCATTCAAGTTAGAAGTGGTTGGATACTCATTTAATTACTACAAAATTTAGTCAAAGACAACAAATGTAATACTTAGACGAAAAGCTTGCACTGGAGCGAGCTTACTAATGGCATCCCTGCAGGGTAAGTCCTCAGAATCAAATATTAGTGACTGTGTGGSATAAAATCCACTAATGAAAACTGCTAGTAGCCTAAAGCTGGGACATCATGAAAGTAGAAGAGGTTTATAATATCAAAGAAAGAATGGCACAACCTTGCAGACTGGCATCACAGAAATAGGATGAAACTCAAAAATACAGAAAAGATTGTGCATTTCTCCTTTAAGAGTTCACTGCTTGAAAACAACTGAAGAGTAATCCTCCCATRCAGTATCTACAGAATGATTATGAGGTACCAGTTTGCTGAGAGGCAAAAAACTCTAAGATACATATACCCTGAAATTTCCAGGAAATAAGGACACACAGGGGTTCCAGAATTGGCTGAGTACAGCCTAATGACATTCCACCTGAAGTTTTGTGCAAAATCCTGATTGTGTGTGTTCCAGAAGAAGTACTCCAAAACAAGTTGTTACAAGTACAATGAACAAGTACAGAGAAGGAAAAGTAGGACTAATCAAAAGTAGTCAAGATCTAGTTTTCAAAGAGTTATATGGCTAGCTGGTGAAACGAAGGCTTAGAGAGGAGTCTGTATGTATATTGTCTCTACATACGTTGTGGGTAAACATGAAGGATGGACAAGAATTAATTTGAATCCAAAAAACTCAAGCTGATGAGAGAGCTAACAGATGTAAAATGGCCAGTATTAAGTTTAGGCTGGAAAAAATCCTAACAATAACTAAGTCCAGCTGACCAGCTGTTTCCGAAGTGGAAGAGAAACACAACTACTTTCAAAAATGATGAGAACATTTATACAAAGGGGTATATGACTTAGTGCCCAAGAAAGCACAGAACTATGATCAATGAAACTGCTCCCACTTCTATGTTCTAAGATTTAAAGAATSGATGCTTTTCAAAGGAAGACATTTTTAGAGAGAAGATAATGGCATGCATGTGTAAAAAAGAATGCTTAGAAATAATATCACAAAAAAATGAATTCTGGAGACCCATGTAAGATTAACTGAGAGCCACAAACGGTCTTTAATACTAAATTTTAAGTGTRAAGAGCATCAACATTAACATTTAAGAACTTTCCAGCATACACACGATGCTATATTGTAGCAAGCAAGTTGGTGTTCTGCTGAATGTCTTCCTCTCTACTAACATTTTACAAATGAATCAAAAGATACAAGTCCAATGAACTCCCACAAAACAATATTATACAAAGTTGTTGCAAGCTGAACACTGCACTTTGGAAAAACTGCTCTGAATGTCCAGAACAGTGACTTCAGCTGACTGTAAATACCTTCTTTGAAGAGAACCTGCAAGGTCCCAGGCCCTAAATTCTGCCTCTTTCAAAGCAGCTCTCTTACTGCAAAGGATAACAATAATCCCACCCTTTCCACCCCAACTTGCCCACTCACTCRTGCTCTGCTACATCAGGCAGATAGGCTGCATTTTCTTGTGACGGGTGTGCCATAAAAACCACATCCAAGTCATCAAACACTCCAGCTTTTATRAGGTCTATTTTGCCTCCTCCTTCTTCTTCTGCAGGAGTCCCCAGCACTGTAATCTGCAGCACAAACACACAGAGTCAGGGGCCGACTGGCCCACAGAAGCCAGGGTCACAGGCCGAGGACGAAACCGCCCGGCCGGGAGGGGTCTCACCTGGACAGCGGCGGGCAGTGGCTGGGGTAAGCTCTCCAGGGCAGCCTTCAGCCCCAGCGCGGCAGCGGCGCCCACCTCGGCGATGAGGTTGTGTCCGCAAGCGTGGCCGATGCCGGGGAGGGCGTCGTACTCGCAGAGGAAGGCGACACGGAGGGGGCGAAGGCCACGGGGGGCGGCCGTACCCCACTCAGCGCGGAAGGCTGTGCCCAGCTTGTAGCGGGGCTGCACGGCCCAGGCGGCGCCGGGCAGCTCCCCGCTGGAGAAGAAGCGGGTCATGGCGTCGTGCGCCTGGTGCTCCTCGTAGGCCAGCTCGGGCCGACTCCAGATGTCGTGGCTCAGCGCGCCCAGCCGCGCCGCGTTCAGCTCCACGCACTCGCACGCCTGCTGCTTTAGCTTCTCCAGCGCCAGCGGCGGCAGCGCGGCGGCGGCGGCCACTGCGGCGGGGCCGCTCTGCACCGGGTCCTGCGGCCTCATGATGGAGCGGCGAAGCGGCCCGAGAAGCACCTGTCAACGCGCGCGCACCAACCGTCCCCAACGGCCAACCGTCCCCAACTGCCAGCCCGCGCGCACCTGCCGGCCGCCCCGTCAGCCGCGCGCCGCCGCCGCCAGCCCTTTTTAACACCGCCTCGGCGCCGCGGGGCACGCTGGGAGATGTAGTTCTGCTCCCCGGCACCTCCCGCAGGCGGCGCCCGGCCAGCACTACCCATCCCAGTGCGCCCAGCGCGGGGCTCCCCCCGCCGCCCTCTCCGCCCCCCGCTCCGGGGGCTGCGTTCGTTGTGTCGGCGTTCGTTTCTGGCGGTTTGTGTGTGGTGGCCGATGTGCCTCACGCAGAGCACATCGGGGGGGGGGGGCCTTGTTTGGGCTTTGTGAGTAATATGAAGAGGAGTTCTCCTTAAGTTCTCACCCTCTCGCCAGCGTGAGACCTGATTTGACCTGTGTTACACGTATGGTTTTTACTTGCAGGTCCTGCTTTAGACTTTTTACTGTTACATTGTGCTGCTGATTGAGCGTGTCCCTTGCTCTCACACCTTTGTCAGGCACCAGGCCTCCCATTTTTAGTAGGTTTTACATTTTCCATCAAAACGGGCTTGTTTCTACTGTTTTCATCTAGTCTGTGTGTACCATTTCCCAAAGAGATTGCATCAATCTAATCTCTAATTAAGATTAGTCATAACTCTGCAGTGTTTGAAAAATAATACCTTATTTTCCCTTACGTTCTCAACTAGAAGTCTTGCCTGTCTAGATTTGATTTTTTTTTTCCTTCACCTTTCTTTAGAATTTCCTGTCCCCACATCAGCTGGGGCTTCTGTGCAGTGCAGCTGCCTGGGCAATGGTCTCTCCAGATGCGTCGCACCACATTGCTGCCTTAAGCTCACAGTGTTTGTGCTCAGCCTAACTCTTCCTCAAAGGAAGCTGCACGCTGGGGACCCATGCAGTGCTCAGCTGCACACCTGAATCAACAGTAACATGCAGCTTGGCTTATGCATGATAAACCCAGTGAAGTCCACAGCACTGAATGCAAAGCACATTGGCTAATCATCTGGATGGTCCATGCTGCATGACATGTGTACATGCATTGCTCTTGTAAAATGCCAGACAGTAGTAATCTTGGCTTTGCTGACTTTCCTAATGAAATCCTGAGGATCACGCGCATATCCGTAACTATGGTCTATCAGCAGTTAGAATGGACTTGAATATTAGCTCATCACAGGCTAATGTTAGATACAAGTCAGACAGCAGGGACCCCACCTGTCTAATCTGTACTTGAAAAAGGGTGAAGTTAACACAAACCAAAATACAATACCTGATGTTTTTCCTGTATTCATTGAATTACCAGAAACTTACTTTTTTTTTTTTTTTTTTTTTCCTAATCATGGTTTATCCACCATACTCTTTCTCCACAATGTCTCAGGAGTGCTTTGATGTACAGAAATGAAGGTTTCCCTTCTACAGAAGAAAGGGAAGTTCCTTTATCTAGTGACACCCAAACCTTACATGTYCTTGGTCATTCCAGAATTGTCTCCCACGTACCTTACACAAATATTTGTCATGAGCTGTTTATCCTCTTGTAACAGATTCCAGCAAGGATCATGGTTGTGGTTATTTTTGTCCCTTCACTCCCAAATGCTACAAAGTCCTCCAGTCAAAAACATAAACTAAACTTTTTGCTAGCTTATCAATACACAGAGTTAGCATTTATCAGTAGCAGACAAGGTGTAGCATTGTGCAGGTCTGTTTACCAAGTGATCTGCAGAACTGGAAAGTGGAGCAGGGACTGTGTGTTCCCGAATCTAGTGCCAGCATTCTTTGAAAACAGTCATTCGAGACCGATCAAGCTCAGTTGCTTTTGTGCTCATTTATTTCTGCATTACTGAGTTGTTGTTCTGAGAAGGATAGATCACGCCTGTGTTTGGAAAGAGCTGGCTCCTACTTCAAGTTTTAATGAGGGAGGGAAAAACTTTTTTTTTTTTTTTTTTTTTTTCTTTCTTTCTGAGTACATGGTTCCCTGAGGCGCTGTTGTTCACTATATAGATCCAATTTCTTCAAGAAAAATGCAGGGTCCTACTCAGCCCTGCTGTACCTTTAGAACAGATTAATTGTATATACTGTATAAGTTTATATACCTGCGCTAGCTCTGCACTTACAGGCAGGTGCTTTTGGTAGTTTAAATATGGTAAATTGGAAAAATAAAAATTCTATGATGTGACATTTAAGTGACATGTATGTAATTCTTCAACAGAATTGAACTCTTTAAAATCTGCTGCACAGTCCTCATCCATTTGATGTAACAAAGCAATAGCAACATAGCAGGTCATAATTTTCCAAATGGATTAGTACAAGAGGGAAAACACTGCATTGGGTTTCATAGATATTTGCTGACAGTAGGGAAAAGGTAAAGAGTCAGATCAGGACTCTCAGGCTCCATTTTGGCTCAGAAGAAGAGTGTCCTCCAGGGAGCACAAATTCTTTTATCCCCTCCTTCCCCAGCCATGACCTTCTCCTAATGCCCTCCCAGTCTGTCTTTGTCCCATCCCTGGGTGCTTGCTAGAACTTCACTCTCCACATCCAGCCAGTTCTAGTTTCACTCCTCAACATTGCCCCCAAAGTWGTACAGTGCCTCTCCAGGTTATAGGTCAGAGCTTCCAATCATGATTTTTCTCACCTAATGGATCCTAATTATCCTATCCTTTTTCTTCCTCTGTTCTGCTGCCTTACTATCCCTAGACTCCAGTCCACTTCCTAGCTGCAGTTCCTGCCTCACAGACTCACACAGAAGCACAGAATGGCTGAGGTTGGGAGGAACCTCTGGAAATCATCCAGTCCATCCCCCCCCAGCTCAAGCAGGGTCACCTGGAGCAGGCTGYCCTCTGATCTGGATGGCTTTTGAATATCTCCAAGGATGGAGACTCCACAACCTCCACGAGGCACCAGCCTTGCCTTCCCAAGTGTTTCAGTCTTTTTGCTAAAGACAATCCCAATTTTCCTATTCATACTTTTCTTGTCTGTTAGTTTGTTGCCCAGTCATCACAAGTCTCCTCTCCCCTTGTTTCCTATCCCAACCTCTCTAAATCCTGTTTTCTTCCCAGCTTTCAAACTTTTCATCCTTGTTGTTACCTCTCTTGTATTTTTTGACCTGTCTATTCCCTTTGCATTTGATGCAGAGATCTCCCCTCATGATGTAGCCTGTGATTTATGAATTGAAAACTCCTGACTTTATGGCTGAGCTAGTTTTCTCCTGGGTCATTGTGCTAAAATAGGCCCCCCCCACAGTTAGATCAGTTAGAGTTAGTGCTGTGCAGGGCAGAGGAGAGGCCAAAGTACGGCCAGGGTGACTGTAACAGTACAAAGACTGGATCCAGTCTAGGACCAATGTAGCTGACTTGGCATCACAGCCTAGGATGTTGAGGCTCTGAGCCATAGCTGAGTCTGAGCTAGTGGGCACAGGAATAGCGAGGCTTGAACAAACAGCAAATTGCCTTGTGGCAGCTGCCTCTGGACAAGCAGGCTGCCCTTTCGAAAGGGTGAAGAAAAACAGTATGCACAGGAATGCAGGARTCTGAAAATGAGACAAACTTAGCTCTGGTTCATCTGAGGAAAATTTACTACTTGTAGGGAGTAACTAAATTACTTTTCAGGATTATGTCACCTGCTTACAGCTGTTTTTTCTAACTGAGACATCTCAAACTGCCACAAAGTTAACTTACTCATGTGACCACAGTCTTAATCATTTTAGATTGTACTTAGAATTCTYTTTGTCTGTTATGGGAACTTGTGAAATATGAATCAACAAGTTTGAAAAATGATAGWATGCACTATTATTTGTGATAATATCGGATAACATAATAATGTGTATGGGTTTTGATACATTCTACTTCACAGTCGCAGATAATTTATATTCTCCATGTACAATGTAATTTTCTATCATTAGTTTTGTGTGGCTATTCATGTTTTTTTGCAAACTCTTGCTGAGAATGGAGCCCTACTCCCACTTTTTCCCCTTATTTCAGGTCTTTCCCATTATATACTTAGTACTAGTGATAGGTTTTTAATACAAGAGCTCACTTTTCAAGGGTACAACAACAATAAACTGGCATATGATACTGATCTAGGGATACACTCTTCAGATGTATCTTAAGCATATAAGGCTGTTAAACTGCCTTCACAGCATGTCAGTTAATAATGATAGCTRATGATAGACCACATTCAAAGGACAAAACCAAAAAATACAACAGGCAAATTATATAAAATGTGCCTGCATCTGCACATCATAGCAGTTAGTCAAAGAAGAGATACTTCAAGAGACTTGACTATCCTTCAGAGTAGGGAAACCACACCAGTACCAGAAAAAAAAYGTTCTTTTTCTATGAGGAGCACAGTACACAAGAGGACAAAGAAGAGTGTTTCTGAGAATGCAGTTCCTTGAAAGGGGACACTACTGTCCCCTCTGTTACTGCARAGGGACAGTCTCTCTCCACACCTCCACCTAGGAATGAGCTCCTGCTACTTCCTTTGTGTGGGTCTGGCAAACATTTGATCTTCAATGAGCTAATTAAGTCAGTAAAATCAACTCAGAAAAGAAAGTGGGTATCTTTCAGCTGGATATGGTTTCATAAGATACATAATAACTCACTGCTTCCAAATAGGTCTTCCCCAATTCCACTATGATTTTCCCTTTCCCAGACAAACACTCCTTCCAAATACTATGCTGCCTTTGGTATTTGTTGGACCTCTGTCTAAGCCAATGTAATCCACTAAAATGTCAGAAAAAATGACTCACCTCAAAGACAAGTAATTTGCTGCTGTTTTAGYGAGTTAAACTGACTCAAATGAGGGTCCAACAAGTGCCAAGGCTGGGGAGAGAACTTGCTGCTATGAYTGGCAGCAAAGAAAGTGTAATGAGATTGCCTCTTTGGAGGCAGCAAGCCATTAAGTCAGCTCAGCCTATCTGGTGGAATCACCTCTAAATCCCCTCCTGGAARAGCTACTGAAAACATCACTGTCTAGATTATCTGGAGGAAGAAAAACTAAAGACATTTGCATTTGTAGCATATTTTCAAAGCAGATAAGGAGTCTTGGCTGTGAGCAAAGGAAAGGAACACCTTAAGGCAACAAGATTTTTTTTTTTCTGTAGCAATAAGAACAGTGAACACAGAATGGTTGAGGTTGGAAGGGACCTCTGGAGACCATCTAACCCAGCCC
>NW_028186701.1:4258783-4283852 GCF_003343005.1 Rhea americana
CATCTAGGCCACCTCCCCTGCTCAAGTAGGCTCACCTAGAGCATGTTGGACAGGATTGTGTCCAAGATGGCTTTTGAATATCTCCAAGGAAAGAGAATCCACAACCTCTCTAGGCAATCTGTTCCAGGGCTCTGTTACCCTCACAGTAAARAAAATTTTCCTCACGTCAGACAGAACTGCCTGTGTTTCAGTTTGTTGCCATTGCTTCTCGTCCTATCACTCAGCACCACTGAAAAGAGTCTGGCTCCATCCACTCAACATCCTCCCTTCAGATACTTATACACATTGATAAGACCCCCCCCYCAKCCTTCTCYAGGCTGAACRGTCCCAGCTCTCTCAGGATTTCTTCATATGAGAGATGCTGCAGATGTTTCATCATCTAGTAGCCCTTTGCTGGACTCTGTCCAGTAGTTCCATGTCTCTCTTGTACTGGGGAACCCAGAATTGRACAGAGCTCTCCAGATGTGGCCTCACTAGGGCTGAATAGAGGGGCAGGATCACCTCCCTCAACCTGCTGGCAATGCTCTTCCTAATGCACCCCAGGTTGGCCTTCTTAGTCCCAAGGGCACATTGCTGGATCATGGTCAACTTTTGATCCACCAGGACTCCCAGGTCCTCTGCAGAGCTGCTTTCCAGCAGGTCAGCCCCCAGCCTGTACTGGTGCCTAGGGTTATTTCTCCCCAGGTGCAGGACTCTGCACTTGCCCTTGTTGAACTTCATGAGGTTCCTCTCTGCCCAGCTCTCCAGCCTGGCCAGGTCTCTCTGAATGGCAGCACAGCCCTCAGGYRTATCTACCACTYCTCCCAGTTTGGTATCATCAGCAGACTTGTTSAGGAGGCACTCTTCCCTTTATCCGTGTCATTGATAAAGAAGTTGAACAAGACTGGCCCCCRTACTGACCTGAGTGGAACTTCACTAGCTACAGGCCTCCAGCTAGACTCTGCACTGCTGATGACAACCCTCCAAGCTCTGCCAYTCAGCCAGTTCTCAATCCACCTGACTAATATAACTCTTAAAATCAGATCAATTTAGGAAAGACAGCTGAAAAGGTGTAAATTATTTTTACCCATCTGCAATATATATGGGCTAATGCCTGCACCTTAAATCTGCAGCAAAATTTTTTTATTGTGAAACATTTTGAGCTCACAAGCTTGACTGAATGGAAATTATTTTAAATGAGGCTTTTATTTGTTTTATACAAGGCCTTTTCTTCCCTATTCTCATTCTTCCTCAGCATGTGTTAATTTTTTATGTGGAAAAACTGTTAGATATTTACAGTACTAGAGGTGTGATGTACTTATCAAGTCAAGCAATAAATTTTTTGYCCCTTTCTATTAGAAAAATTCAGTTCACAGTTTGTATAGTATTAGGTTTTTCTCCTATTTTATCTGTGTCTAGCAGGCTTGCACCAGCCTGTCAGTGTTTTAGGCATGTTTAAACATATTGAATGTATTTGCTAAGTGGCATCAGCAGGAGTTTCTACACATTGTGCCTTGGCTTATGATTGTAAGAATGTTCTTTTATACTCTGTCTAAATAATAAATCTAAAAAATGCAWAATATATAAATGTAAAACATTGTTGTGGTCTACCAGGCATAAGAAACAAAAATATATTGATATATTTTTTAAAAAACAAGGTTAAAATACTATGCTGAGATTTCTATTGAGCTAAACACATTATAATGGAGTATTAGACTTTTAAATATACTATTAATATACAGGGGAAATACAGTCTAGATATCATCATGGTTCTTTTGGAAAAGCAAGTAATTGTGCAGGTATTTGTAATTAAGCAAGAACAAACTTTGCAGCTGCTAGTTCAATTCATATTCCTGGAATCAAGCTGTAAACAAATGCTTGTATTTTTGTTTTAGAGGGTGGATGAGGTTCAGTAGGCTTTCATTGGTCTAAAAGAAGAAACATCTGTTGTGGCCATAAAAAACTTGATGATCAAGTTTACCATATCCCACATTAGCAACATTAGGCATTTAGGTTGAAATCCAGATCTGGCTGAACTCAGTCTCTCTTTGACTCAACAGTTAAGATCTCAGYCTTTATCCAAAGACTGTGAACCTGTATGCAAAAAGACAAATTAAAAGCCATGCTTAGAGCCCAGATACATTCATTTAGAACACAGCTTTGGCTATTTAAGATGTTACTGTTCCCAGTTGTTTGTAACTGCCAAAGATATCTGCCCTAGTTCTGGTGGCAGACAGAAAAACACAAATGTCTCTGAGCTGTTTCAGTGCCAAGTCCAACAGCTTACCTTAAGCTAGCCCTGACTGGCATTTTGTGCTTTAAATCACTGGACTTTACCCAGAAGCAGCTTAGAAATATCTGTAATTTCATTCTRATAACTCTGCTGTTTGGTTTGTACCTCTGGGCAGTAATATTTTAAACCAACACAGTTATTTCTAAAACACTCACTTTCATGCACCATTAACCACAAAGACCCAGGTATAAGCTTTAAGAGCTTTAGACTGGATTAACAAAACAGTGCTTTTGTATCTGGTGCAAATTTTCGTTTGCACTCGCAAAGCAGCAAGAGTGCAGACAATAGTTAATTGTATTCTGTATTCTGTATTTTTGCAATTTTTCTTTTCTGTCTGGAGTGTGATTTTTTTAACAAGAAACATCAGTAAACTTCAAGAACAGTTCACGAATTGGCTGAGTTAAATATTGCCAATTTGGGCAGGCAGCTGTTTAACAGACAGGGCTAGATAGACTCATATTTCTTTCCTTGTTTTTYCTCTCTGAAAAGTTACGCAAAACTTACCAAGTATTTGGGGCTCTACAAAGTTTGCACAGCAGAATGTGAACAAGGAGAGAATTAAATCTCTGGTATTACTGAAATCCAATACTTTTATCATGCAAAACTTACTGATTGCTTATTCCCTCTTCTATACTCAAACTTCTTTAGCTTTGTAAAAGCAAGAAAAATGGCAAATGTCAGAGATCCTACCTTGGACAAAATCACCTTGAACCCCTCCTTCTGCTCCAATTAAAAATCCTACATCAAACATACCGTTTTATTTCTTCATTATTAAATTTACATATTTATTTTAATCTGTAATGTGGTCAGGTATTTCACATTATTCTATAGGTCATGTGTTACATTTCTTTCCTGTCTGTAGTAGCAGCATTATGCTCATATTGTCAAAACTTCAAAAGGTTTGTGAACAAAACAGCCTGATCCATGTATATGTGTATGTATTTGATACTAAAACAGTTCCATTACTGACTCTATGCTCCTTTATTTGTTWTATTAGAAGCTTTGTTATTTGATTACTTCTTAAATACCTAGTTTATTTCAACCTGCAAAAGGCAGATTTTGCTTTTTAAAACCAGATAAATCCAGTGATTTATTTTGTAACATGAGTCATTAGTTGTTCTATAAACGCAAATAGTCCAGAGGTGAAGGAACAAGTGATCATAAGATCCAAATGGCTTGGGTATGTATTGCTGCCAAATCCTTTCTAACATGAACTACAGTCTGAGAAACAAACTACTTCACCCTAAAGAAGGATAAGAGCTTGCACATGAACAGTTGCTGCTGGCTTTCCTGTTGTAAATTCACCTGCCTACTCAGCGATTTATTTGTGTTGTGGACAACACAGTGGGCTATCACACAGAAAACAGACTGATGGTGGCCAAAATGGTCAAAAATTACAGGCATTTCCACTTCTTCATTAACTTCCTCACACTTCCTGTAAAAGAGACTGTTAATTCAGTCTCCAGGAGACTAAGTATTTTCCCTCTTAAATCTCTATACAGCTAAAAAGAAAATAAAATATGGTTAAACACATCACCACACATTTAATTGCTCTTCTTTCTTCTCCTCTGTGAATTTTAAGGGTGGATAATCATATTTTTTAATATTTGTGACAATGCAAAGATAAGTGAAAAATGAAATCTAGACTGTGCTGAACTTTTCAAAGTAGTGAAGAAAGGTCTGATCTTTGTTGATATTAAAATACACCTTTATTAATGTATGTATGCCACTAGTTATTTACAACAAGGTCCTTTTCTATTGGAAATTAAGTCTAATTCTGCTATTGACTCTAACAGGAGCCAGCACTTCTAGTCCTTTGAAAAGGGAAAAATTATTTTGCAGCTCTTACAGATTTTTATTTTTAATCCATTGACTATTGGAAGTATTACAGCTATTTTGCTCATGAAAAGTATCTATTTATGGGTTTAAAAAAGAGAAAATGATTGATCTATCAAAATGTTCAACGTACAATCTTCTATTTTTAATTTCAGTTTAAATACAAATGGAGATTTTTATCTCAGGGATTATCAAMATTTTATGTGAAAGCCTCTAGTTTATCTCCATATTAGTATATTGTTTTGCAGATAAACAGCAAAATTATGATATGATACATTAAAATATGATACAATTCACAGAAATTTGATTATTTCTTTTAGGCATCACAGTATTACTATTAAGTGATARTGGATTTAGTGGTACTAAGCGGTTATTGAAACAGGAAACCAGTGGCTTATTTTGTCTAATTGCAAATCCCTTTTACCCCCAAAGCTTTCTTGTTAGTTTTTTAAACCTGAGGTATGATAAACTGTATCATCATAAAAATACTTGTGTTAAGGCTTGACATTTTCCATAGTATCTTGGGAGATTACATGAAAATAGAGTCATTATTTTTGCTCTTATTACTGAGCAGATTTGCTACTAATCATGCAAATACATATACAACAAGCTTAATGAGTGTTCATTAATAAAGATTATTTGGTTAAATTACTCATTTAAAAATAAATATTTGCATAACCAAACTTCATCTATTCACAGTGGAAATATAGAAAGCCAAATAACACTTTTGCCATTACAACACACAACACTTTYTTAGTGTTTACTTAATTTACATGATCTCACAAGCTTAAATAAGCACTTACAGAATACATTTCTGCACAGTGTGTACACTCCTGGGCTTACTGCAGAGAAGTAGTAGTTTACAGATACAGTAAATCCTGTAGACTTTTTTGTATTGTTTTTCTGGAAAAAATAACCATACTAATAACATGGGGAAAATATACCTATCTGCAGGATTATTAAGAAAATCATATTCCTGGTTTCCATTACTATGAACACGGCCATAGCTGTCCTTGTGTATATGAATAACTTGTGAGAGTGCAGTTTGATTTTTTCAGGTCAGTGTAGCACACACATGTATAACCTTTGGAAGAATTTTAGTGTTATTTGAACATGTGCAGTCATTACGTTGGTTTGTGAGATGAAACAAGTATGTATATTTTTAAAATCTAAGGAAACTATTACATCCAGTATATCCAGAAATCCATGAAAGACTATGGAAAACTGCAAGCAGTTGTGATCCAATTGTATTACTGAAATAGCTAGGCCAATCCATATCGGTTTCAGCTAATGGTGCGGATGGTTTCTAGATGAAGTCATGCATTGCCTAATGACATCTGGTAAATTTAGATAATGTGTTCTAGTTGTTTCTAGTCCAAGAGAGCATGACSTGTAGTTACTCTAGCCTGTTAATTATTTCCTACCCTTAACCTATTTCTTTTGTTTTTAAACACATCCTAGAGACTGAGTTGCAATTTCTTCACGTACAGCGTAACCTTATTACCTTGCCACAGTTTATTAAAAATCTCAGATCTAGCTTGTGCATTTACATTTTATACAGGTCTGATTCTCCCTTTACTGTCCCTAATCTTGTCATAAAACAGGAGACAGCGATGGCTCAACATTAACAGGTGGAAGATATGTATGCATTACACAGCAGCAAATAGTTAGTAGCAAGATGGCCAGAACCCAGTTCCTGTAATTAAAATGTTCCTTTCCCACATTCTCATGCACAATGTTTATACACCAACAGGTATTCACATGCTCTGTAGTATATTTTATGTATGCTTTGTATTACATGCATGTGACACCCCCTCCCACATTCACACACCTTATCATCCTGCTTATATTATCACACAGCAGAGTTGTTCCCAAGGTACTTGTTAGGACTTGTGTGTGGTGTCAGTGATGTGTCCCCTATCCACCCATACAGAGAGGAGCTTTTCTAGAAATCTATTTATGGATAACTTCAAATCAAGAGTACTATTAAAAAGAAATCATCCTTGCAGTGTAGGGGTAATCCATACTGAACAGACCCATGGGAGGGAGCTGAGGGTACTGTGAAAGGAAGCTAGAGACACAACATTCAATATGAAACATTCCTTATTTCACACACACACCATCAGGTAACGAGAGAAGCAATTTTATCTGAAGCCTGACAAAACCCACTATATAGCCATCTGGCATTGATTACTTCCCTTAGCCTTGGCCAGGGCTGTTGGAGAAGAGGAAAGTAGAAGGATAGAGTACATCACTGATGTGCCCAGGACACACTGTAAACAGAAAAGTCAGGCCTTTTGTGTTGCATTCCCTCCCCACTGAATTGTACTCACCCTACAGTGTATAGCTTTATGCACTCAGTTCCTAAAATCATTATCCAAACAAACCCTGCCAATTAGTGGTTTGAATACATACAATAGCTAGATAGGGCAAAAAGGAATGAAATATGTATGTATTATACACACACACACACACACACACAATTTTTATATATATATATATATATATATAAACTGCAGGATACCATAGGGAATCTAGAGTACTCTACAGCTCTTGTGTCAACAGATGGCATAGAGTGACCTAGTTTGGCAGGAAAAAGAGGGGCACTGACTGCCTGTACAGGGAAGCTGAGACGACTGCAGAGCTCAGGCACTGACAATGGAATATCTCTGTTGCCAGCCGACTGGCAGCAGGAACATCATTAGTATGTGTTTGGCTGTCCTCTCGTCTATGCAGTATGTGCTGCTAATATTAATATCAGKTCCTAGCAGCAGGTGCCTGTATCATAAGACTCTCTACCATGATTACTTTGCAGGTTGGTGGGAAGTCCAAGGTCTGAGTGACTCAAGACAGCAAAGTTAAATTTTCCAACCCTACCAATGTCTTTTCTGGAGTCAAGCTGGTACTTGACTTTTTACTTTTAACAGACCCTTAACAAGAAGTGAAGTATTTCATTCTCTGAGGAAAAAAAAATATCCAGTACTTTCACAAACATACATATAAAAATGTCAGATTTTTCCATTCACCTCTTACAGTTGCTTTAGAGTACATAGCATCTATTAGTACTRGTAATTTTAATGAGTTAATCTCTAAATTTGTTTATTCCTATAATATAAATTATAGGAATTTTGATTATATTAATATAAATTATATTATAATATATATTATAGTACCAATTATATTATTCTTATAATATCAATTATAATATCAATATAGTCCTCACTCTCCCCTCATACCAACAGTCTTTGTAAATTCCACCTATTTTAAATATAGTATCTGACCTTTCCCAGAGCTYTCCTTAAACAAAGTGCATACTAATCCTTACAGATTTCTGTATGTATAAAGCAAAGTTAAACTTTGACAAAATTTAAAACTGTGAACTAGAATGTACAAGTACCTCAGTACTTTGCTGCATTCTGCTTGTTGAGTAACATGGCTGTGAAATTCACAGGGATAGCAGGTATTTGCTTGATTTGATGGACAGCTAATGCAAAGCTGCTATATGACACCTCGCAAATGGAACAAGTTATCTTAAGCCTGCTGAGTGTCCTGTTTGTAAGAACAATATAAGAAATTAATTATCCAGTATGGATCATTTAATTTCTCTCATCTGTTCAAGCTTTTGCAGTTCAAATCTATACAGACAGATATAAACAAGGTTCCCTTGCCCTAGCCAGATTTATTTGGCATTCAGTTATGACTACGGTATGTATACTTGGCTGCTTGTATTATAAAGATTTGCTTTCTTCCACACTGGAACGAACAYCCTGAAGGGACTATAGCCTAAATACCCATTTGTATTTAGATGACAATTAAAACACTTTACACAAGATCCATCATGAACTTTAATCCTTCCTACTCATTCTTAAACAATGTTAGGAATGAAACAARGGTCTGAAAACCTTTTACAAACCAKTAAGAGTATGGGAAAATTTTAAAAATCTGTCAGGGAGAAACATATGACAGGAAGAGGTTAAAGGAACTCAGTCATCCAACTCCTTTCCACGATCCATATTAGAAAATCAGATTTAGTCTGAAGTTACCTGGTTTGACCCAATAGCTGACCCTGTTGAGAGCAGGARGTTGGCCTGGAGACCTCCTGATGTGCCTTTCCACTTGAATTATCCTATACCTATTATTAGGTATTTGGAACTACTATTTGCATTAGACTAAATTATGGAAAGCCTGAGCAACATGATTTTTCTTGAGTATCCAAAGCGATATCTGAACCTGCAAACATTCCATGTGTGGATGAAGACCAACTAATAGACACACAGCTCTTCTCATAGCTGGGGTATTCAGTATCCACAAAAACATTTCAGCTGTCCCATCTTGGAGCTACATGCCTGCCTCGAAGGAGGAGGCCTTGCACCTATGCCAATATTAATGGAAAATAAATCTTCTTAGAGTAACTCATAGATCTTAAGTAGACTTCCTCAAAATTTATGGCTCATTTCCTAAGTGGCTATTAACTCTCTGTCTTCTTCTCTTTCTACAGACATCTGACCATCAGCTACTATGCTGGGGAGCCGCAGCAGCACTGCTGCTGTGCTACACGGTGTATGGGCTTTCCCATCAGGCAGGCCATGAATCCTCATGGCTCTCTCATGTGGCAGTGCTGCTGCCCTCTCCCTGGCCACAGAGGAGTAGAAATTGTGAAGAGTTCACAAATACATGTGGCAGTGAGCCTGCAACACCTGACATGTTTCCTTCTGCCTTGATGTGTCGCACGGATGGTCCTTTTTTGTGTTGTGCATGTGAGTGTATACCACTTTGAGGTGATGGTGGAGGAAAAGCTCACCCTTCTTACAGGGCAGGTCTTACAGGTCCATACAGTTATTGCCAATGATGTTCATCTCCTTCATACCCCTTGTGGGATCCAAACTATAGTTCCTTCTTTATGGCAATGAAAATGATGAAGGTGCACATACAGTTTATGAAGAAATTAGTCATAACTCCATGGTTAACATGCACACATGGATCTTTAGTAAGGTCCTGAGTGTGCAGACATGTTCAATATGTGCTTAATTTTGTTACTATGAATTGTCACATCAGTAAGCCTGCTCACTAGCAGAAAAAAATAAGCATTTGTGAAAGGTCTTAGGCTTTACGATGATGTTTTCTGAGATCAAATAGGTGTGCTGTGTGGTTTTTGCACTTTCTTTCAGAAGTGCCTTTGAATACCCTTTCTTGGGTATTCCAGATGTCTCACTGTCTGGAGAGGCGATCCAGACCCCCATTAAGCTTAGACAGATAAAAGTTGAACAAATTTTTCTTCAGACAGATTCAGAAAAACAGTGTTATGATGTAGGTACATTTTTAAAGTGATTCCCACAATCCCCAATTCCTTGGCAAAAAATATGCATTTTTTTGTAAAAATATCTGCCTTCATTTAGGAGATTTCCAAATGCGGTGTAGATGAGCCATTTTCTTAATTGCACCTATACTAGCACTTGCTTGGATGGGTGTCCTTATTCACTGGTTGAGTAACACCTACATGCAGATAGGAGCTGCTACCTGTGTGCTACCTGTGAGTGGAGACAGGCTTGATTCGGGGGGGCAGGGGGGTAGTGCTTGCATAGAGACAGTTACAGCTTGTCAGCTGGAGGATTGAGGCAGATAGGTGCGCGGATGTGGTAGCGCTTGGTTCAGGAGATTAGGAGACAGACCTGGACATGTAGTGGAGCTCCCAGTGTGAGAGGCACGTGATGGGAAGGAGGCAGACAGTGAAAAAAGATAGGCTCAAATTTTTTGGTTTGGCACAAAACCAGTATTAATTGCCACTTTTTTTTTCATACATGAAAGAATTACATTTCAGGTTAATTTTTTATGATTTATGATTATTTTAAAATAATATATTCAGTGAGACTTTTTTTCTCAATATCATGTGCCATTTGAGGACTGAACATATGTCGAATAAAGTTTTAAATTACATATTTTAGTTGTGGTCTCAGATCTGTGAATGGCAGGATATATTTACTCATATGATCATTTAGATGTAGTAATAGATCTACTGTCCTGCTTCATTAACTAAACAAACAGCTTTGAGTGTCGTAGATGCCAGAGTCAATTAGGATATGAACTTTCTGAGCGATCACTTGTTAGAGACTGTAACGTATGTTATTCTAATCAAATGTTAAACTTGCTATACTTTGAAGTGATTTAGTACATAATTAAAAATGCGTAAGAACAGAATGGGATGAGCAGTGAAGGGCTGCACCAATAGCCATTGATTTAGGTAGTCATCCTTGCAGAGACTGATGATGTTGAGAATTGTTTACCACCACAGGTATTTTAGCTGAGTCACATTTTTCCTAAGCTGCCTAAATTTCAGCATATAACCATATAGAGCATGTAAAGCGTAAAATAAAATGAGACTCTGTTGGGAAATTTTAGATACTCTTGGAAGAGGCAACTTTGAGTTTTTTTTGTATTCAGACTTTAGGCATTTGGTACCTCTGGTATCCGATTGTGAGACTCCATAAAAGAACTATATCTAGCTCTTTGGCTAGAAGGATGTTTCCGCTGCTGTCTGTATAGAGCCACTCCTGCCACTCCCCACCTGCAGCCATCTCAATTCCTGCACTGTTGCTGCAGAGTGCACACAGCTCTGCTGAAATCATGCCCCCAGGACAGTTAATGCTTTTCTTTTTTTCCCTTTCTTTCCAGTTTATTACATTAATTATACAAGATCGTCAGGGTATTCACCCAGTTATCTTCAGCATTATGTTATGGCTCACATCCTGCAGGGGTACACATCTTGATTGACTCTAATTCATGAGWTAAATGACCACGCAAATATCTTTGAGATTTACATTGTATCCCACTTCAGTTTGTGATGCATTTTCTTCACAGATGAGCAAAGGCAGAAAATTCTTACCGTAGGTGAGCAGTCTTCAGCTGCCTACTTTCAGAGATAACAAAGTCACTATACAGCATGGTCTTCTGCAAAGAAACCTAAAAAAATCAGCACTGTCCAAGTCACCTCTTGATATTCAGCCAGAAATTAGTGCCCCTATTTCCTGCTCCCTCTTCCCTGCCTCAGAAAATATTCCAACACTTAGCAGAACACATTTTACTCAGCATTGCCTCTCTGGCCCTCTGATGTTCTGCTTCTGCATTGCCATTACCACTGACTCTTTTGTACTCCATTAAAATCAAGACTGGTTAACAACCCAAGAAACATAGGAGCTTCCAGAGCTTCTTTCAACCATGTTTAGGACAAGAGGAAGAATAAAAAGAAACTTGGAGGTCTCCAGAAGAATTCTAACTAGAAAAGAAAAGAGAAAAAAAACATGTATTTTTTTTCTCTTTCAATGGTACATCATATGGAGAATATAATAAGAACAGTTAAGACTAAGAATTAATAACATTGTCCAAATAGTATTTGTCTACAGCTTCTCTGTAACTATGCAAAGAACAACTGCTTCACCTTCTGCTGCTTCAGATGCATCTTGCTCAAAGATACAGAGGGACTCTTGTCCACATCAGCATGACCTATCTAATTCCATGTAAAGAACTCTAAAAATGATAGCTCAAAACAAACCATGGTGTGAAGAGTTACCTTCCTGAGATAAAGCCTATCCAGTCTTGGAAGAGCTCTTAAAACAGGGCTCAAGCAACATCATTTCTGAAAGTTCATTCTCCCCACACTGGACAGTGTAAATCTATGCTAGATTTGCATTCTCTAGGTAGATATTAGTAGGTACTGATACATTTTCCACTGCTGGAGGAATCCCTTTTTTATGGGCTTTAAATCTGGTTGTAATGATGCTAATCTGGTTTTTGTATGAATCCCTCATTTAGGTATCTTTAAAATATTTCCCAGAGTAAGATGGTATCTTTTCTAATAGGCTCTGCAAGCTCGGTTCCCTAAAATGCATTTCATCTCATTCAGTAGTATAAGGGATTAAATCATTAATGAGGCTTTATTCAGTTTCAGAGCTAAGATGGCCTTAGATTTGCATTTATTTCATGTCTCCTTTGCTTTTATTCTGTGCTCATACAGAATATTCAGCTTCAATACAAGACATTAAAGAACTCCTATGATTCAACTGAGAACAAAGGTCTAGATTCACAAAAATGCAGCAGAATCTAATTTATTCTGGGGAGATTGTATCAGTAATATAATCTCATAAATGTTTTCTTATATTTATTTAGCTGATAATAGCACCTACTCACAAGATTTTTTTTTATTCCTCATGGGACTAATTTAGAAGCACAAATCCAGAGCTATCAGATCCCAGAGTCTGAATGCAAAGAAACTATTCTTCAGTATGAGAAATGGTGGTGTGTTCTAAAACTGTTATGAGACCAAGCTATTTTAAAATTTGCAATAGATTTCAAAATTGAAAGCAATAAATATGAGCAGTTTAGAGAATGCAGAAAATAGCTCAAGGATGCTGTCTAAGATGTAATTTCTATAATAGCAAATACTGTTGTTTTATTGAAGAAGTGCTGCAATAATATTGTAGCTGTTTTGCAGGTCATGATAAAGATGACATTTTTATAGCCAGTCTAAGTCCCATTCCAGATCACTTCAAGGATGTTTTACCTTAAAAAGCTGATCAAAGACAAGTTCACAGTCTAAGACATTAAAGAAAAGATCAAGATATGTGAAAAAAAGCAGAATCAAGCTCACAACAAAGGTCTTCTTGTTCAGGAATAAAATTAAGATCCATCAAAGCATTCTATTTTAATGGTGAGATCTCCATCCAAATTTTCCCAGAGATAAACTGACGTTCAAACTAAAGCACAATATAAGGACACATTACAACACCCAAATTCTCTCTTATGCTCTAGATCTCAGAGTTTCCATCATTGACCAGCATGACTGATGCCTGAGTTCATTTATTTCAAATGTTTACATTCTCAGGAGTACAGAACAAATACATAACAAAGTTGTTCAAGGCTGAATAACCTTATGAATATAAGTTAGGTATTTGCTGTCTTGAAATGAACACCATGAAGAATCTCACTGAGGTTTGGTATTTCTTTTGAAGAGGATATCCTCTTCTCAGAACTCTAAATTTGGCCTTGCACTGAAATTTTTCCACTAGCATGAGAAACGTTGGTCAGATCCTGCTGACAGTGATGCTACAAGAAATTATTAAATGAGTTTGATCTTGTGAGAAAGTAGAGTACAAGGAGGACTTCAGTTTCTGTTGTTCTGTCTCAAGGTGATGTTCAGCTGCCTATGACATTGAAGCAGTCCAGCATTCCAGCAAGTTAGGTGCATCAAGAACAGAGAAAAGGCTAAACTGTAGGTTCCTGCAAAACTAGAACCCTTTTTTATCTATGTAGAAAGTGTGTTTATATACAGTTTTGTTACATTAAAACTTGTTTTTGTCCAAATAGGCAACTTTCACATATGTATAAGTAATTTTAGAGGAGAGAAGGGGAAAAGCCTGTGTCATCTAAAGTCTTTGAATTTCATAGTAAAAATCTTGATTTTATTATAACTGTATTTTGAAATTGGATTGTGTTACAAGATAATGTTCTACACATTGGGAAAGGATTTGTCCCAATAGTGGATCTGAAATTTAACTTCACAGTTTTGACAAGTAAGATAATTACTGGAAAGACTAAAAGAACATTAGATTCTTCCTAAGTTGGACATTTTAAGGACACTGTGAAAAGCTGTTATAATTTACATTTTATTCTATGTAAAGGAGAATTTTCATGTGTGATAATGTAGGGGTTTTAGTTAAAATGTATTGATCAAGATGGTGTTGTTTAAATGGTATGGGCACAGTCCAAGAATACAAATTGATTAGTTTAACTTCATATAGAGTTAGACAATTTGTTAAAAATAACTTGATTTCAATACTTAAGGTGTTTTATTTTTAAAAAATGACTTTTTATTTTCTCCATAAATATTTTTGCTGAATGAGTCATAGATTTCTTTATGACTTTTAGATTGTCTATATATTTTATGTACATTTATGTAGCAGTTGATCTTTTTAAAAACAAGTTTGTCACTTAATGGTCATCTAGTCTATGGAATTTTACTGCTGCAAAATAATCAAAGCTAAAATCCAGCAGGTCTGAAAAGAATTATGATTTTCCATTTTTATGAATCCCAGAATTAAGTAAATTTTTTGCAATAAATATAAAAAGTTTGAAGGAGAGATGAAATCTGAAAGCACCAGATTTTCTAACAGTCTTTAAGAGCTTAGAGGAGATTTCTCAGGAGGCATATAATCTGGTATCTCCTCTTTTCTGTGACTATGTTAGTGCTGTTAATGATAGATAACAACCTAGATTAAGAGTGTGAGAATTCATACATAGAAACAGCTATTTATAATTTCCTCCAAACGTGTGAAAATAGTGATTTTGTTGCCATAAATGAAGGTGCTTTTTTCTGTTTGCTGACTGTAGGTAGAGGCTGAGGTTAGATATAGATGTCTAAATGTAAGGCACTTGAATTAGGGCAAATTCCACTGTATGTATTTGATGATAAAAATACAGACAGCATAAGGTAGAGAGCAACATGGTATGGTTTTATACTAGCTACTGTAATGTCTTCATAAATCCATAAGATCACAGTAGAAAATCTGTTTTTCTATATTTTTAAAACAACATGGACACAGTAATCAATATATCATAAGTTTGTGTTTTATATAACACTTCTTAATACTATCTGCTAAAAGTGCACTTTTTTAAAAAAAGAAATGGGAGGCTTCCTGTCTAAACTATTGCCTTATTCTAGGGGGTCAAGCATGAGCTAAAGAGAAATAAAAACATAAATCTTTTTTGACACCAGTACTTCTGAGTCACCAGGATCTCACAACACCTGTCCCTAGTGCAGCTACTAGCATTAGACAGGTATTACCAATATACCTCTGCTCAGTGTAGCAGCAGAGCTAAACTGGATAGCGAACTTTTAAGGGTGGTTGCATGTGCATGCTAACTACTGAAAGATAAATTCAAGGTTTCATTTAATCTGTTTATATTACTCACTTAAAATGAAGTTGCAGTTAGGCACTCACCAAGAATTACTGTGTGATGTTATCATCCAGCTGCCAAATAAAACATGGGTTCCGGGCAAATCTTTAATGAAGGATGATGGGCAGCTGCTCTGCACTACAGAGCATGAAAGAAGAAATGACTTATCACCTTTCAGGACCAACCCTGCGAAATGCCAGAAAGCCACTAGAGGGTACTCATGCCCGCATCTTACCAGACTTCCTACTGTACATTTGGTAGTACTCCTAGTTTCCATCAGGACATTTACTTGAAGTTACTCAAGGCTATATATGTATACTTACTAAATACACCTCCCATGGTTTTCCGTTCGCATATGCTAGTGTTCTTCTATATCTCCACCATTAGAACACTTCAGCAWTTTTTTCTATGCTTGTTTGTTTAAAATAAGACATGCACATGAAGCATTTCATCTTCTGAATTAGTAGTAGTGTAGTTATTTAACTATTTCTCTTTCATTTCCTTTTTTCTGTTCTTTTTCTCATCACTTCTTTGTCTAGGAGATGTCAATGCTCTTTGAAGATGAACCAAAACATAACTGAATGTGCTTCTGGTTACTAGTGGCTGGGTAAAACAGTGGCGAGAAAGAAAAAAATTAAGGAAGGGAGGAGGCTTTGCTAGATAACCCTAAAAGGTAAGATTAGCGGGCCTTGTGGTAACTGAAGATGACAGTATGGAGAAAGGTTTCCAATTGAGTTAAGAAACTCCTCCTTTTTTCTTAGTTGTTCTTGGTCATCATGTATCAGCTTTCTGCCCCTTCACCTTCTTCTGTATCTTTTCTCCAGTGGAAAAAGCACTGCCTTTCAGCCTCACATAGGGCTTAGCCCACATAGTTATCTCAAAAACATTAAAAATAAGCAAAATTCTAAGCAAATTGTGACTAAGCTGGCATTTAAATCAAGATTGCATTTAATATTTTTTGCCCTTCCCTCACGTCCTCCTACTGTATTCACATTGTATTTAAAATGTAGAGGATGGTTGTAGTAAAAATTAGACAAAGGTGCAACAAGAAGGTTGCAAGTAATCAGTTATAATATCAATACTGTTTAGCTCTTTGGAGTTGCTAGAGGGAAGGAGCAAAACAGGCTTTCCTGTCTGTTTAGAAGTTTCTATTTCATTTCAGGGTTACTCAACTCTGGACTTTGTCGTGTCATCGAGAGCGTAAGAAGAGCGTTAGTTCTGCCACAGTGAAGTGAAAGCCCGTTTCTGTTGAAAGGCTGGCTTCTCTGAACTCTCTAGAAATACGCTTAGATTGCCAATAAATTTGGTGTGCTTCAGGAGATTACAGAGGGCGATAACTACGTAATCCAGATGGGGTTCAGGTCCACCTGAATCAGGAGATCTTGCCTGACGTTTTCCTTCACCTCAACATTTCCTAAAGGTAGAAATTTTATTCCATCTGTTATTTGTTCATTCTTGTGTAGCAGCTGTGGCTCTTCAACACTTCAGTATTTATCCCAAACAGCGTATGGTAGTCACTGCTCCTTTGAAAAATAACGAGTGAAAATGAAAGCCATGAAAAGAGGAGTTCAGTGCACATACCTATTTGATAGGCGTAACTATTTGGTTGCATTTACTTCTGTAGACAAGATAAAGTGTTGCCATTTTGTCTTTATAGAAGTTAATTTACCTACTGCAAGAAGTCGTGTGACAACTGTTGAACTTGATCTCTAGTATTATCAATTTGAATCCTGCCTGCCCTTGGCCAAAATGGGGAGAAGAAAAAACAAACAAACAAAAAAAAACAAAATTAAAAACAGAAACAAGAAAACCCCTCTGCAGGTTCTTTGCTAAAACCTTTGGGATATTCGTTTTCATTTGTATGCAAAGGAAACATAATTTCAACACAGTAGTTGAATGAATGTTGAAAATATTTCTGATGAATCAAATACATGTAGATAGCTGAGTGGCAGAAAAGCAGCAGAATAATAAGGCACTAGGAGAGAACAGTCCCTCCGTTCAGTGAGGGAAGAAACACTATGATCTGTGATATATTAAGATTATGGATGGGGAAAAGCAAAAGAAATAGGTGGCATATGTCAAGAGGAATGTAACAAAGGGACGCGGCACTGAAAGCATCAACTTTAAGGCCAAAGGTGTGGAAAGCAGAAGGGTTTACCATTTGGTCTAACCAGTATCTGGCTTTTAGATGAATCCAGCTCCCCTACCCTGTATATGTATAAGGATTTCTCTTGAAAGGGTCAAAACCCTTCCCTTTGGAAGTCAGTTGTGATAGCTGTCATGCTGAAAGTATGGGGACTAAAAGGCTTTTACTCATGTATGACAGATGATATGAAAACATACTAAAGCAAACAGAATTGTATTTGTCATCTACTTTATGGGAAGGTGGATGACTAATTAACTAAACTGCCATACAGGTAAGTAAGTTTAAAGACCCTTTCCCTCCAAGAGAAGTCCTTTATCATTAAATTGGTAGAGGATGCTGAAAAATGAAGGGTGAAAAATAATACCAAACAACACCAGAGTTATCACCCTACAGCTGTGAACACACATTGCAGGGTTTTGGATCTGTAGATGTTGGTGAGGAAAAAAGGTATGCTTGGTTCATATGTGGCCTGTATAGCTGTATAATACTTTATTGCTTTTGTCCTAATATACATAACTTGGTGCTTTGTGAAAGGCACTTATTAACTCCACCATTGTAGCTGGGAAAAGGCAGCTCTTGTAGGTGCTGAACTTATCTTGTACCTAGCAATGAATTTAAAAAGGAATATGACCCATAAGATCCTGTAAAATAGGGGTGAAAGCTCTTACTTTAAATAATGTAAGACACAAACAGATCAGAAACATACAGTTAACCACTGAACGATTACTGAACATGTGAAATGACACCATCCTATATGTGGAAGGCTGAGAAGAGGAATTTTGGACACATAGAGCAGGCATGTAGTATATATGATAAACAGAAGACCTTGCCTGGCAAATTAGATGAAAGGCAAAATTAATGTGCCTCAGAGCTAGTATTTGCAAACTGCACTTATCTTCCTGGAATGACCTCATTCTGTTGAGATAGCACATGGACCTCTCAGACCATCTGATCTTTGTGAAAATAATCCTTCAAATATGTTTGTTTGACTTTGTAAGTTGGGTTTGGCAGAAGATATCTGTGTGGACCTGCCAGTCAGCACCATTTCTTATCAAGTAGGGCATGCTATGGTTATTGAACCTCGCCTTCGTGCTTGCCAGGTCAATTCAAATCATGTTGATAGGAAAAAATTGAAAATAAATATTGCATCTTTAAAAAATCTGTACTTTAGAAAAAATACATTCTCCTTTGGAAGAAATGTACTCTCATACAGCAGATAAATGTGGTGCACTCTCAGATTGACTAATTTTTAGAGGAAATAGATTATATATGTAAACATCTGCAGGGAAGTGAAGGAAATTGAAAACTATGAAATGAGTTTAGGCAGGAAATACAAGAAAAGAGAAACTTGCAGGTGCAGTGAAGAGTAAAAGAAAACAGATAGTCAAGGAAGGTGATGGGAAGGTTCAAGGTTTTGAGAAGGAGTGATTGATGGTATAGAGAGGCTGGCTTGCTCATAACCTTCACATTCTGTACCCCTGTAGCATGATTATCTCCTTGGGAAAGACTAGGTCTCTCTCTGTTTTCCAGGATCTGTTAGAGCCTGAACATAATGCAAAGGTAAACTCAAAAACTACAAGGATACTGTGCACACAATGACAATAGGAGGGCAAGCCAAAATTTGGCGGAACCAAGCTGTTTAGAGGGGAATGGACAGAAAGAGATGAAGCGTGATGGAGAAAACCTGGCCAAAATGTGGTCCAGTGTGGAAGAGCAGAGCGGGCACAGAGCCTCGCTCAGGGCACAGCACAAGCTGCCCGCCTGACCAAGCAAGCCCGTAGGCCTCTAAGCTTGCTGCTGCCTGCAGTACATGCATGCAACAGTGGAGAGTAGCAGCCAACAAGTAGTAGGTTTTGACATATCATCAATCTTCCCACTGTTGGCTGTGAGGAGAGGAAAGAGAAAATGAACTAAGAATGACAGTGATGTGTATGTATTATATATTGTACCAAAGGGTCAAAAATAGAGGTGGAGAAAATGTAACAGTCATCTTTCACATGCAAATTACTGAATGTATTACATAATAAAATTGTCTACAACACAAAACCTAAACCTAGTCTGATTATCTCACTAGCCCTGTCAAAAAACATATATGCCAAACATTTCAAAGCAGAACATTACTTTCATTCCATTTTAGCATTCTGCACAGTGGGATGAGGTATACTTAAAAATCACATAGCAACCATGTATCCTAGTAAAAATGAAACTTGACTGGAGCTCCAGAAACTTGGGTTCTATACTTGGGCTTGTGAACGACCTGCTGAGTGATCTTAAACAAGCTAGTTCACATCTTTATGCCTGTTATTCCAACTATAAAACCAGAAGGATGCTATCACCCACATACATACATCAACTGTAAACTTACATGATAGCTCAGTAGTCTAAATATCTACCCGAYACAGCTCTTCCTGTTAAAATAACTAGGCAATCAAAATGAAAACATGAACCAAAAATCAACACTCTCTTTCCCTTTCCTTTAAATCATCACAAATGGAGGTTAAAAGTTGCATTTGTTGTTGTGTTTTGTGCCATGCTAGACCAACGAGTTCAGGGACACCACACTGAATAGCTGAGTCCTCACTTTGAGCTGTGAGCCAAAGTAACACAAACGCACACTGCTTTTCCAGGTAGTGCCCTCCCTTTCAAGAATATGGCATGTGATTGTTCTGTCAAAGAAYGCATCATCTTCTTGTTAGCAGCTGATCATTTTTTAAATTAATCTGCAAAACCATGAAAACCTGAGAGCAATTAGTACTTATACAGCATCTTGTGGTATCTAAAGCTGTGCTAGCCATTGAGAATGTCATGCTAGGAAATGCAGTTTCTGGTCATGAATAGTAAGTATTGATTAGACAAAGAAAAAATCAGCTACAGGACTTGTCAGTTCCTACTGTCTATCTCTAGATGGTCCCAGTCAAGAACTAGTAAAAAATTGCATTTCATCTCTTCATTCAAATCCCCTAAATATGCAGTAACGTCACACACTTCTGAAGATAATTTTTGCTAGAGCATCTTTCTTTCCCACATAATTCAATRGGGGTGTGTATGCTGCTTCTTTCTTATCTCTGGTTAGTTGACCTCACTCTTCAGTGCATTTTGTACCTGTCTCATCTGTTGTTTTTTCCTTGTTTATCACATCTAGTAGAAGATAAGAAAAATTATCAGCACTTTCTTTGGTGCTTACATACACAGCATGCCTTCTTTGACAAGGTCTATCAATTTAACTACTGCATAAACTGCTAAAATGACTGACCACAACTAGATGTGACATATAATTTCTGGATAATCTGATGATATGCCAAAAATAAAATTTACACAAGTTCCATGCCGTATATAACACAAATCACATATATCAAGCTATGTATCAAGTTTAGGTAAGAGAACACCTATTCCTTCTGGTAAAGTTATGTCACCAGGTAATAAAGAATGAAAGATTCTAATCGTAACAGAAAGGAAGAGGAAGGCCTGACTCTATAGCCTAACCCTTTATTGAATGTAGTTCTAGATGTTTTATCAAGGCCTAAAAACATCAATAAATTATATTTTGGTGGCATGGTCATTGCCCTCACCCTCTGTAAGAATATTTGTAAATTAAGCTTTATATACCTACCTGATGAAAGCTCATTCCTTCCTTAAAGGGACAAGTGATATCTCATAAAAACATCATCTTATCAAAACTTAATGCTTAAGAATCTTATGAACATGTACAGTATGTTACATGTGATCAGAGTTAGCACTCAGAGCACATAATTTGATGCAAGTCCCAAGGAGGGGGGAGGAAAGGAAGCCTGATAGCAACAAAGGTAATGAGTTGGGAAAAAAATGTTACCGTCTTTTAATTGGTGCCAAGCAACATAACTTACGGAAAATAGGTCCTGTCAAGATAGTTATCAAGATTCAGTAAGATCACAAGTTCAGCTGACAAAACTAACCACTGACTAAAGCTATGGAGGATGGACAGTGAGGTGGATTGAGAACTGGCTGAAAGGCAGAGATCAGAGGGTTGTCATCAGTGACACGGAGTCCAGTTGGAGGCCTGTGGCTAGTGGAGTCCCCCAGGGCTCACTACTGSGTCCCATCCTGTTCAACTTTTTCATCARTGACCTGGATGAGGGGACAGAGTGCCTCCTCAGCAAGTTTGCTGATGATCCCAAGCTRGGAGGAGTGGCTGACACACCTGAGGGCTGTGCTGCCATTCAGAGAGACCTGGACAGGCTGGAGAGCTGGGTGGAGAGGAACCTCMTGAGRTTCAACAAGGGCAAGTGCAGGGTCCTGCACCCAGGGAAAACTAACCCYAGGCAGCAGTACAAGCTGGGGGCTGACCTTCTGGAGAGCAGCTCTGCAGGGAAGGACCTGGGAGTGCTGGTGGACAACAAGTTGGTGGAGTCTCCTTCTCTGGAGATCTTCAAGGCCCGCCTGGATGTAACTCTGTCTACCATGCTCTAAGTGACTCTGCTGAGAAAAGAGGGGTTGGACTAGATGATCTCCAGAAGTCCCTTCTAACCTTACCGATTCTAAGATTCTAAATTGACCATGACCCAGCAATGTGCCCTTGTGGCCAAGAAGGCCAATGGTACCCTCTGTGCATTAGGAAGAGTGTTGCCAGCASGTTGAGGGAGGTGATCCTGCCCCTCTACTCAGCCCTGGGGAGGTCTCATCTCGAGCACTGTGTCCGGTTCTGGGCTGTCCAGTACAAGAGAGACATGGAGCTACTGGAGAGTCCAGCAGAGGGCTMCRAAGATGATCAGAGGGCTGGAGCATCTGCCCTATGAGGAAGGGCTGTGAGAGCTGGGCCTCTTCAGCCTGGGGAAGAGAAGCCTGAGGGGGGATCTTATCAACGTGTACAAGTACCTGAAGCGAGGGTGTCAAGCGGATGGGGAGAAACTCTTTTCAGTTGTCCCATGTGACAGGACAAGAGGTAATGGGACAATTTCCAGAGAAATTGAACCACAGGAAGCTCCGCCTGACCGTGAGGGGGAATTTCTTGCCTGTGAGAGTGATGGAGCACTGGCACAGATTGCCCAGAGAGCTTGTGGAGTCTCCTTCTCTGGAGATCTTCAAGGCCCGYCTGGATGCAACCCTGTCTAACATGCTCTAGGTGACCCTGCTGAGCAGGGAGGTTGAACTAGATGCATCTCCAGAGGTCCCTTCCAACCTTACTGATTCTGTGACTTTCCTTTGTGCCTGATGACACTTTGACAGCAGACTAGAACAAAACAACCCCTCCCCCCGTAGATCAATACGGCACATGCCAAATATATTAAAGCTGGAATCTAYGCTCAGAGAGACATTCTTAGCAAGATTGTACTGGAATTTCTCTTTGCCTCACACCTTCTATTACTAATTAAAAAAAAATGCTGATTCTTGCAGAGGACAAGCTAGGATATGCTGAATTCCACTGATTATTTAAATGTAAATACACTGATTATGCATGGACTATTGAAGCCATACATTTACTTCAAGCATGCAGGGTTACTCATTAAGTAGAATAGGTATATTTTGTAAGACAGTAAAACCTGAAGGTCTTCGGGATAGACCTAACATTTTGTATGAACTTTTAGTTTAGGCCATTAATTGCGTATGTTCTAATGAAATTAKAATGCAATTTCATAAGTATACTATAGCTCATTTTTGATAAACAGAAGACTGGAATTCTCCCTTTTCTCCACTAGGTTTTAAGCAGTCTCACTTCAGGGTGGTAATACTACCARTTCTCAGAAGTGGAATGAGGTAATTGCATACATCAGAATAGCAATGCATGTGGAATGACGGTTGCCCACTCAACTTCTATTGAGCACTGTTTGAAAGCATCATTCATGCTAAGCAACCAACTCTGCTAGGAATCTGGTGGCAGTTTTCTTCCTCAGTAGTCCTCTTGTATACTAGTGTGCAGARAATACATTTCCTCTGCGGATCCAAAAACTTAAATATGCTTTTCTGTATTTTCTGCTTTACACATTTTTTTAAATCACTGGATGATTAACCCCCCCCACAAATCCATACTATCTCCCCAGCCTATTAATCTACTGTCCAATTCCGTAAGAATTTTAGACTAGAAGAATGTGATTTCCAGGACAGCTTTCAGAAAGAAACAAATTTGGTGAAAAACACKAACTTTCCCCACGCCGTTCTTTGGTATCAACTAGCTTAATGATCACTAAATAGGAAAACAGCATTACAACAAAAATTTGAATGCTTAATTCATGAACTTCCTTGAAATCCGCATTTTCAAGAAACTAGAGTAGGGATTCTCAAAAAATATATGTAAAAAAAACCCCCCACCAGATTATGACAATCCTATGGGATTATTAATGAGCTATCAAACCTCTAAATTCTTCAGATAATTAAGGCCCAAGAGAAGGGCATAAAAATTTATCTTAGTTATGCTTTAGCAAAGGCAATCAAATGATTTACATCCAAACATYTGAATTAAGCCACAAGCAATTAAAAAAAAGAAAGAAAAAAGATAGAAAGAAAAACATAGAGACATGCTTAAGGGGAGGCCAAATTGTTTTTATTTAAATTTTTCATAACCAATTATATTTTTGGCAGAAAGCTCTGCTCTTTTCTTTTTTTCCCTCTAAAGAAATCAGCAGTGCTCAAGTTGATGGGCTGGAATTTTGCTCAAATTCCAGTTAATTTTACAGCAAACAGATGACCAGGAATTCCAGACACTGTTTCCAGAGCAGAGAGCAAAAATTCACATTTGCATCAAAATTCCATGTTTATACTTGATTGGGCCACAGAATGTAAAACTATTGTCAGTAGTGCATGAATAAACCATTCACATTTGATCTGGAACCTTAATATCAGAAAGCTGTACTCTCCTTTCAAAATTGTCATTACCTTGTGCAAATCAAGTCAAGTCTTCATGTATCAAGCCCACACTTAAAATTGTCCATATTTTATATACAAGACATCTACCATTCAGGCAGTGCAAAATACATCCTTTCATAACAAAACTAAAATGTACCTCTTGAAGTATGAACAAGAATATACACATAATACATGATGTACACTATTTACACAACCATAAAAAATATAATACAAGGGTTTTTGTATGTGATTGTAAGACTTGACAGTCTTTTGCAATTCATGTTGCAACAAGGCATGTTTAAGTTTCCTGGATGGACTTTTTTTTTTTGGGGGGGGGGGGCTACTATCTAGAGCTTGGAAACTATGCTTGAACTTTTAGGAGAGTTTTCAAATGGACTGCCATCAACTCCCTGTTTTGGTCAGAAGCTTCAGCAGTGCCACCCACCCAGTGGCTGGGAGGCTTTGGAAGGACACTAGGAGATGGTGGGTCACTAAATTTTGCCCCAGCATAATTCTCTTTTTGGCTTGCTTCAGTTAGRGTGATGGGTTTCCTGGACTTTGCATTTCTGAAGTTCTCTGTGTTTTTAAGTGGCTTTTTCTCCTGCTTCTGAATTATTTCAGGCGACACGGAATCTTGCCAAAAGTTCTCAATTTTTTTTGCAGAGGTGATCTTTGCTAGTGGCATATTACATTTACTCTTCTGTCTGTTAATCTTTGGTTGTTCACACAGATGTATACTGTGAACAGGCTGGCCGTGGGGGATGGCAGCCTTCTCGGCCTTTCCCATCTTGTTCTTTAAGAACTGCGGAGACAAAGAACTCACGTCAAGGCACGACCTCCCTCCTCAAGCGGGGCCTCCGGCAGCGCTACGGCGCAGGAGGGCCCGGGAGCCTCCGCCAGGGCTCGCACAGGCGTTCCCGGGACGCCCTTGGCCTGCCTCCCTCTCGAGGCACAGCAAAGCGACGCCGGCTCCCACCGCGACGGCCGCCGCTAGCTCCTCGCCGCTACCCCGCAACGCCGCCAGCCCCAAGGCGGGCCCGGGGCAGCGCACC
>NW_028186701.1:4284195-4300075 GCF_003343005.1 Rhea americana
GGAGCAGGGGGAGAAGTAAATAGAAGCAGCGCAGCCCCTTCCTTACCTCCTTCCTGAGGGGTTTGCTGGGCGCTGGTCTCGAGGGGACAGCCACGGGGGGCTCCTCGGGGAGGGTCGTTACTCCGCTGGGGGCGGCGACGGTTGGTGCGACAGGCACGCGCAGTTCGCCCGGGCCGTGCGCTCCCAGCGGGGTCCTTCTGCCCAGGCCGGCGCGATGCTGCTGGTACTGTTGGTAGCGGCTCGGCAGGAGCCCCGCGGGGCTGGGCCGGATCTTCCCCTTCCTCCGCCTCACTCTCTTCAGCGCAGGCCGCGCGCTGCCCCCCGGACCCGCCAGGCAGCAGCTGGGCTGGTTCTCACAGTTGCTGTCCCCTCGCCTGAGGCGCTGGAGTAGAGTCGAGGGCAGCCGTCTGGGGTCTTCGGTGCCTGCCGAGATCCGAGCCAGGAAAGGCGGCGGCGCCGTGGTGGTGACCATGGTGGGCTGTGGGTACCCAGAGCTGTACAGGGGAGAGGGGTCGAGCCCAGGCGGGGACGGGTGGTTCGGGTCGCTGGGGAGTGTCTACCCGGGCTTTGTGGGCTGAGATGATGGCGCGATCAGATCCACTGCTAGGAGAACATGGCGGGGGAGTGAAAGGAGCAGGCAGCAGCGMCCCAGTGTTGTTACACGAGAGGGGCACGCCCCCTTCCGCCGTCCGGCCAATCGCCGCGGGAGGAAGGCGCGAGGGTCACGCCCCTCCGCTGAGTACCGCCAATCGCAGGGAAACAGCCCCAGCGGTGGCCCCGCCTCTGCCAATCAGAAGCGACACAAACACTTCGGAGCACGCCCGCTTCCGCACACCGCCCAATCGGGGCAGACACAAACAGCGGGCACGCCCCAGTCTCCAAGTCACAGGCCCACAGTGCGAAGCGAAAGGGGCGGAGCCAACAGCTCTCCTTCTGAGAGCGGCCGGCCAATGGGGCGGCGCGCAGGCAGGCCGGGCCTCGCCCCCGCGCCGCCGCGCAGCCAATCGGCAGGGACGTAAACACGGGGGGGCCCGCCCCTCGGCGCGAGGCGGGTGCGCGTCGTTGGGGATGGAGACGCCGGCGCTGCGGCCTGCTGGGGCGGCCCCGGCCCCGGCCCCGGCCCCGGCCCCGGCCCCGGCCCCGGCCGCGGCGGAGGGGGCGGCGCGGCAGCGCGACGAGCGGAGCCTGGAGGCGCTGAGCCTGGCGGGCGGCGCGGCGGCGGCGAGGCAGCAGCAGGCGGCGGAGGGGCGGCGGGCCACGCTGGCGAGCGCCCTGGAGCTGGAGGGGACGGTGCTGCGCGAGGGGCGGCTCACGCAGTTCGTGGCCAACAACCTGGAGCGGCGGATCCGGCTGAGCGGCGCCCCGCGGGGCGAGGCGGCGGCGGCGGCGGCGGCGGGACCCATCCCCGCCATCGACCCCGGCGCGCTGCAGGACGTGGTGGCCCTGGCGGGGCAGGTGGCGGCGCAGGTGGACGAGCTGCTGCGCAACGTGCACTGCGGGCTGCAGGCCCTGACGGCGCTCAGCGTGGGCTGCATCCAGACCTACCGCGACGGCGTGGAGAGCCTGGGCGAGGCGGCCGACCTCAGCATCCGCGCCATGTACGCGCTGGTGGCGCGCTGCGAGGAGCTGGACCGCGCCATGCAGCCCGTGCCCGCCCTGGCCAAGCGCATCCGCGACATGAAGGGCACCCTGGAGCGGCTGGAGGGGCTCTGCAAATAGCCGGGGCCTGGCCCTGCCGCCGTGCATACACTGTTACAGAGCCTCCTACCCCCCTGCGCGATGCCCAAGCTTTCCCCATTTTCTGTTCACTTGGTGTTTAGCGAGAGAAGCCACCGCTGCTTTCCCTGAGTGGGGGCGCCGTGGGGTTCCCTCCGCTTGGAATACGGCAGTCCTGTCCCGGTGTGTGTGACCGATCCCCCCCCCCTATTTCCTAACGTGTCACTTGGAGAAGCGATACTGTGTTTAACACAGCAGCCTTCAGGCCTTGCACTCCAGCTGAAATAGGCCCTGACACCTTTTTCACACCCAGTGTCTTGAGGTTTCCATGGTTGTGTTTTTCCTGCTTGTTTGTTCCCCTTGTTTGCTAGGCTATGTCTGCGGCCAGCTTACTGTTTTTATCTGGAGGCAGTGAAAATGTTGCACACTATGAAGAAGAAAAGGTCTCTGTTTAAATCCCTTGGTAAACTGCACACAGTGCTTTTTAGCTTGAGTTCCATTAAAGAATTTTGACTCCGCATGCCTTACACTTTCTATTTATTGAGGGCTAGGAAAAAGGAACCAATGGAAATTCTTAACTAAATCAGCTATTAATATTTTTTTTCCTATGAAAACAGAAATTGTTTTGAATACTTGTTTGATGTTTTCAGGCTTCATGTTGATTTCTGGTTGACTTAGTGCCTATCTAGAATAATTATTATTAATTAGTTAAGTTATTTCAGCAAACAAGTGTGTGAGATAAAATTCTACCGTCTCTTACAAATCACTAGTGTAAGAGAGAATACATAAGAGAAAGTTTGATGTCTGTAACAATGACCCCTACTTGCTAAGAATATAAAATGAATGGAATATAGTTGAGATTCAGATAAAAACAAATCTACAAGTAAAGTTCTAAAACCAAATTMCAAATAAAATGTTTCACCTGTGTAAATGTCTACAGTTTTCACAGTGTAGAATTTTAACYGGCATTGCTGTAAATGATTGTGATTTTTTTTTTCAGTTTGGAAAATACCTATTTAATTGAGGAATATGAATACATGATGGCATTAGAAAGATGTATGATTGTCATGGAATGGGTATTTTGTGGGAATTTGCTTGTATAACCTGAAGCTTTTGTATATGCATCACTGTATGCAGAAGTTATTTTGCTGTATCAGTAAGTATTTCTTCTGAGTCATGAGAGTAGCTGAATTCTCTGCTAGATTGGGTTCCTATGCAACCAACCTTTTGTAAGATGCTAAGCAGCAGTCCAGTTAGGTAACAAGTGTATGGATCCTTGCAACAAGATTTTGTCAGAGAAATGATCACTGTGATCTTATGTGTGTGTAATGGTGCTTTTGGTGGCCTACAGCCCCTGGAAACCTTGGGGCAAAGGTATCCAGAAATACTACTTAAATCCTGTAACTTTTGGTTAAAGAGTAGGTGAGCTTATGGTGGGGGCAGTTGCTACTCCATTGCAGCTTCATTATACAATACCARTGAGCGAGATGTGGACATGGGTATACACTGTGCTACTGTGCTGTAACAAAATAATTACTTTTTTTGCTACTGTGATTTGTGTAATGCTAGTCTGTGGCCTGTTTTGAGCCTCTCAACATGGCCATGCCTCCATGYTTTTTGTCAGCAAGAGGGATATATTTCACATATGGCCTTCCAGCCTTAGCAGTGAGAGTGGGCTGGAAATGGGCTGTGCTGTGCTCCCCTCTCCTTGTGGTCAGCAGTTCCCATGGAATATGGTGTCTTGATTGTGGCTTTAGAAAGAGACTAGATTGATAAAGAGTAGCAGTTAGTGGAGATTAAAAAAAAAAAGACAACTTACTGCCCCTGCGCGTGGGCCTAGAAGTCATTGCTTCCCATGAGCCTAAAAGATTGATAATACCATAGCAACAGCTGTAATCTTAATAGTTTTGGGGTATCTTCTTGGGAAAGTTTGAAATAGTATTGTCTGTTGTGGAGATGCAGTAGTTTCACCAAGTACATTTTYCTTTTTTGTATGTCAGAAGTTAAAATTGAAGCTTAATCTTGCTTAACATGAAATATTGAAATGTACATAAAAGATCTGTAATTTGTATAGCCAGATAAGTACAATTCCATTTTATTCATACACCCTAAGGTTAAGCCCTAAAGCATAYATGTTTTAGTATACAAATGGTTTTCAACAGTACTTCATTTGCAGTCAGGCTACATTTAATGCTTATTCTCTGATAAATTGTCAAATCTATAGAGTAAAAACATTACATTTATGTTTTAAATAGTGATCAGYTGTTGTTGTTGAAGTATTTCACTTCTTAATTATGGCTTTTCTTATTTGGTAAAATAACTTGAAAGATAATTTAAACTCTGCTCCTGAATCTACACTGAGACTCGTTAATGTGACTGCCGTGATAGTTTCAGTTGAGATCCTCAGGCAGCTGTTTCTAGCAGTGACGTCATTCATGTGATGAAAAAGAAATGTCTGGTGATCTACAAGCATAAAGGAAATGGTAATTACACTTTTTTTTTTAACATTGTCAATTTGACAGCTCAAACTTGTTTGAAGGCAGACTTAGCCAGGCTGGGTACAGTGGTTCCYGTTCCCAGGTGTCCACCTCATACTTCTGTCACAAGATAGCCGTCCCTGCTGCAGGCATGGCAGAATTGATACCAACCTGTTCTGTGCCGCCTCAGTCAATCGCGGTATGTTAACACTTAGCTACTGGGGTTTACAGCCTCCCTCTCTGGTATCTACTTCCTTTGCTGTAGGAATGGTGAYACTTGCCGTGTCTGTATTAGTGCAGCTCTGATGCCAGCCCTACCCTTGGCATTTGAATTACCCAGTGAGCTGCAGGCAGCTTTTGAGCAACCTGTCCCTGTTGCAGCTAAAAATTACTGTACTGCCTTTTAATCCGAGTCCAGGTTTCTCATGCATATTCTGTGTTAATTCTTWGCACTTTCCAACTTTCTGATGTGCAGCTTGAAAGCTTTCAGGGTTCTTTGAGCCTTTTTTGCTTAATCTGTCAATGAGCAGAGTAAAACCTTATTTGCATTTGCAAGAACTTAGAATGTGTTTGCATTTTTTTTCTCGCTTAATCACTGAGCTGTACAGTTGATCTTGTTTTTCTTTTCTCATCAGCTGCCAAGTGAACTTTCGTCATAACAAGACTGACAAGGTCAGAGAGGAAAAATAACAAAATAAAATGGAACACAAAACTCTGAGCAATGCCAGACTCAGAATTAGCTGGGAAATTATTTTCCTCTTCTGATAACCATCACTGACTCCATTAAGAATTGGATTTGTTTGTTATTTTTTTTTTATTTGGGTCAGATACCTGCTTTGATTAAAGAAGTCCTTCTTTTGATGAAGGTGTGGTTGGTTCTGCTTGATTCAAGTTTTTTTCCTCTCTTCTTCCTTTATGAAGTTTTTTATTTACAATGCTTAGTTGATTCCATATCCATGCTGTTTGAAGCTTTATAAAATAAAACCGTGTAACATGTTAAAAACAAATGAACAAAACAAATCAAAAACAAAGCATAAATGAATATCATTGACATTTCAGCTTTATGGGTTTTTTCAGCGTTGCCTAATTTCACTGGGTGTTCAATATGCAAATATATCAACTTTTTTTTGTTAATTATTCTCAACTAAGTTATGTGTCTTGCCATCAGACATATACTAAAGTAAGTAACTCATTTGGCTGGAATTTCCAGATTTATGGTCGTACTTATTCCCATGAGCAAAGTTCCTGAATCATTTATGGGTGTGTGAGAAACAAATCAGAAACAAATTCTGATTCTTATAATTAGCTGAATCCAAGAGCACTCCGCTTGGCATTGAAGATGCTACTATTTTGAAATGGTTTCAAATAACGTGTCTGTACTACCAGTACGTAAACACCTGAATTTTAAAGCTTCAGAATTATCTACTACTTTCCAGTATAGTAGCGCATCAGCTGTTGTAGCAAACTGTATTAACTCAAGCTGTGAAAACAGTAGAAAGTAGGGTTGAGGCCTCTTGCAGTAGGCATTATTCAACATAATGGATTCTCACTGTCCATGCTACCTTGTACTCATCAACATTGGCAAGCACACCTAAAAAAAAGCCCTTAGAAGATCAATGGGTTATGTTCATGTTGCAGTCGCAGCCTACTTTTATTTGCTTTGAGAAGGGCAGAAACACTCCTCTGAAAATCATGAAGAATCCAGCTAGTACATTTTTTGTGAATATAGCCCCGCTTCTGTCCTCACCTTTGCTTGACCTCTTCCAGGACACACATCCGGCCTTCTCTTTCCTGTGCTGTATGTAACAATATACTTAAGAGCAAGAGAGATTCATGACGTTTCTCCTTTACAGAACTTAATACAATTCTTGCATCAGATACAGGAAGCAAAACTGGACTGGTTTTGAAATCTGCGATGAGGGAAAGCTTTTGTGGTCATTAATCCCCGCTGTTCGAAGCTTGAGAATTAGAGACGTGATCAGTGGACTTGGGCTCTGAGCTTTCACTGCAGAGGTTAATATCCTCCTACCCGTCTTTATGACAATAGGAGTAGAATTATGCCCGTATCTGGTGACAGGAAGAAWGATAAAAAATGGTGTTTGCAAGCTTAGCTGCGATTTTGTTTCCTTCCTGCTATTTATATACATGAAGAGCAACGCATAAAAAAAAACCCTCAAATATACCCCCCCCCCAAGACTGGCAAGCAACGTTTTCTTCCACATTTTTGAGGCTATGAATAGGATTGCAGTTTCATAAATATTAAAAATTGCTGGCTGTTGGGGTAGCATATTTGTTTGTGATGGCTGTCTGCAGTAGCTTTAAATACTGATGAGAATTGAGAGAACTTGAGCTGGAGAATAATAAAATTCTGCGAAATTATTTTATAGAGTTGGAGATAAAGCAGTTCAAGTGACACTTCCTAAATTGTCATCTGCTTTCTGTTAGCATGGTTGTACTGCCACTTCATTGAATCTTGATTTATTTCAGAAAAAGGTAGATGTTTCTGTTAATGCTTCTGTTTTCATCAGTGCTAGTTATGGAAGAACTGTAGAATGTTGCCCAGTTGCCCAGTGCTGTATTTCTTGTCTCAAAGTGACTAGCCATGGTTTTTCCTTGTTTTCTTAACATACAATGCTGGAAAAATTCCCAGCATTGAACTTGCTTGTAAAACAAGCAACCGTGYGCAGTGTGAGGTTGTTGGGAAGCATATTATGGAGCAGAGCTGCTTTGTCTAAAAATACGTGTCAAACAAGGAGGGGAAAAAAAGCAACACAAACTTGCCAGACAGTCATTTCTAATTTTACAGCGATCTGATAATCCTGGGAGTCTGTATTGTCACTGGGATTGTTTGACTACACTCAGCAGAAAACCAAGAAAATTCCAAGTTGAAGGTCCTGTCTGCTTTGTAAATGAACTTTGTTTCTGTAGCCTAATATCAGGAATGAAGTTTACTGGCTTATTCATCCTAATGAGATTTTTCTTGTTTGAACTTGAACTGAAGTCACTCAGAGAAATTCTAACTTGAAAATAAACTCCTTTAATGTGAAAGTATCTCTTGACTTTGTTCCTCTTTCTTTTTTTGCTGTATAGGCAATTTGTTTACTTAGTGGATTTTTTTTTTCAGGCTGGGACTTTCCAGTGACATTTCTGAGCTGAAAGGAGAGGGGAGTTTTTCCCTCCTGAGCAACATTGGGATTTTCCAATTTCCAAAGCTTCCTGCATGCAAGTTACAGTTGATGATACAGATCTAGTTTGGTTTCGTTTTTCTCTTTTAAAGAAAGAGATTTGCTACCACAAGCTTTTTATCTGCTCTTCTGCTTCTAGGTCACCAGCTTTCTTCTATCTGCGGGTAGCAATTTAAAATGTACCACAGTGTGCCGCACCTTGAGTGCTTTTCTAAGCCATCAGTCCTACCTCATGTCCTTTTCTATACCTTCCTGTTTCTCAGCATTATTATTTCATCCCACTTATCTTTTGTCTTCAGCTGCATGTTTTACTACTTCAGTTGTGCTATCATATTACCATGGGAGATAAGTTTCCTTATTTGTTTTTCCTTTACATCCTCTTTCAGCTAGCCTTGCTGCCTTTCGTTCATATTCTGTCTCAAAATACTCATCTCCAAATCTTGGCACAGACTAGCTGCTGCTGCTTCCTTCACCTAATTCTCTTTTAACCTCACTAAAGCTGGGTCTTCTTAATTTGTTCTGATCTGTTTTAATAACTTACTTACAAAGAGAAATGCAAATAAAACTGAATAAAGTACTTGTAAAATAATGCGAGTRTAACTGTGCTGTGCCATGCTAAATCTCCTAAGGGACGGGAAAATCAATCAGCTGCTTACACTTGCTCTCGAGAACTGGATTATGGAATACCAAATGTCATATGACGTGGCAAGCTGATGCAATATTTATGAAATACATGCAAGTCCCGAAAGCAAACTGGGTTGTTTTTTCTTTTAATCATAGAAAGACAAAGTAAATATTAGAGTAAGATCGTTAAATAGAATTCTGCTCTCCTTACCTTACTACTTCCTCCCTGCAATGACTTTAATAAGAGCTGTTTATATTTATGTGGAATTTAGAGCCTTAATAGGATGTGTTTTATTTGTTAACTGCAAAAAATCTTGGAAATGAAAAATGATAAATAAAAAAGTTTGACCTGAATATTAAAAGCATAGGATATACCAGACCAGATCCTGCCATTTCTTCAACAAGGTTCAAGCTTACATATTTCGGTAAAGGAAATAATTTCCTTTATAACAAGACTATTCATTYGTTTACTGTCAGTGATGCATGGCCAGTGGACAAATTCAAGTCATAACAGGCTAGTTCAACATAAGCTTTATAATATGTGTTCTAAAAACAAAGATTAATGTTGAGCTGGACTCAGTTGAATAGCTGTTGAAAGTCAGGCTTAAGAACTGTTAAAATTCAAGTTTTAATTACATCACCTAAGCGKTTCTTAATAAATATGTACAATCTTTTTATTAAAATACCTACCAACAACTATTACAAAAATTTAAATCCAACCAAATGCAAGGTCTGTTTCTTACACCTTAATTGAACCTTAAATAAGTGAAATAACTGATTTGAACGTTATGCAAAGTAAGAGTCATGGAACATATTTCGTTTATGTGTTAATATAAACCAGAAGTGAAATTGTGTAACTTGTTGATGACCACTGGAATTTACACAGCACTGTAGAAATTCTTGGTTGCGGTATTCATTCATCAGCACTTACGGTTGTGAAATCAAATGCACGTACTCTTTGGCCTTGACTATTTGAACTGTGTTTTGAGATAGGGATGAATACTTTGCCCCAGAAATAGGTAAATTTAGCCAGCAGACAAAACAAAAAGTGGGTCAAAACTGCATTTGTTTCTTTAAAACGTGCTCAGTGAAATTATATGRTTCATATATTCTGCTGGTGGTGATTTGCATAATACTCAAACAAAAGTTCCTAGGTTGGGCATAGGAAATGGACTTTTTATTACACAGTATACCTCCAGTGGAATGACTTGTCACTGCTGCCTGCTGGATAGCAGATCTTTAATATTATGTATCACTTCTGGTTAAAGGCAGCTGGTTGAAGCAAAAATGGGCAAATCACAACAAAAAGATTYTCTGTTACACCTTTCTACGTATTAAGGATTTTTCCTTCCGACCCCTGTTCATTTCTTATTGTTCTCTTGCGGAGTGCCACAACCTGAGCCTTTTTTCCATYCTCAGCAGCCCTTCCAGGTAGTGTGCGGGTTCTCTAAGCAGCGCTCAGAGAGGAGCGGGGAGCTGCTGCGAAGCGGCGTGCCTCGGGCGAGGGAGGCCAGCGCTCACGGCAGGTTACTTCGCTGTCTCTGCGGTGATTAACAGAGACCGTCAAAACCGGACCCGCATTTATCGATAACGCTTTTGGATGCCGTGGTTCCTGTAGACTCGAATACTACTTGGCGTTAAGCAGGTGATGAATACAAGGGAACCGTCCTCYGCACCCCTAAGAAAGCAACTCCAAATTTCCCATCCGTATCTGCAGTTGTGCCACCCGCAGATTACAGCAAGCCTCGGCGGCGGCAGCGGGGGTCTCTCGCAGGCGAGGCTGGATCAGCAACCCTGSTGAAGGCAACCAGGCTATGATCTATCCTAAGGCTGTCCCGAGTCTAACTTTGTCTTCGTCTTCTCCACGTTGGAAAACCTAGAAGATACAGCCGCAAAATTCCCACACATACCGCGGCCCGGCTGAGCCCAGGGCAGGACGGGGGGGCTGCTTGCTCCCCTGCCCYGCCGGTCTGCCGGCCAGCGTCACCGCCGGCGAGCGAGCCCGGGCCGTCGCTCGGCACAGGGGGGGAATCAAGCCGGAGCCGCTCGGCGCTGAGATAACGGCGGCGCCGAGACCCTGCGTCCTACGGCAGCGAGCTCCCCGCGCTGGGGAGCGGGGCTGAAACCTCCCGGGAACGAGGCCCCTCGCCAGAAACGGGGCTGCACTGGAAACAGTCATTAAACGGGGTTGTCGATTTTAATTCTGGGAAGTTCGACGTATAAAAAGAAATCTTCTGGTGTGACTTTGGCTCAAGGGGTAAGGAGGATCACCTCCCACAGCTCTACCCGTTTGGAAGCTGATACGAATGACACCGTGAACAAGGATGGGAATAAAATTAGGCGGGTTGTGTCCCAGGACACAAAAATGCCTCTTTTCTGTGTTCTTCCTGCTCCCTCTGGGGTAATCAACTTTGTCTCTAGGAACTAAATAGTCAGAACAAAACCAGCTTCCTGTTGTACAACCCGGGCTGTGCTCACACTGCTTATAYTCCCCTGAGACTCATGCTATGCCCGTTTCATTGCCATTAATTTATGTTTAATAGAGCATTTTCTTTCTATTCATGACTCTCTGCTGATGTGTACAAACATTTGATAGCACGCTTTTCTAATTTTCCATGTCAGTGAATATGTATAGGTAGGGCCTGATTCACACAGTCCACTGAATGTGATAAAAATCTTAACTTTATACAAAGTTTAGAATGTGTCCCATAGTGGGTCTCACAAAACATCCAGTTATAGTAAAAAAAAAAAAAAAAAAAAAAAAAAGACAAAGAAAAAAAAAGAAAAATGCTCATTTTAGCAGATCTAACTCCCAGAGAGTGGAAGGATATGTGGAGGTTTTTCACAAAGGGGATTTTTGAAAAGCTCTTTCTGTAGAACAGGGGTAGATAAGGGAATTCACAAGACGACTTTATTGAAGAAGAGTTAAGATTTTCCAGCCTGGACCTTTTTAGTATAAAAGCTGTTAGCCAAACCCAGAAAGCTAAAACACTGGAATGCAGAATGAACCCCAGACATCCAGGAAATTTATTTCAGGCAAGTACAGAATCATCCTCATACCTCTTTCTCGTGGACCTTAATCTCTTTGAGTAACTCCATAAAGGTCCATCTGGACAATTAGTTTCTTACCCATAGCAAGGGAAAGTTTGAGTACAAAGAGAGTAGTTCATCTGTGTTAATCTTAACTTAGCTACAGCAGGTATAATCAGCAGCGGAAACAAGTGGCATGGACTTTAGCTGGAGCTGTACGAGCAACAACAAACTGTGGGTTTGTTTGTTGCTGAGGCCAAGTCTTTCCATTATACATTGCTACTGTGCTATGAACCCTTAATGGGTGAGAATGTGAAAAGAGCATTTCTGGGGTACTCAAATATATATTATTAAAAAAATGTCCCCTTCTCTAAGAAATATCTGGAAGAGATGAATTAACAACCTATACAATGTCATCGTCTAGACCCACATTCACCAACTTACTGTTAAGGTTCCCAGGGTTAGTGAGGCTGCAGAAATTCCATGTGAAATTATGCCTAAGAGTATAGATCTGTTATTATAAGCAGCACAGGGGAGATGTGAAATAACTTCCCTATTTTCTCATTTACTGTGGCAGCTAGGATATTCCTCTAGTCCTAGACTTKGTTTTGAGTGAGGCTTTTCCTGGAGAGAGTAACATGGTCTTGTAAAACATGTTCCACAATGTATGCTGACCGAAAGCAAAACTAACCTTACAAATGCAATGTTTGAACATTTGATTTTCTCTATATATTTGCATACATGCATTTTGCAATAATTTGATTYGTACACAATTAAAATATATAATCAGGTCTGATAAAAGAGCCTGTATGGTTACTAGGCTGACGACATCACTGCTGTAYTCAGTATTTCTTTCCTTTGCCTTTGGCTAGTTTCCTGGGATATTTTCAAGAGTGTAAACAGTTCAAGAGAGAGACTGTGGACATCATTTATATTTGCGCAATATATTGCATAACTTGTCTAATACAGGCATATAAATAAAAATAGGTTTATAGCTCWTGTATTATTCTTCACAGGCTTTATATCACATACATCTGTAAGCTCAATCTTACGATGCAGGAAGAAAGCCAGATGGAGTACCTTTGGGCAATATTCTACTGTGTGCAGCAGGTCACGTGAGAAACAGATTGTTTTCATTGTCAGTACAGCAAACCAGAACTTGATCTTCATGTAACTAGAAGGTCTGTAGGTTGAAGGTCTGTAGGTTGAAACACTCCGTTTTGGATATTTCAGCTGGTGAGGGAGCAATAACCCACTAGCAGTTATTGACTGCTCTGGAGTCTGCCTCTCACACTGACCAAGGGCTCAGTTACTCTGCTACTTTTAACCTGAACCTCCATTCAGGAAAAGATTTTTATCAAGGTTTCCATATTCAGACAGTACAGCTATTAGTAAGTTTAGCAACAGAATACTGTTTTACTTGTTGGAGTCAAGTCACTCAGCAGCCCAACTCCAAGGACTGAGTCATGCTTTCTACTTACGTAAATTAGATTGGATCATGACTTTTTAGTTGGCTGATTACTTTACCCATACCCTAACCACACTATTACCACTACGATTTCGTTTCATGCAGTAGATGATATGTTGTTGAACGTTACGTCTGGATGTTTTTCACAGTGTGGCTCTCCACTGCAAATTATCCTTCATAGCTCCTGCAAGTCAGGCAAGGTCAAGTAACAGGTGTCTAGGCCAAGTCCTAGGGACTCTGAGGAGACAAGTGGTAGTCCCTCGGCGAATGACAAGCATCTTGCTCATGAACCTGTTGTCCAGCTGCCTCTCTCTGTTACATCAAACACATGGCCTTTTCAGCAGCAGAGGAACAGCAGCGAGGCATCTTGTTTATCAGGCCTGCAAGTCTGTGCTTGAGGTCACGCCTGCTGTCCTGCAAGAATAGCAACCCTGTGCACAGTCAGGCACTTTCTCCCCTGTGCAAATGCATGCGTGCACAGACACTCATCTTTCCAATTCCTTTCTAGATAGATCTACTAAGTAAATAACCTGCTACATCTGCATGTTAGYACTACAACTGTTAGAATCATAGAATCATAGGATCAGTAAGGTTGGAAGGGAGATTTTCTCTGGAGATCATCTAGTCCAACCTCCCTGCTCAGCAGGGTCACCTASAGCATGTTASACAGGGTGGCATCCAGGCRGGCCTTGAAGATCTCCAGAGAAGGAGACTCCACAACCTCTCTGGGCAACCTGTGCCAGTGCTCCGTCACTCTCACAGGGAAGAAATTCCCCCTCACGGTCAGGCGGAACTTCCTGTGCTTCAATTTCTGCCCATTGCCTCTTGTCCTGTCACACGGGAMAACTGAAAAGAGTTTGTCCCCGTCCCCTTGACACCCTCCCTTCAGGTACTTGTACACATTGATAAGATCCCCCCTCAGTCTYCYCTTCCCCAGGCTGAAGAGGCCCAGCTCTCGCAGCCGTTCCTCACAGGGCAGGTGCTCCAGCCCTCTGATCATCTTTGTAGCCCTATGCTGGACTCTTTCCAGTAGCTCCATGTCTCTGTTGTACTGGGGAGCCCACAACTGGGCGCAATACTCGAGATGAGGCCTCCCCAGGGCTGAGTAGAGGGGTAGGATCACCTCCCTTGACCTGCTGGCAACASTCTTCCTGTTAACACCTCCTGTACTGGTGTAAGTTTTAAATGTCATCATTACAGTATGCACACATTTGGTGTCATAGTCTGATAGCCCAAATATAATACCATACCTTACACCTAATTCAGGGACTTGTATTTAAAAAGTGGCTCCCTCCAAACCTCATTGCATGGTCCATGCCTGTAAAGAGTTTTACTCTACAGCCTCAAGTTGAAAATATTGTTTCCCAAAATGAAATCCTGAAAGAATTWAAAAAAAAATTAAGATTTAAATAAAAACTTGAAAATGAGCTGCTTATATTGCATCCATTATTTTGTTGGTTTTATTATTCTTACAGAAAAAGAGGGTGTAGTCTTTGTTGTAAATGTTTGGGTTCTCTTTTTGTTGGAATTTCTATTAAGAACTATATTACAGTCTTAAACCTGGAACAACTCCAGAAGTTGACCTTCCTATTTTCACGTTGTTTCCTGTTTACTTTGGACAGGAAAAGTAGTTGTACTCAGGCTTACATCATCTTAAATCTGTGAGGTTGTAGTGCCCCCTAATGTCCTGAGGACTAAAGACTGGCTCTGTTTACTGCTCAGTTCTTCTCAAAGCTTTCTACAGCAAGAACACTATAAATGTCATTTTATTTTTTCAAAAATACTGGAGCACTCAAAAATTTGYTTGAACTTCTCTTTTTAGTGTTGTATACTTACAAGGAATACACTTCCTTTGGAGGYTGCTTTTCATTTTCTAACAGGGAAAACAAATTTAGTTGTCTAAGACGTTTGGTTCTTAATTATTTATTGACACTACACAAACAGGTATGAACTCAAAAATGTTGAGCTCTTAGCATTTTCTTTTAATTTTTATAAGAGCCAGTGCATGCTCAGCATTTTTAAGTGCAGAAGCCTATACAAACATTAGAAAGCCTAACCATAAGCAGCCATAACTTAACCTTCAGTTAAATCTCAAAGTATATTTTCACTGTAGTGTTTTATTCCTTCTGATGCTATTAGAATCTAAGTACTATTAGGACAAAAGATGACGAGACTAACAATGAAGTTCAAATATTTATTTAGAATTAAATAGTACTAACTCCTCCCCACAAAAGCTTTATATATGCTGAAAATAAATTGATCATGAAGTAATATTGTAACCCTGAACATACAAATAATGAGTAACACAAACTGTTTGCTGTGAACATTAAAAAAAGCAATGAATTAATTGAATTAGTAAATTAGCTGCCTGAGTACTAGAAGAAAGCCAATGTCACTCCAGTCTTCAAAAAGGGCAAGTAGGAGGACCCAGGCAACTATAGGCCGGTCAGYCTCACCTCCGTCTCTGGAAAAGGGATGGAACAGCTCATTCTGGATGTCATCTCCAGGCATATGGAGGAAAAGAAKGTGATCAGGAGTAGCCAGCATGGATTCACCAAGGGGAAATCCTGCTTGACCAATCTGAKAGCCTCCTAGGATGGAATGACTGGCTGGGTAGACGAGGGGAGAGCAGTGGATGTTGTGTACCTTGAWTTCAGTAAGGCTTTGGACACAGTCTCCCATAACATCCTCTTAGGTAAGATCAGAAAGTGTCGGCTAGATGAGTGGACAGTGAGGTGGATTGAGAACTGGCTRAAAGGCAGAGATCAGAGGGTCGTCATCAGTGGCACAGACCCTAGTTGGAGGCCTGTAGCTAGTGGCGTCCCCCAGGGCTCATTACTGGGTCCCATCCTGTTCAACTTYTTCATCAATGACCTGGATGAGGGGATGGAGTGCMTCCTCMGCAAGTTTGCTGATGATMCCAAGCTMGGAGGAGTGGCTGATACACCTGAGGGTTGTGCTGCCATTCAGAGAGACCTGGCCAGGCTGGAGAGCTGGGCRGAGAGGAACCTCMTGAGGTTCAACAAGGGCAAGTGCAGAATCCTGCACCTAGGGAGGAACAACCCCATGCACCAGTACAAGCTGCRGGCTGACTTGCTGGAGAGCAGCTCTGCAGAGAAGGACCTGRSAGTGCTGSTGGAAAGCAAGTTGACTATGAGCCAGCAATGTGCCCTTGTGGCCAGGAAGGCCAATGGTACCCTYTGTGCATTAGGAAGAGCGTTGCCAGCAGGTCAARGGAGGTGATCCTRCCCCTCTACTTAGCCCTGGKGAGGCCTCAYCTGGAGTCCTGTGTCCAGTTCTGGGCTCCCCAGTACAACAGAGACATGGAGCTACTGGAGAGTCTAGTGTGGGGCTACAAAGATGATCAGAGGGCTGGAGCA
>NW_028186701.1:4300280-4305007 GCF_003343005.1 Rhea americana
TTCTTCCCTGTGAGAGTGACGGAGCACTGGCACAGGTTGCCCAGAGAGGTTGTGGAGTCTCCTTCTCTGGAGATCTTCAAGGCCTGCCTGGTTGCCACCCTGTCTAACATGCTGTAGGTGACCCTGCTGAGCAGGGAGGTTGGACTAGATGATCTCCAGAGAAAATCTCCCCTCCAACCTTACTGATTTTGTGAAAAAAAAATATATTTTGCTATGTTATATTATTTATACAATAATGTACTTGTTCATAGGATCAAGTTTCTTTCTAGGTTAAGACTTTGGATATGCAGTGGAAAAATAATCTTGTGTGAAGCATGTCTGCATCGTTAGCTAGCTTCTTTCATAATTACTTTCATTTAAATCCTGTTATAGTCTCAGTTTAGTAAAAAAAAAAATCATTTCTTCGTTTTTAAGAATATTGTTTTTTAGAAAGTCAGAAATGTCTATTTCAAGGAATATCTTGAGGGATGGTTTTATTTTCCTATTTCATTCAAAATTTCTTTTGAACACATAGAAAATAGTATTATACCAGAATAGTCATGGAGTTGTTGACCTGTATCTGTACAAAAGAAAGATACATTATATGCTCTTGTTTTAGGTAAAATGCCTATTTGTTGCCCTTTGCTTAGGTGAGATGAATGATGTACTTAAATTAGTTATTTACAATATTCATATATGACATTGTAAGTGTAAGATTCTTACTCAGTAATAATTTGGGTAAATGGTCACTTTGTAAGTAGGAACCCCCCTTCCCTTTTTTTTAAAAAAAAAGAGAACACAGTCTCAGCCCTCCACTACCATAAACAAACAATGAAACTGAACTGAATTCAGCCCATGGCTCAAAGGATGAACCTCATCTTAGGAAAAACAGCTTTATGATCCCAGGAGAGGGATTTAACGTGGCAACTGGATAYCATGATGAGTGTATAGGCATAAGAACGCCCCTAGATAAAAAAGAATTGATACACAGAAAAGGGCTAAGATAATGTTATTTCATAGACTATTAAAACAGGTTTCATGCCTGCAAATGCAATGGTATAAATTCCTTAAAGTAGAAGTTGTGCCTCAGTATATGCATACAGTGAAGCCTTTGCTCCTGAATCATATTTTTGAGACKAACTGATTTGACTAAAGAGAGAGAATCATCTGCAATTCGTCAAAAATTGTGATGACAAGAGAAAGAATTAGTTAAAATGCAATAGTGGCTTTTTTGGAAATATTATATAATATATAGTCAGTATCATTAGTGGTTCCAATCCTTAACAGAGCTTCCCATATTCTTGGATCATCCTGTTCTAGACTGACTAGCACAGCAGATTCTCAAAATAGCCATCACTGCTCGGGAGGGAGGAAGTGAAGAAAATGAGACCAGAGAAAATATTGAGAGTTGATCAACAGCTATTCAATATGCAGACTGAAAGAGTCTTCAGTTGTCTGCRTAAAACACTTATAGTTGTTTTCTCAAAGCAATTCTTGAAAAAACAACTAAGTCCACCTATGTTTTTGCTGTTCAAAAAGGGAAGTGCAGACTTTTGAAACGCATGTGAAGAATCTGGTAACTCAGTGCCCTCTGSTGGTACGACAGGAAAAAGCAATCTTAAATATGAACGTGACACAGTCAAGGAGGAAAGTATGTTCATTCACAAAGAATGTTTGACGCAACACAGAAGCCATCATCCTACGTCTGTGTGAAGTGTTTCAAAGTGTCTAATATGGCAAAGGCCACTGCAAACTATCTGTGCAGAACATGTAACATCAGCCTACTATGAGCTGTAAATAACCAAGTTTTCCAGACCAAAGGAACACCTCATTAGGGCAGAACTAAGCAGTTTAAAAGCACTTGAAATCTGGGTTGAATCTGTGGGAGGCAACATTTTCCCAGAAGTCTGAATCCTTTATTACTCTGCTAGGCGATATTGGGCTTCTGGGTAATTATTTTTTTCCCCATATAAAATTCCCTAAGAAATACACTGAAAAATGATGACAGTAACAGAGATTATTCTGTATCCTATTTTCTATTTTAATGTTGGTTTTGTAGCACACTCACTGTTAAAACCTGGACAAAAACCACTTCTTCCCCGTAACTCTCAACTGATCAATCATCTTGCTAAATAGCAGTTGTTATGGTGGGGGGAAAAAAATGGAACACCCTTCTCCCACTCTAAGAAATACCTTTCTCATTTCACAAACTAAATCACAGATCCCTGGCTCAAACTGTCATATAGTTTTTAGTACCTTATATGGAGAAAGAAGGTATGTGGCAAACGGGACAGATGTCACAACTCAGGGAAAAGCTCTCCAGTGGGCCTGAAGCTGCTCTGATAAACGGCTATCCACCTTATGCTGGTTTGTCGGAAGGACTTTCTAAACTCTGCTCAGCCAACCCTAGAAWTACTGAAAGGCTAAATTATGGGTGATGGCTGCCTAAACTCACTTTGGCTGTATGCCTCATCTTAACTCTGTATCTTATACTTAAAATTCCAACTATTTTCTTTGCCTTTTGCATTGCTAAATAAAAGCAGATGTATGTATACTCCCAGTTTAACTATGTATCTTTACATGAAAATATTTTTGCTTTATGTAGCTGTTCACTTTGTTTTAAAATATGACAGTTTTAAAATTAGATGGTAAGGACAGAGCTGAGTATTGCTCAATCAGGATACCAGAGTCCACAATGTATTTTTATACTTTTCTTCACCTCTGCAATGGTTTCATTCCTAATTTTGCTRTGCTGCTGACCTCACTGTACCTTGCTCTTAATGCTACTGAAATCAGAAACTGAGCCACTTGTGGCTATTATTTCCTTCCTGCTCCTTTTGAACATGATTCTGACTTCTTAMACTCAGGTTTCATTTTCTTCTCCAGCTGGTCTCTTGCACCACCTGGTGTCTGACTGTTGCTAGTTCTATTAAGGGAAAATTAGAACATTTTCAAAACATCACACAGTAATGTTTTAATGGAACTGTAATGAACAGTTATAAGAAATAATTGAAATAACAGTCTTTTGATGTGGTAAGATTGTGTTAATTTTAATCAGAATRAAAAGATTAATATCTAATAGCCTTAATGACAAAATTCAAAAACTTCTAATGTAGTATGAGAACCTAAYGACTGAAATATACAAAATACTTAACTGATGGCCTCAATTACCATCAGAGCGTATTCTGGGGAAGAAATAACCCGATGTCTAATAAAATCTAGAGTGATAAAATGCAGCAGGAAAGACAGACACTACATGATACAGGTTGTCATAACAGACAGATCCTGGACAGATCATACTATGTCAGTTGCTTTGGTGTAGTCACACACACCTAAATAATTCTTATTCAATCTGAACACAGAAAGGCAATTAGTCTYGTAAGCTACTGCACCTATCAAATCTTAAGAGAGCATGCCTGGCTACGGAAAAGCAGAAAGTCCAGACRGAACAGTATTGAAATGTAAGTAACTGGAAAATAAACTACCAAAATAAAAAAAAAACTACTGCTATTGCTTTCTAACATTTCACTGCAGCCACCTTAAATGTTCCTTTTATGTAGCCAAATACTAYTAGGCTACAATTCTTAAACTGAATCCACATAGCCAGATCATTTTTATTCTATAGAGAGCTTTCACTGGGATTGTGTACACTRGCATATAGGTTTTACGTGACTCTAGTTGCAGAGACAGAATTTTATGGCCATGCCTTTTTACAAAAGAAAGAAAAGGCCACCTACAGAGGCATCTTTTACATTAGCAAACCTGTTACATACAGAATGGAAGAACAGCAGCACTGTTAGCTGGATCTGCCGAATCTTATCTCTATCCCAGGCCAGCCAGCCGGGAAATGTGCAGAAAAAAGTAACAGAGTAACATTTGTCCCAGCCTCTAACTAGTTTCAGGTTAGGATGTTTCCTGAGCCTGCTGTGGTTTGCTACTTTGGTAACCTTCAGTTAATTTATAAGAACTGCCTTGTCTTCCCTTAAACGGAGGCCAACTTTTTGAATMCACGACATGCTTTACCGATCAGTTACACAGCTCCAGTTCCTGTTGGGACAAGGAGCCCAACTACTTTGCACCAAGTTACTGCTAGTTTCCTATTACCAGCTGCATAATCTTCAACAGGAATGCCCCACAAGCAGCTTGTCACTTCCTCTCGATCCAGGCTGCTCCCCAGTACGCTGTATCTTTTCCAGGCTGAGGAGCCCTATTCTAGTTAGCCCTCTTTGGGTGAAAAGCCTTCCTCCACGTTCACTTCTTGCCTCTCTGCGAACCTTTTCAGCTCCACTATATCTTTTATTGAGATGAGGGGGATAAACTCAGCCAGCACTTGAAGCTTACGTGACTACAGAGCTACGCGCTGGCACAAAGCTGTCTTGCCCTCTGCTAACTCGGCGCAGGCGATACGCTCCACAGGGCCACGCTCGCTTCGGCTCGGCGCTCCGCCCGCCCCGCTCCCGCCAAAGCGCGGCCGCTTCGCCCGTTACCCTCCCGCCGCTCCCAAAGACCCGCCCCGCGGCTGCCAGCGGCCTTCCCACTCCCCGGGTGTCAGAGCAGCGCAGCTCCCAGCTGCTGGCCGAGACACCGCCCGACGCGACGCGACGCGACCGCGGCGGCGGAGCGGAGCGCAGGCCTGGCCTGGCCTCGCCTCCCGACGGGCCCCGCGGCCGGAAGCGGAAGCGGGCGCCCGCCGCGGCGCATTGTGGGCTGGTGGCGGTTGAGGCGGCGCTGGTCTGAATGAAGGCGCC
>NW_028186701.1:4305246-4347146 GCF_003343005.1 Rhea americana
GGCCCCGCGGAGACCTGGTGCAGCCGCAGCCCGCCGGCGGCCGCGGGCACCGGCGCTGCTCCGCGCGTGTTGCCTGGTGAGAGAGAAAGGCAGCAGCTGGAGACCGCAGGCCTGCAGCGTCCTCCCCAGGCTGCTGTTCGTCCCTTATTTTTCTTTCATTCCCCCCTCTATAAAGCTCCTGATCAGCGCTCATCTCTTACTAGGCTRATTTAAATTCTTTGGTGTGTGCCTATACCACGTAGCTAGAGGATCTAAAGGTTTAAGTGTGGCACTCACAAGTTTCATGTGTGATTCAAGTTTGATCAAAAATCACGATAATCTTGGCTATTCTTACCTGTAACATGCTGTTTTGAATTGCCCCAGGTGTCTGGCCTTGCTGGCATCCTGTGGTAGTGAATTACTTACCATGTAACTCACGCTTTTTGATAGTGAGCTACCCTATGACTTCAGCGGAATGTTTTCCCTGCTGTCCAGTTTGAGACAGAATAAATAGGCTTCTGTGTTTTTAGTTTTCTCATGTTCCTATTTCTTCTATGAGGTGTACAATTCCAGAACTCACCTTTATTCACAGTATTTTTCTCCTCTCATCTTTCTACCTGYGATAAATTCAAGATTTTTTTTCAAAATGCCATATTTGCTACTGAGCATAATGTTCTAGATGGGGCTATGCCATGATTTGGTTGATAGTTAAAATTTCTGCATTTTTCTATCACATAGTTTTGCAACATCAGCTCAGTTGTTGAATGAAGACGTTGATTGCCAGTGATCCTTGGCATTTGTAGTCAGACATCAAAGCAGGCTTAATCCTTCTATAAATCTGCATCATTTGGCATTTACCAGTATTTAATTTCAGTTACTCATTCTATGTGTTTTTCTGTTTTACTAGTTTCCCCGCAAGTTCTTTATATTTCTCTGAGCTTGGCTGTATTAGAAAGCAGGATTATCTTATTGCTCATCTTCCTTATCTTCTTTTTCTGATCACTGGCAAATCCATTACACTATATMTGATAAGGAGTTTGATAGCCTAAGTTGTTAGCCTTTGACCACAACAAAAATAGGCTAATGAGTGTTATTCTTAGTTTTTTTCTCAGCCAGTTCTTGATCTCTAAAAGTTTCTTTTTAAAGCCACAAGTCCTTAAAATATGGCTGCACAAATAAATTGACATAAAGTAAGCAAGAATGCATTTCATCAGCATGTCATCTGCTGTTCAGTGACTGCTTATGTGTCTACCCCCATCCTTCAGTAACTGCAAGGTAATTCTTTTCTGTTTATTGTGCTCATACATGAGAAGTTACTGCACAAAAAAAAAGGGAAGTACTTGATTCATTACTTCGGCTGCTGTTTGGTAGTGTATTCTTATATTAATTCACAAATCGTTTTTTGCATAAAACTTACCAATTTTTGAAAAAGACTTTTTGAAAATCTTATATCTTTTTTTTTGCTATTTTACAGTCAAAGACATCTAATGATTTTAGTGAGACGTACTTTTTTAGGATTTACTGATGTTTATACTGTCTCCCAAATGTTTTATATTCCATTTTTAGTCAGCACTTCAGATGAATTTCTAAGTACCTGCGAAAGAGTTTATTCCCATCTGATAGTATAACAGCAGCAATGCTGTTCAGTGAAGTCTACCTGACTTTTGTGGAGCAGTAGTCATCAAGTGTTTGATCATGACCCTCTTGTCTTATCCTTGTGGCATCTGACATGTCTAGGTGACCTCAAATTCAGGTGTAATGAGGCCTGGAGCTGTTGTATTTCTGAGGTTCATTCATTTTAGCAGGACTGTTCATTCTGAATAAGGTGAATTGATCCGTTTCCTTTTATTTTCCTGTTCACCTTGTTAAACAGTGATGTTTTATTGCTGCTTTGCAGTTCTATGGGATGGCAGTTGTTCACAATAGAAGATTTTCATGTAGAATTTTTATTGCGTTGTCTTAGCACTTAGATCATGTTGTACTTGAGGAAAAGAGCTTTCTCTGAATTCTTGAACTGAAGCTATCGGATTGCTTTAGCCTTGCTGCCTTGGCATCATCTCTGCAGGTATCTACTTTTCATAATCACCAAAAATCAACCTTGTGTTTCCTCCCTCTCCTCCTCCCTGCCATATTGAATGCTATCAGGATGCGGAGGGTAAGACCTAAGCTGCTGCTCTGTCGTGTCTCCTTAATTTCCACTCTGATCTATTGAATCTCTCATTTTCTTTTGCACTTTTTTTTGATTTGAATAACACTTCAGGTTTGATTACTGATTTGTGTTAGTTAATTCTGTTTTAATCATACATACTGCATGCAGAACTAAGAGATATTCTTAAAAACATACATATTGGGTATAGATATGGAGATACCACTTTAAATAAAACTGTGGCACCTCTATTTCAGAAAGTTGCGGAACAATAACTTCTTGCAGGTTGGGAGAATAATCTGATGCTGTGTTGTGTTTGTCATTTTCTTATGCTCTTTCTTAGACGTCTGTTACTGGCTTATTTTGAAGATGAGGTACTAGGTTAAATGGATGGTTTGATCCAGAGTAGTTTTTCTTGAAACAAGACTGTTAACTTGTTTTTTTCTTCAATCACAGCTTTGACTGACTACTACAACTTACCAAGGTTAAGAAAGGGAAATTTCAGTCTCTTTCCTCTGTATTTAGCTTTCCTCAGTATGAACACACCATGGCCATAAATAAGTAATGGTACTCTTACACATTGAATTGACACTTTTGTACTACAAAAAAATTAGACTGAATGAAGAGTAGCTTTTTCACTGGTATGCTCTAGAATTGGACTTTTAAGTAAAGATGGAAAATGTGTCTACATATTTTACATGCAGGACATTTCAAATCTGCACTTTGCTCTAATTTCTCTCAGGTTTACTGATGTGATTGTCTGTGCTTTCCCATATTGGGCTCTTATTTTTAGAATTTTTCCTCATCTTTTAGCCTAAAGAAGTGCCATCTGTTCTGCAGGTAATTCTAATTCTGAAACCAGTTTCTAATATTCCCTTTCAAAAAATATTAGACATGTTTGAAGTTAAGCATGGGAGTAGGTAATGATCAAGTGTCAAAGTTCTGGTAGCATTTTGAAACTAATTCAAAAATCGGATCAAGGCATTATAATTATTATCATAATTTAGATGTACTAATGTCTTGAGATGTTTTGATTTCCATGAAAAACATGGCCTTGTGATTTTAATTTCATCTAATTCTACCTAAAGAATTGGTTATTTAATTTTTAAATCCTTATACATCATCATTAAACAAAGGTTCTGGAAGCTTAAGTTGTGTCTTAGTAACAATTATAGCATTCCTTTGTCAGAAACTGTAGCAAGGGCAATGCAAGGGAGCTACTGCCTCAGTTTATGCTTGTTCTTATTACTGAGGAAGGCTAGAAGTCCTTCATTGAATAAAAGCTTAGATTTTTCTATAGCTTAGTGACATTTATCTGAGAGGGGCTTATATGCATGCTGGGAAGGAGAATTTTCAAGCTTATGTGCGAAGATCAAATAGCAAATTTGCTAGTTGGAGAAATTTGGCTTTCTGTTATATCAGAAACATAATATGAAATCATATTCAAGATCTTTAATAGATATGAGTGCAATGTAGAAAATACAAGAAAATACCAGTACAGCAAAATAATGATTAGGAAGTTGCTGTTTACTGAAAAGGATGATGTATGATGAGACTGTAGAGWAGTATGTCATTTATTTCAATTTCAAAGCCATTGTTTTTATAATCTGATTACAAAATTTCCCCAAATTGGACGTGAATGTACTGCTCTTTTCTGACCTTTGCGGACAGCAGCTTTGCTGCCATACAGTCTCTTTTTCTCAATGATAGTGCCAAAATGCTGTCTTTATCTGTTGAGGCATCTCAATAGTTCAAAGGATCTGTGTTTTAGTACTTTACTAAATGATACCAGAGAGACACTGTTAGACTACTCATCACTTCCACGGCTGTGTAAGGGCATTCAAATGCTGGCAGTGAAAGCTGACAAGATTACTTTAGCTGCTTTTTGCTGGGTATGAACAGGAAGGTATTATGGCTACTCAGAAGGAAAAAAAGAATGAAAATCAGATTCTAGGAAGACCGGTAAATCAAGGCCATCTACTGAGAGGACACTGAACATGTCCATTTTCTGTTCTAGAAGATGGAGAACAGAAGAGTATTCAGAATGACTGTGCAATCCCTAATCAAATGCTATAGGAAATGAAGCTGTAAACCTCCAGGCATTGTATTCCAACTTTATTCTCTCTTTCCCTGCATCTATTAAAAGATGGTTATTTTCATGCATACCTGCTGTTTTATCAATGCATCCTTTTCTTAATTTAATGTTTTGACTAAAAAAAAGTTTTAAGTATTTTTTTCATATTCTATAATGGGAGCGGAGAAGTATTAGGATGGGAATGACAAGTGGTAAAGTTAATGAAAACACTTTCAAGTGTGCTTGGTGTTTTCCAAAACTTATGGCAATGACAGGTTTCTGCATTAAAGTCATTCAAAATCAGGATTTGCAAAATTAATCTGTACAGAGGAAGTTTACAAGTTAATGGGGCAAGGCTAATAACAAGAGAGACTGAATGTTAGTGTTGGGAAGTAGGGTAGGTAATACAGGTAATAACCCTGGCCCAAGGAATGTTATATAACTTGTGGAATGAAAAGGCAGGGGAAGGTAGAATAATGTCAGGAAATTTTCTAACAATCAAATAAGCTGAAGTTAAAGTGACTATAAATTTATTACCATCTAATTAAATGAGTATCTTGTCTGTATAGCTTTTATTTAAGCTATAAAGGTTGGACTTAGGTGAGTATAACAGTATTTCTCATGTTGCTGACTAACATCAAATTTGAGCTAAAATGTTGTGCAAAGCTTCTCGGTTTCCTTTCCATAGCTATCTGCTCTTTTTTTAATAAATTTTCCTATAATTTATATATTTATTTGAACATACATAAGATGTTTGATAGGATTTAGAGAACTCCTGTGATAACTACTATGACTTGTATTGTTGTACCAAAAGCGTSTATTTTCTACAGAGAAACCCATGAATTTTCAGTCATTTTATTACATAAAAGCAATCATTTTCAGGTTCATTTGATGAAATTTGCATGCATTTCTCTATTCTTACACAGGGAGTGAACTTCTATCTCCAAACTTAATTTTTAGTTTAATAAAGCATAGTATCTTTTCAGTCCATGTGCTTTTGTTTTGCTGAAAATCAGAGTTTTTTTTTTGTTATATGGAAATCAAGATAGATCAGAAAGTAGTACTTCTATGAGTAATTTAGGAGAATTTATGAGGGTTAGGGATAGCTGTACTGATTCATTTGAGAATATGAAACTGAAAGTTTAAATACTGAATAAAGACTACTGGGTGGTGTGCTGTTTTTTACTCTACATTACACACATTACACAGCTGAACAGCTAYATAAAATGTTTTCAGAAATAGTATTGAAAGGCACATGTTTTTYCTTAGTGAGTTCAAAAGGTCTTGTGGGTATTTGTGTTATAAATAGCACTCCTTTATTAAAAAAAAAAGCTATTAAAGTTAACAAAATATTTTATTTAGATATCGAATTGATATAGAATTAACATTATTTTTCTCCAGGAAATAGGTAGATTAATTGCTAGTAGAAGAATTTTRAAAAATGTAATTTCATCACAACCTCAGGAACTGTCAACACTTTGATTTCTGGAACACTTTTGTCCAGTGCTTCAATGTGAGGTTTTTCCTACGTTTAAAAACTTTCTGTTGCTCTTCTGTGCTATACAATTATATATGTGCATTTCCTTTAGTTATAGAAAGGCTGCCTTTTTAATAACATGAAAACAATTGTATTAAAAGGATGGGATTTTCTTTAAATTAAAATTTTCAGGCAAAAGCTTTTTTGCTTTTTGAGTTTTGTTTGATTAGTCTTGGAATATAATTCAGAATATACTTCATTTAAATATTTTCTTAAGAGAGAAAATGCTGAGGTTCTGCCAGTTTTACTGCCTGCCCATATCGTTAACTTGGTGTGCCTGACAGACATGCCAGGTCCTTTCTCTCTCTTAATTCATGCTAATTTTTCACAACTAATGGCAATGTAGGATTCTAGATACACTCAAGAGAGGTGTGCTGCCTCCTAGAAATACGTAGTGGCGGTGTCTTGCGCTCCAAATTCTTGTCCATGGAGAAGGGTAGGAAGAGGTACTGAGCTGCTGAGTTGGTACCTGCAGCTCGAGTGCTTGTTCCTGCTGCGCTCTGAGGGGGAGATGCTTGCCTGGTTCACGTAGTCCTGCAAAGCTAATCTTCCAGTTTGATGAAGCTGCTCTCCAGACAGATGTATGCATGCGAGTTTCTATTCCTGAGCAACTCATCTGGCGAAGATCAGGCATCTCATTGGTCTCTTCTGACATCTTTCCTCAAAATACTGTTTTTCCTTCGTTTCTTGTTACTACTGAAGGTGCAAGAGCGACTTTTCTGTAYGTTGTTAACATCTTCAAATAGCTCTCAACAACCTTGTAGCACTATTAGTTGTCCTAGTGAAACTAACAGGAAGAAGGAAAATCTATTCTGCATCAGTTTCTTGATTAGTGACTCCGTCAGGGACTGTCAAAATGCCCTCAATTCTCCGTCCCATGGTATGGGGCCGAGGTTCAGATGTCTGCAGTGTGATGGATCTGTGTTTGTTCACTGCCTGCAATGTTCTCAAAAAATGCGAAAACTGGGAAGTTTTAGTATGCAAAATCAGATGATAGTGCAATTGCAATGTGGCACAGAGCAGGTATGGGAAAGCTTCGTTCTCTCACTTGTTTGAGCAGCTTTTGGTTATAGTTTCTAGTTAACTACTCTTAATTCTTACAAAACAAGTAGTTTAATTTGTCATTTATAGTCTCCAGTACTATCCTAATAAAATGTTTTCTTATCGTAATTCATAGTTGCAAACATTTGCAGCTGAAATATTTTGTAGTATGGAAAAGAGCAAAATCAAACATGGTATCAACCTGTTAAAAGCTGGGATCAATGCTGTATTTAGATATGGCTACTAATGACTGACACTTTTAAAATGTTGTGTTTTAAAGTTATCTTTAAAATATTCTTTATTCAACTGCAAATAGTTATTATGTGTATTGGATAACTTTTTGGTATTTTTCTGAATAGGAATTTATACAGTATATTTTAATTTTTAAGAATAATTGATTATTGCATAGTACAGTATAACCTACCTGTAGCTTATTGGAGTTAGAAAGAAGAGTTCTCTAATGAAATTATTACACATTCTGTGGTAGATACAATGAATGAAAAATAAAATACAAAAGCTTAGGTTTTCAGGGGTAATTCTGAGACAAAACTGTGGGTGAAAAGCTTGCTCGTGTGATGTGTGAACCACACGTAAGCATTGCTTTTTAGAGGGAAGATGACCTTGCTGCTCTACAGCAACAGAACTCTTCCAACAAACCTTAAGGGTCGCCTATTAGAAAGAGTATATCTGTAGTGCATCGGTGTTCTGGGTACGATGCAATATTGCTATGGCTATCTTTACTACATTTTATGCTTACAGGTAATCAAAACTGAAGTTTACAAGGTTGGATAGAAAAACTGTCATGTAATATTCTGTTTTCATGTTTTTAACCAGTAGGTTTAAATTTTGTCTATTCTGTTAACGTACTGTAGCTCTTAATGCAGACTAAAAGCTACTAAATATTTTAAAATATTACTGTGTCTGTTTTAGATGAGGTAATCTGTATTTCCTTTAAACTTCTAAATTTATTTGCAAATTCTGAGAATTTGGAACTAATAATCCCAATTAAGCTGTTATTGATACTTTYCCTGCAATTATTTTTCATTGAAGATGAACCTCTAAAACTGCTCAGCATATTGCTTTGAAATCACTAAGTTGTTAGTCTRCATATACATAAGTRTACATAAAATACTGCAAAATTTGATTATGTTTCATAGGAAAGTTTTTACCTTTGAAGACAATGTTAGGACCAAGATATGATGAACAGGTTGCTGAAGAAAACCGTTTTCACCCAAGTATGTTGTCCAACTACTTAAAGAGTCTGAAGGTAAAGTTAAATTTTCTATTAATTGAAACATAACTTCTGTTATTAGTATTTATTTGAATGTTGCTTTACAGATTTTTAAGAAAAAGTTGTAGATGACTTCTTTTGAGACATCTGTACAGATTTTTTTCTGATTTTTTTCTTGCTAGAATACCTTAATTTACAAACATACTTTCTTATAATGAAGAATTGCACTAAATTTTTCAGCTCATTCATTGTGTTAGCAAAATGCCCCTCATTTTTTCTGCCATTACTGTCATCTTGGTGAGATGTCATTCTCAAACTTCAGATAATACGAGTGTGTAGTTTTACAGTTGCTGTCAGGTATGTGCAGTTTTGCCTGCAGGAATGGAAGCATTTAAAAGTAAAAGAAAAATCTTGTAGAACTCTTGTTCTGTAGTTTYTGACTTCTGTGCGTGTTTTTCTTCTTTTGATGTCTAAGATATTCTTTAATATCTAAATAGTTATGTTTGAATATGGAACAAAACAGTTTCTGGATTTTATCCAGTAATTTCTTAGTGGAAAAAATGCATACACAGAAACAATTTTTAGGAGTGTGGCTTCGGACTTGGGAAGATATTCTTCTTCATGGTGGAAACCTTTATTATTGTGTTAGAATTGTGCTTTTGGCTTTTTTCTGTCTAGTCTCATTCACTGTTTGTGTCTAGCCCATTTCCCCTTTCTGTCCATCTAGTCCAACTTACATGTTTTTCTGTATCATAGCACAACTTTGACATGAAAGGTGGGGAACAGCACCATTCCAGCTTTGCATGTAATACAGAGGTCTGTCCAGTGTTTCTGGAGATGTGGGAAATGGAATTTTGAACCTCCCAAAGCAAAGAAAGACCTGCTACTTCARTCTTCTAAATCTGTTTATTTAACTGTCATATGGAAGTGGGAAGTATTTCTTTTGGCTGTGTATGTGGCAAAACCAACCATATTGGTGGTACTTCTTTCTGAGTTATTTTGCCATTGATGCAAGTTAGGTTAATTTCAAAGTTATTTAACAATGCCAGAGCTTAAACATCAGAAGAATCAGATGACTAAAATGTAGAGATTTACATTTTGTGGATTCCGTTTGGGCTTAGGTACTCAGTGTGGCTATGATATTGGTACTTGTAGGCAAACATAGTAAGAACATAATAAGAAAATATTATTAGTGAAACATAAGTGCTTGCTTTCAGGTGCATAAATGGGTAGGATTTTTCTTGTTTGAATTCTTAGGGCTATGCATCTACATTCTACTTGAGTTCTTCACTCATTTTGTATTTTTTTCACTCTGGCCACTACTAGGTGGCCACACTTTAATGATCACTACTAGAAATGTTCAAAAAGCAACTTTTATTAGTGGTTTAAAATAATCTAAATTCTGTTAAGTTGCAAAGAACTTCAGAGACATAAGAGGTTTTCAGAATTTCTGATTATTTGCTTGTTAGTGATTGTCACCAAAAAAAAAAAAAAATTAATGGTRAGCCTTCATAGCTTTTACACTAGGCACATTAATCAGTCTGTCTGCAATACCACAAATTCAGAATATCTTCAGAGGTGTTAGGTGATTGAAATCTGATAATAGGATTACTAGCATGAGACTGTCCACTTGTATTTTTTTTCATTTCAGTTAATAAGCAGAGTATATRGTTTCTCTCAAACTTACTAGTCTAGTAAAATCTATTAACTGTGTTGAGTCCTAGTGTTCTCCTAGTCTCAATGCTGTTACTAAATTTTCACTATTTGAAAACATTTTGGATTTGGCAAATTTTTGAATTTGCCAAGATAGGCAAAGGTTAACTGGAGTGCTGTATTTTTAAAATAGCAATTTAGCAACAGTCTGGCAACATCAGGTGAATGTGCAATTGAGGAGACTTTGGAAGTAGATTTTCCAGAGGCAAGAGTAACCCACTGTATCGTTGTCATTATTTGACTTCAGTCTGATRAATGTTTGTACTTTGCATAGTAGATCACTTTTGAAACCTGATTATTACTTAGGTCCATCTGAATTCTCTCCAAAATAAGAGATTTGACAGGAATTTGGTGAAACTGGTAAGGGTGAAATACTACTACTACGGCTATTTGAAGGGACACTGGTTCACCACTTCAGTCAGCATCTAGCTGGGAGGAAGCGGGGAGGTACATTCCCTAACAGGCAGATYTTTTAGTCAAGGCTTCCTGTGAGATTACATTTTTCCCCTTCTTTTAGAACTGGTTGCTGAAAGGCTGGGTGTTACATAYGGATTTGATAAGGGAGAGCAAATCTCTCTTCTTCTGCTTGTCACTATTGACACTGTATCCTAGTGGTCTCATTAAGGAAGACGTAGGAGCAGTTGGCTACGGTGAGAGTTGTATTTTTTTTTCTTTCTTCTCTGAAATAATTAAGTTAAAAGTGCCAGAACTGATGGCTGTGTTTTATAAATGGTAGTGTTATTCCTGCTACACAGTGCTAGGAGACTAGTTAACTCATAAAAAACGTTGCACATTAATATGTGCAAGTTGCAGTATTCCTGCAAATGTCTCTTGGGGAGGACATTTTCAAGTCTCAGCACCTAGTGGGAAGCTTCTGAGGTTGTTCAAGGGGAATGTTGGGAACCTTGTAAGCTAGTTTATTTGCACAGCAGCCGAAGAGCCCTTGCATAAGACGAAGTAGTTTGAGATCACTGGAATGCGAGAAGGTGAGAGGAGGARGGCTTTTATAACCATAGGTGGACAYGGAGAGACTGGCCAAGATAATCGTAAGCTGAGAGTAGAGGGGGTATGAAGATTGTGTTATTGTATRTGGTTRCAGTATTGATAAGCTTTCTATTTTTTTCCCCCCTGTTGAGTCATCTTTTGTGATTACAAGAAAGAAAAATARTTTCTATTGTGTTGCAGTGCTGTGTCCAAGATTTTAGTGTTGCAACAGTCCTTGTGAGAARTAAGTGTAAATTTTAGTGATAAATTGCTGAACCATTCAAAAGTACTCATTCTTCCAAAGCTGTGTCATACCACGGAARCTAGATGTGGTGGGCTGGAAGGCATGATTCATGCAAAACACTGGTTAGAAGAATAGTTTTTTTCAGARGGTAACTACCTATTTTACTTTGGATAGTCTTTCAGAAATCGGCTCCAATTAAGAACTTTCTAAGAGCAAACTTAGGWGAACATGACTGAGAAAGACAGTGATGCGATGGCAGTTTTTCACAGTAGGTCAAATTATGGATGTGATGAACATACATGTACTAGACTCGATCCTCTAGGTCAGAATTCTGATTGGTCAGACCAGGTGCAAGCACAGTATAACCCCGGTTCAGTGACTGAAATGTTTTGATTYCTGTGATAATGCTGTGTGTTCACATTCATTTTGGAATATCATAATCGTCTACTTCAGTATGTTACTTTTATATTTCTTTGTCTGTCTGTCTATCTTTTTCTTTTGCCTAGCCCTCTCTAAATTGCAGTGTATTGTATGCAGCTGATCTTGTGAACTGAGAGAGTTAATGTTTATGCTTTCTATAAAACAAGGAAACTTTATTTTCATGCAGTATACTCTCTGTGCCATATATACTCTATAGCTTTGGCTGAAGGTTTACTGCTCTTTGAAGTATATGAAGAACGTGATGACTTCACAGGATTTTTACTTCTGTATGATTGAAATGATACATGGTAATTGTGGCCTGAAGTCCTGGAATCCTCCTGAATTTCCGCCTAAATAGACATTTTGCTGAATTTCATTATCCTGTTCACATTAGGGAGCAACATCCCCAAATTTTTAGTGACAATTTGGATCTGATGTATGTTGTAGTGTTGTCCTGGCTTGCATATGTCAGTCAATAAACTGWAATCTATAGATAAATACGTTCAAAAGAGTAATTTTTAAAAGTTAAGGGAGTGTTAYTGAAGTATTTTTGAGGTTAAACACTTGGACATGAAATTAGTTTTTATACTTTCACATACCTTCTCACTGCCAACTCTAACTTCATTGCAGCAGGAGTTTGTGAAAGTTTGGAGGCTTCTAGTGGAAATGCTTGAGGCTGCTGGCGTTTGGGAGCAGTGGGGCTGGGAATTAGCAGTATGAGTTTTCAGCACTAATATAACTGTATCCCTTTCTCCTACTGTTGAATGGGAAAATGTGAAACTTGTGCAAATTACTTGCGTTTCTTCTGTTGCTCTTCTTTAACATTTTGAAATATTTAACAATGCTGACTGCTTGTTTGTCTTCATGCTTTTATTAAACTGTTTGCTTTTCTCATAGTCCTTTTTCCCTATCTCCAGACTAGGACAGACGGTATAGCATTATTTCATGAGTAATTCACATTGTTGAAGATCWTCTTTCTTATTATACTAGAACTGAAGGCAAAAAGCTTTACTTTAAAATGATACTGTCATTAAATCTTTAAACTTGTATTTAAAATGTCCTTTGAAAATAACCCCTTTTCTTCCTTTGTTGAGGGTATCTTGGGAATACTATACCTAACTTCATATTTTAAATAAAAGAATAGTTTATGAAGATAAATTATGTAGAAATTAGGGAAAAAGGCAATTACATGGGTTCATAGTCTAGAGCTGCCTGGGAAAAACACACCTGATTTTTACATCAATCTTTTTGCCAACTCTGACCATCCTATAGGTGGGATCTGGCACAAAGGAAGATTCTTAATTTGTAATTCTTCCAAATGCAATTTTAAATTATTGCCAAGTATTGGCATTAAAGTAGAGAGAAACCAAGCATCTTCCATATATTTTATTAATCAAAATCCCGTTAATGAATATATGTTGCAGCTTTATGAATATATTGAAGATACATTGTCCTGTTATATTTTTACATGTGTATCATGCTTTAGCATTGATGTAGTTCAGTGCACTATTAATGTATTATATTTTAACCTCTCCCCCCCCCCCCCCAAAAAAAAAAGTGGAACTAGAACAATGATTTTACAAAAACAGCACTGCTGAAATGGCTTTTTAAAAGACATTTGGTTTCATGGTGAGAATCCTRTTTGGTAGTGTGACATTCAGCGGTTTGGCCAAAAGCTATGCTGCATACCGACAAAGTACAGTATGTATGCCAAAGAGGCATCTGGTGTAAAGTATATGTTGTACTTAAAAAGCAAGAAACCAGGAGTTTGTGCACAGATAGTGCACAGATGTATTGGTGAGCTGCACACACACTAGTACTGGCAATTTTATGTTTGGAAGAAGTTAAGTTGGTTGAACTAAGGATGAAATTCCCTAGAATGGAGCAGATGTGCATCAGGTCAACAGACTGCTGTGCAACTATTTTTTTTTCCTGTTTTGTTTTTCTGTGATTTCCTATGACCATGGCTTAAAGGAAGACTTTCCTCCAGAGCCTTGAATAAAGGGGTTTCCACTATTTTATTAGTAACATCTATTTTACTCAGGGAGTTTCAGTTCCCTTCTTTGATCGTCTACTTATGCACCGGCTTTGTTAGCTCCAGTGAGGCATCTGCAGGGTGTGCTTTGCAGATGATTCCTGTGTGTAGGATGCCACCCAGCGGAATTTCTGCTTTCTGTCTTGCTTTGTAAAAACAGTAGCTTCCACAAGGCTGCTTTAAAATAGTGCTTTTACAGTAGTAAAATCAAACACTAAAAAAGTAAGTTGATTCCCTGGGGTTGCGGGAGGGGGCACATTAGAGTAGAGCAGACAAGGCAGCCTTAATTCAGGTGTGTCCTAGAGTCCCTGTGGTTGAAACCACCACTTGAGTTACCAGGAGCATCTTTGAAGTTTTAAAGTTGTTTCTCATTTTAGTTTTGAGTCAAAAGTTTCTAAGATCTTAAGGGAATTTTTGTTTAAAACTTGAAAATGTGTTCACTTGTTTTGCAGTAAAGTTTAATGGAAGGATTAATGCAGGTGAGTTAGTTTTTCTGAAAGGATACGTACATGGAACTCTCAGTAGTTATTTTTTTCTGTGGTTCTTCTACTGTGCCCATGTTTAACACTGATTTACTTAAAGTGTAAAAGCACCTGATTTAGCCTTATCTATCTTTTAACACTTTAAAATACTTATTAACTGGATATTTTTGCTGTTAGCAGCTTTTCCTTATTTATAAATATTGATGGGAGCACACTAAGGAGGTTGAATTGATTCAAGCACTGAAGCTTTTACAGAGAAAGATGAGTRTGGTGGTGGTAAAAAAAAAGTTTGTATAGATTTCTATGAACAAATAATAATATTGAAGAACTTTTAAACTTGCAACCATAGCATGCTATTGCTTTTATTTTATATTTTATTAGCCAATTGGTATGTATCCACTGATATCTGAACAAAATACATACATTTATTTTATTTTAATTTTTTAGGTTAAAATGGGTTTACTGGTGGACTTGACCAACACCACTAGATTCTATGATAGGAATGATATAGAGAAAGAGGGGATTAAGTATATAAAGCTTCAATGTAAAGGGTAAGTTGACTGTACTTTTTTATATTTAGTTTTTAATTTGAAAGATTGCGTTGAATTAACCATCTTTTTTTCCCTTCCCCCAAACATCTCTTAACCTTTGTCTTCTGCTCTTTTTCAGGCATGGTGAGTGCCCTACACCTGAGAATACAGAAACATTTATTCGCGTATGTGAACACTTTAGTGATAAGAATCCCTCAGAGCTTATAGGTGTGTGTCATCTTCCATGCATTTTCACTATTTTTCCCCATTAACTTGTAACTTACTCACTCAAAACTACYGTTCCTGATTCTAGAAAATCTAAGCAAAGGAATTTCCACACTACAGTATTTATACCAATCTCAATTTGATTGCTTTAACTCTAAAGTAAACTTTTTCTTGGCACACAAAACTGAATATTTCTGCATGCACCAGTTAGATTACAGCTATCAATTTTATGCAAAAAATAGACAATTAAGAATTGTCTACAAATACATGATACCTGCATTATGGTTTTGTAACTTCTACTGATACAAATGAAGGCTATGTGTTGCCTGAACTTACTTTCTTTTTTTTTTCTTTCTTTCTCTTTCTCTCTTTTTTCTTCTTTCTCTCTTTTTTCTTCTTTCTCTCTTTTTTCTTCTTTCTCTCTTTTTTCTTCTTTCTCTCTTTTTTCTTCTTTNTACCTGCATTATGGTTTTGTAACTTCTACTGATACAAATGAAGGCTATGTGTTGCCTGAACTTACTTTCTTTTTTTTTCTTTTTTTTTCTTTCTTTCTCTTTCTTTCTTTTTTCTTCTTTCTCTCTTTTTTCTTTCTTTTTCTTTCTTTTTTTCTTTCTTTCTTCTTTCTTGCTTTCTTGCTTTCCTCTTGCTTTCTTGCTTTCCTCTTGCTTTCCTCTCTTTCGGCGTTTGATAAATGGGATATCCTGGTTTACTGTAATTCATATTAGGTTGCTAAAAAGTCTCTGATTATTTGGTTAATTTTACAAAGCAGCTGAATAAATTACTGTAAAATGATAGTAGATACTAGGCTAGAGTTTTCTTYTGTGCTATGTAGTTTCACAGTGAATATTTGAATGATCTTAATGCTAATTTTTTTCAGAGCAAAATAAATTTGAATTTAATTTGAGTGGCTTCTAGTTTTAAATGTAAACCATTTTATTCTGATTTTCTTAAGCATATTAATGTTTAATTCTATCTTCAAATTGTCAGAGGTAAGAAATTAGAAATTACTGTGATGCTCTTTTTTTTTCCTTTTTTCTTTTTTTTCTTGGCCTGTGCAGCTGAGTTTCCAGAGTCAGATGGACTTTTGTCCTCAGTCATCATTGATGATATTTCCGCAGCCTTACTGAATTTAAGTGTCTGTGTGACTTAGGGAGTTGCACAGAACAGTAGTTTGTGTAGGTGTCATTGATAAGAACTTGGTAAACTAAGTTACTGTGTTTATAATGTTTAGGATAAAGAATCATAGAATAGTTGAGTTTGGAGGGGGACTCTGGGAATCATCTACTCCATGCCCCTGCTCAAAGCAGGGTCRCCTAGAGCAGGTTATCCAGGACCATGACATCAAATTTTGAGCATCTGCAAGGATGGAGAGTCCATAGCCTCTCCTGGCAACCTGTTTCAGTGTTTGATCACCCTTACAGTAAAAAAATTTTTTTTTGCTTTCAATGGAATTTCGTTTTACTTCAGTCTATACCTACTGCCTCTTGTCTTACACTGAGAATCTTATTTTTAGTCAATGCTTGGGAGATGTAATTGGGGAACTTAATTTTCTTTTAGATACTCTTTTTCTTTATTTCACATAGGTCTCAAATTAAGATTTCATTCTGTCTTTTCTTCCCTAAGCTGTAATATACAGGCATATGATATGAAAAATTAGGAACTGTTAAATTAGTGAGTGCAATCAGCRATCAACAGTATCTCAAAACTTGAAATGTTATTATGGGACAGCAATTTTTATGGATTATGGGTAGCATTGTGAAGTTCATGAAATAGCAATCTCATTTAACTGGTATTTTAACTTCTAAAATGCTGTTTATAGTGTTGGGCCATTAACTTTTTGACTTTTATAACCTTTGGATTGGTTCTCTTTTCTATATATTTTTTTTCCTTGATTTTTTTTTTCTCGTGACCTTTTTTAACTCTTAGATAACCTGTGGTCTGGGTGTTAGTAGTAGAAGTCAAACACTGAGATTTTCCATTTCCTTTCTGTGAGTTACTTACAAGTTGCTTCATGTTGTGGAAGCCTGTTCCTTCTAAAAGATCACCAGAGAGACCAGTGTGTAGGATGTTTACTCAAGTGAAAGCAGTCTGCAATAGTGATGCTACTGCATGCTGTGTGAGCTTTCCCTGCCAAGCTGTTGGTTTCACTGCTGATATGCTTATCTTTGTCAYGTGTATAAAATCATTGACTCAACCTTCTTGGTAGCAGTAACTACTTCAGGGCTTCTTAATAGCAATTGAGTGCAGTTTAATTTCCAGTGTCAAGATTAGATATGAAAAGAGGCAGAAATGTGATTGATAAATGAGCAAAAATTTCTATTCAGCTCTAAAAATATACGATAGAAGCTTTATTTTTGCGACTTTAAGGACTGGAGTATGCCTGYCAACTTTGAGAAAACAAAATGCAAAGATTTTGCTAAAGGAGAAAACAAAGAAGAAGTGATTACCAGGAACGAATCTTCTAAAGAGGCTAAAATTAATTTCATTTGAGAAAAGTTGCACACTTTTTACTATTACATGGTTAGAATGTATGAAACCAAAAAAAATGCATTTTTTCTTGTCTTAATCAGTCTAATCCTTATAGGCAATTTTCTTGGTTTGCTAAAAATTTTGCTTACGATATGGAGGAAAGTGTACAGGAAAAGGAAAATAGCTATTCACATTTTAACCAAGTAAGTTTTAAGTGAATTGCTGTTAAACTTCTATGTATTGTGGAGAAATACAGAAAGCAATAAAAATCATTTCAATAAAGTGACTTGCTTCATACTCAAAGCTGAAAAATATGTTAAAGTTCAGAAAAATTGGATATGGGATTAGGATAAACTTAATACTGCAATATTGATCATTTAAAARTTCAGTGTGAAGAACTGTAAGAGCCAACATCTTTCTTGAATCTTTCACACAATTTTAATACCAGAAGTTTTCAGACTTGGTTTATTTATCACTAGATGGTGCTGTTGCCTTAAGAGAAAGGGGAGGGAAAAAAAGCAGTGTTAAAATGTATTTGACTGTTCTGTGGAAAGAATTTTATAAAATAGAGGCTGGAGATTTAATTCTTTCATCTTAAACTGAAGAGATAAGTAATTCAAAGTGATTTTATTGTACAGTTTTCCCTTTTTGGTATTTTTTTCAGAATTACTCTGGTCTTAGCATGGTAAAAACAATTTTGAAATAGAACTGTCATCTATTGACACTGCTTTTCAAGCTTGAAGTAGGGTAATCTGAATATGATTTTTGTGCCCGATGGTGTGAAATGAATGTAATGCTTGCTGAGTTCAGTAAAAGCATAATTATTAAATTTAATTGTATTGTCTTCTGATCGCCGTTTCAACAGTCATAAGAACCCTTAGAACCTTATCTATAGTAACCATATTTCAATTGTGTTACGTTAGTGCTCTTGAGCTGGGATAAACTGAAGTGTCCTATATGCTTGTTGATAATAATTTGCAGTAAAAATGTAATAAATTGCCTTTCAGACTTATATTCCTTACGGAGTCTGAGCTATTGTAAAAGGAAAGGAGATAACTCTCTAATGTTGTTGTGAAGACAGAATGATCCAAAATACATACTTGTGAAATTAAAGTTGGTGCATTAAAACTACTTTTAAATGATTGTATCCTTTTTTTTTTTGCGTGTTGTAGGTGTCCATTGCACACATGGTTTCAATAGAACTGGATTTCTGATCTGTGCCTTTTTGGTGGAGAAGTTGGACTGGAGGTAACTTTGAGTGTTAATTCTTGGGATCTGTGGAGAATGATCAATGGCATCTTCAGTTTGTTTCACTCATTGCCCTAACAGCTATTGCAATGTATTCACTGTTTGTTATTCTAAACCTTTTTTTCCTTCAGTTGAGGAATGCTGACTTAAAAGTAAAAAAAAAAAAAATGCAGTGTTTGAAATTTTCATTTTCTGTAGCTATTGCCTGGAAAAATAGTTGTATTGAGCAATGACCTGTATTAGCATTATTCCTATCATCATGTGACAGCTTAGTGTGTTTCAGTTAAGCCTTTCAGGTCTGTTAAGCTGACAGTCAGCTGCACCTGCTGTGTGTAGGCTTTCAGAAGTTTATGTATTGTACTGTGCCTCTTCCCTCTGTCATGTCCCATGTTGTGTGCAGATACGAAGAGTTCAGAGATGCCTAAAAGATTAATCTGTTACTCTGTTACGTGGCTTTGTTGTGGCTCTTCTCATTTCTTGAGTCCTGAAAAGGATTAGCTAGAGCCACAGTAGAGTGATGCTTCTTAAGTGCGGAGAAGACAGTCCATGTCATAGCTTTTTGTTTGACTGAAGTCAGGCATCTATATTTTGGATGATTTAAAAATGTTGATGTTTTCATAGAGAGTAGTGATCTTTTTCAAGTAACCATGCTGATGAGCATAATTTTTGCATATTTGACTGTATCTGTGCAACACTATTTCTTTGCTGTCTGACTGGGTCAGATGCAAGGCATTTCACCATGCCCCTTAAGGATTCTGAGGATATTCTTGTACAGTCCTTTAAGGATCTACTCCTATTGCTACGTTTTCTTATGACTGAACATACCGCTTATTTGGTGATTGGCATGTATATGCAAGCTGATGAAAATAAAGAGGTGTTTTTTTTCCCCTGTCTTTAAGTAAACTTGGAATAAGGACATTGGAATAATGGAGATAAAATACCATTGATAGTGGGTGGCTGAATCTTAGCTGAGTATAGGAAGTAGATACAGGTACTAGTATCTTTATGGCTGTAGTTTATCCTTTGAACTACCAGATTTGTGTATTTTTAATCTCTTTAACAACCTAAAAGCAGCATTCAATTTATAGAATCAGCATTGATTCTTTGCTCTGAAGAAGAAGTGCACTTAAATTTATTTAAAATTTCTGCTTATGTGCAGCCTTCATGTATTTTCAAACCTTTGTGGGAAAAGCCTTAAAACTTAACAGCCAAGGCTTTTTTTTTTTGTTTGTTTGGTTTTTTTTGTTTCATTCACATAGTTAATTGTATTGTTTATTAATCTCTGTCAAATTATTTAAAAAAACATCAGATTCCACCTAATAGGTAAATATTTCTATAGCAAAAGAAGGAATTCCTGTAAAGTGTCAGTTAACTGTAAGCATTGTATCAAGATAAATTGTTTGCTGTATCATTCTTTAAAATAAGGCATTGTTATTGGCTGGTGAGGAAATAAGGTTTTCTCTGTAGAAAAATCCATCCGTATTCATTCCTTAAGCATATGATGCAGGATTGCTTGCAGCGTATGATGCATTGTGAACACACAGACGTGTTTTACAGCTAGTTTAAAGAAAGGTCATCCAGACTGAAAGCCCTCTGGCTAGTTGTCAGAAACCTTACTTGATTCTCTTTTCACAACTCACTTTCCTCTAAGATTGCATGTTTCTAGAACTTGYGAAGTATGTTTTCTGTCAGGTTGTATTTCTATGCTTGAAATCTGTACTGCATCATTTGGCTTTCATTACTATATATTCCACAGTAGTATAGACTACTTTTAATATTACCAAAGACAAACTTTGAGCTTATTTCTTGCCTCATTCCCTTTGTGTTTGTTCTGGCCTCTCAAAGTCATTGATTAAAGATGTGAAACAACTTAAGAAGGGTACCAGCATAAAATCTGTCTTGTGAGGAGGAAATTAGGAGTCTTAGGAAACAGAATGAGGAGGAAAGATCCTTCTAAGTAGCCCAGACTCTTACATTGTCATTTCTAAGGTCTGATGACCATCTGGTAGTCTCACTCATCAAAGTGTTTTGTTTTCTACTCTTACCAAATATCAGGAGAATGGAACAAACTTACTAGTTTCTATCTATTCTGGGAAATTTGCCTCTTAAAKTTCTCAGGCACCTTCCCATACTGGACTGCTCAGAGAAAAGAGGCTTTTTGTATTTAAACTCTTTATTTATTTATTTTTTCATTTTAGCTATATGCTTTTTTTCCTTGTTCCAGTGGTAGACTATCTTACCTGAAAAAGTTCTTTTCACAGCATGGGATACATGCTTTTATTCCAGCTTTAAGATATGTGTTTGTTGAGAAGCCTAATAGAGGGATGAGCCTTTAGTGACCTCTCTTCTTTTGTAAAGCATGATTTCCAAATGTTGATAGATGGAGCAGTACTGCTCCATGAAACCATGATAAATTCTAGATGGAAATATAGTCATTGTTTTTCATTAAACACTTTCATAGTATCTATGAAAACAGCAGTAAGACCGTTGAATGATCTATTGGCTCTTGAGGTTTGGAAACTACTTGTCAAAAGGTTCTTGTGCTGTGTTCATTGCCATATATTTTCTAGTGTTTTGCAGTTGGATTGTAACTTGCATGACTAGCAGCTTTGTTAGTTTTGGTTTCTATTTTTTTTTTTTTTGTGATACCGTCTCCAGTTTATTAAAACATTTAATCTTAAGTGTTAGCTATAGGAAGAGGCTTCCAAACTACAGCTTTTGTAAGAAACTTCTGGAAAGNGATACAGTCTCCAGTTTATTAAAACATTTAATCTTAAGTGTTAGCTATAGGAAGAGGCTTCCAAACTACAGCTTTTGTAAGAAACTTCTGGAAAGAGCTATTAGTTCAAAAGATTAGAATACTTTTTCTCAGCATGATGGCAAAAGTCCTACTGAAAAGGAAGATAGGTCTTAGGGGAAAAATGTAGCCATATTTGAACTTTAACACTTGTATTTTTGCTTATGACGTTTATTCATGTTTTTCTTTGATCTCCGTCCTGTCCATTCAGCCTTGTACTTACCTGTGTTTCACCCCTTCCTTTTCTRTAGCATTAATGAAAATATGACCTAGGAGTCCAGCAGAGAGCTGTTAGCTACAATGTGGAGATAAAGCAGTGCAAACTACAGTTACTTCTGAGAGCATAAGCGGTACCTACATAATTATGCAGAATCTTGTGCAGGAGCAACAGTTGCCGTGTTGACCTAAATTTGAATATAATGAATGTTTTTCATTATCGTTGGATTTCTTTTTTTTCTGAATTCTTAACACCAAAATAAGTTTTTGTTAAGATATAATATGAATAAAACAGAAATGAAGCATCCAGAGTAATTATCAATTTTTTTGACAGTGTTGAGGCAGCTGTGGCTACTTTTGCTCAGGCTAGACCACCAGGTATTTATAAAGGTGACTATTTGAAGGAATTATTTCGTCGTTATGGAGATGAAGATGATGCACCATCACCACCTGAGTTACCRGAATGGTGCTTTGATGAAGATGAAGAGGAAGATGATGATAATGGTAAAACAGGAAGCCAAGAATCAGAACCTGGGTCATCAAGCTCTTCCTATGGCAAAAGGAGAAAAGAACGCCTAAAACTGGTAATTCTGACTGAAAACTTAATATACTAATTGCTACCTTGAATTTCTTAAACTCGTAGTCACTAGTCGCTACATAATACATGCTGTATAAATCCCAGTGCACTTGCAGGTGAGGAACTAATAGTATTGTCTCTAAACGTGAGTAACAGGTAGATTCAGTGCAATCTTTCTTGTGTTTCTTATACGAACCTTAAATTTCAACGTTCAATACTTCAGCAATTATTGTAAAATTTCTCTGATATAATAACTTTTTAAGCCTAATTTGGGATGATAAAGCACTTCTTAAATTTTCACTGTATCTTCAGAGGTAAAATATTTTGGTAGGCGTGTAAACTGTTTTTATTTATTTTTAGCCATGTGGATGAAATTCAGAGTAGTCTTAAATTTAGTGCTTGTTTCAATAAATATTCTTGCTTTTGAAAATTTTTAGAGAATTGAGAATTGAATTAGGAAACAGTGATATGTAAAAAACCCAAGGCAATTCTGAAAATTTATTTGCTCGAAATGATTTGAATTATATAAAGATAACTTAAAGAATGTGGCTGATCACTTATTGTGATTATTTTGCAATCAAYTTGCATTATTACAATTAAGTTACTATAGTTGCTTTTCCTATGGTATGGAGCTGATACTCAAATAAGAAGAATATACTTGTATTGTACTGAAGATGGATGGCTCAGTTCTCTCCAAACTCATGATTTTTGTAGCTGTAAATATAGTAGGGAGAATATTGCTGAATGCAAAAATATGTTCAGTTCTTTTTGCATAATTCTGAATTATTTTACTTCTGTGCTGAGGTGTGCTGTTTGCAAACACTTGGAAATACTCGCATGAAATATGCGGCAAAAATACATTTTGTTGTTACTGCAACTGTTCGTTACAGTTTACAGATGGAATATGGAAGAAATTAGCCTGAAAAGAATACAAAATCTGATTCAAAGAAGCAAGATGTACTCTGAAAACTTAGTAGTTCATTAGTTGGAACAAAAGATTGTCTACAGTTGTAAATATCCATAAATAGTCAAAGTATTTTCAGTGAAATGGCCATTATATCCATTAGCCTTGCGGTGAAATACTGATGTTAAAAAAACTTTCCCTCAGTCACCAGACTGATTTTTGACTTACCTCTTGATGCATTAGCAAATGAGGTGTGAAGGTGAGGTCCAGTGATGATCTCCTTTCCTCCAGTACAGGAAAAAATCTGATCTATCTAACAGGAATCATGATACAGGCTTCCCAGGCTTTTTATTATCTGCCAATGTAGTCCTTTGAAAGCTGGAAGCTAAATTATACGAATAAGCATATTAATCACCAAAATGTAATTAAAGAGTAAGAGAATTTATGAAAGATTCATCTAGTTAATATGCATATTCGTATAATTCGGTTTTACAGCTCTGGAGGAACGTTCTTTGGCACGAAGACGAAGGATGGAGAGAATTCTTTACCATGGTTCTTGGCTGGCAGATTGGACTGCTCTGTAACTGAGTAGCGATGGATACAGTCTATTTGTGATTCCTTGTAGATATGCGATCCACAAGGGGAATGATTATCAGGTAAATACCTCTTGCTTAGATAGTCTGTCATTTTACTCCTTGTCCAAAGGGCTAAATTGTCAGCATTGCAATTAATATTATTTTTTTGCGACCAGTGTTTTCAGCGTTCTAATTTGACGACTCTGAACACCTGGGGTGGGTATATAGTGTCAAAGTAGAGCTGACTGGAATGCGTTTGTTCTTTGATACTGATATTCTGAAATCTTTTCATTTGGACCTAAATCTTTGCAGGGAGGGAGAGATGGAAGGTTTGGGGCTAGAGGAAGAGACACTTTCCTGTCATCTCATTAGGATAATTAATAGACAGACGTAACTGCCCAAATAGCCTGTGAAGTGAAGTTAACCTGTACTCTGTTTCAGAAATTCTGGCCAGGACATGAGAAATTTTACTGCAGTCTCCTTCATTAAAACTTAAAATATTTTGACTGCAAGACGTCTTGACAACCTCTCTTTTTGCAGTATGCAGACTGTTGGGACAGTAAGAACATAATGCCATTCTGGTTTCTTTCATCATCCGCTGAATGTACTTGACAGGTTACAGGAAGTCTGCTCTAATCTCTGATGTTACGGAAGAAATCCAAACATTTTTTGACTTGTGCACACTAAAAATGATTGTAGCATTGCAGCAACATTATCAGCTGATGCTTGGAATTTCATTTTATCAAGAAAAAAACCCAAAATATTTTGTAAATAGGACAAAAAGTTAACGGTTCTAAGCCAGAACTTTCAAATTCCTCATGGGTCAGCCAGATCTTTTACAGTTTAAGGAAGAGTACCATCTGTTATATTCCCATGGAAATTGCGTATTTCACAGGAAATACAGGGTGTAATACGTAGTGCCTCTGAAGTGGGTGGTTACGTCTCGATCTGGAAGAGATTGTTACTGTTCATGATTTTCCTCACAGTTCTGAGGGCAACTGTCCTGTGGTCACCTGTAAGACCAGGGAAACCATTAAATACTGTGGCTGACATAACAAAGATAATATTTATTGTTTAACTGTTGAAGTACATTGATTCTAAATATTAGTGACTGTTTTCCTCTCTATCTAACCCACTTTTCCTTGCTAAAGTTTAATGCTTATACTTACTGTTCCGCCTGTAGATATGTCTTGATGAATATAGAAAAAAATACTGTCTTATTTTGCAGCAACATTTTATGTACTTGAAAACTGGTGTCTTGTTTCCTTCCAGCCTTCTCCTTCTTCTTGTTAAATATTAATTTGTTCACTTTTTCCTACATTGTGTATTTCTAGGCTTCTAACCATTCTTGTCATTCTTTGTATTCTATCCTGTTGACTTACGGTTTTCTTAGACTATGGTTCCCATAATTGAACGTAAGTCTCTAATTGAGGCCATCTCAGTGCTAATAGAGAATAATTATATTCCACATGTCTTAAGGCTATATTTCTGTTCATAAATCTCAATATAATTGCCTTTTACAAGACAGAAGGGCACTAATTCAGCTTTTGTCTGTTACTGCCTTTGTATCTTTTTCTCCAGTTGTCCACTTCTGTATATTGGTACAACTGCTTACTCTTTATTAAGTACAGAACTTTGAATTTGTTTTTAATGAATTGCACCCTATTTTTTGAAGCCCAGCCGTAAAATTAAGGATAACATTGAATTCTAAAGCTACCACTACAGTCTATATCCCTGTTCTTATATTCACATGTCACAAAACTAAGAATATTCTATTACCCAAGTTAAAGAAAAAGAATTAATTCTGTTACATCTGAAACAGACCCTGTAGAGCCTCCTTACTATCTTCTTCCAGTTTGTTAGTGAAACACTGATAACTTTTAGGAATCTGGTTTTGAAATGGGTTGCTTTCCTGTTTTGTAGAAGTTTCATTTACCCCATGTTTTCTGAGCTCACCTATGAGAATGTTGTGCAAGACAAGATTTAAAGCCAATATCCAAAACGTGRTATTTTCTGCTTCTCCCCATTCTGTGAAGCCTGTTTCAGCACAGAAGACAGGTGATTAGTTGAGCACAGTTTGTTCTTGAGTAAGAATCAGTATGAATTTGTTGTATCCTTYTTTGCTTGTACGTGGTCAGAGCAGTTTCTGTGATTTGTTTCTCTGTTTCTAGGAGTAAAATACAAGCTGGTCAGTTTAACTCCCAGGCTCTCCTTTCCTCCCTTTTAGAAGATACATATTCCCTCTCTTTCTGATGTGTTTTGAACTGTTTCTTGTCCTCTGGAGGACTCTCTTTGAGTATATTGGCCTTTGGGCAGTTCTCTGAGGAGCTGAAGGCGGCTGTCCCTGCCCCAGGCCTTGTTGGAGCCAGCAGGGTCTGGGACATGCAGGGTTGGGGCTGTTCCCACCACTGCGCAGAGGTAGCTGAATGCAGGTACCCAAGTGGCTCTTGACAGAACTGAAGCGAACTCTCATGCTGTCTGAAAGTACAGTTTTGCTGAGCTAGCTGTGGGGGGTGCACCTTGTTTTCATAGTGCTGTGCCTTAGCGGATGAATATACTTGAAGCTTTGCAGGAAAAAAGATCAGGCCTCTTTTGGTCTGTCCATGGCATTTTTTAATCCTCATATCGGATCAAGTCTCTAGATAACTGATTATAGTCTTAGCCTGCTGTARTCGACTGAAATATTCTGCCTGTAGTTGACTGAAATATTCTGCCTCTGCTATCTTAGTGTACAGCCTCTTCTTCACCTTGGGTCCTCAGTGCTTTGCTCCCCCCTGCCTCAGTACTCTACGTTTTAAAATTGACAGCACTGTGTGGAGGGGTTACCAGGCTGCTTAGTCAGGGGAATGGAGAAGCATGCATGAGAAGAGAAAAGGAACTTGGCTTGTTTGTCCACTTACAAGCTGTACTTGTTTCTTTAATTCTCTCAAAATTGCACCCCTCTTCAACCTCAAAATACAAGCATGTATATATGCATATATAATTATTTACATCAAGCATGTGCTGCCTTTGCAACAGAACCTGTTGTGTCTGGTCAGGTGTTTAAAATCAGTAAACAATTAAAAGCTTTTACAATAAACAAAAACAAAGAAGCCACACCAGCTGGTAAGCTAAGTAACTGGAACCAAATTAGGATGTATATATATTTTTTTACATTCTAAGAAGCTAACACTCTTGCAATTTTGAATAATTCACTTTTTTTTTTCTTTCTCACCATACGGAGAATTCTCTAAACTGCACAAAATTATGTTGAGTGTGAAAGCAGCATGCAGCTGATTCCAGTTTGTCAGGAAACTTGATTGTACTATGCACTCTGATAGCAGCTCCAGAACCAGTTGTGAATTTGCCTAACTGTCTTTATTAGAAAAATCTACGTGAGTTACTCTCAAATGGCAGGCACAAGTTTCATGTTTTTTGCGGGGAGATCTTTCCTGTGGCCTGCTTTTTGCTTTAATTTTAGTCCAGAGGGCCATTACATTGTGGCATTATTTTCTGCAGTGTCGCAGCTGTCTTCCTTTGTTCTGTGGTGCGTGTAACCAGTGCTTGAGAATTTGGCCTCGGTTCTGGCCAGCCATGTGCGGCTCCCTGCCTCACTCTTGCTGGTGCACACATTAAAAAAAAAAAAGTACAGGATAAGGGACACACCAGAAGTCTGTGGAGCTTAAGGTAACTAAGATCGTGATATAGCTTAATGCTTGAGGCTATACTGTTCTCAGAGTGCAATTCTGTGATGCAGCTGAGGCAACCGTAACCAGGTCCAGGCTGCTAGTGGAAAGTACGGCGCTGCTTGCCTTGCCCACCTTGTGTGCCTTCTGCTTCCCCTGGGCTGGCACTGGTGCTGACTCATCCCATGATGATCTAGTTTAGGGTACTCAGTTGGCAGACAATTATTAACTTATGTTGTCGTTTTTTTGCCAGCTTCGTTCCTTCACTGGCTTAAGAATAGAGCAGATGAGTGCCACGGTGTGTGGAAGAGGAGGGGAGCAAAAAGGCTTATTTCATCAATAGTGCAGTTAGATTTGCTAAGGCAAGTTTCAAGCATTTTAGAGAACAGGCAGGAAATATTTCTGTCTTCATTTGCAGGATTCATAGTTAAGTAAATATAACTTTGTGCTTTGATCTTCTCAGTCTGCAATGAGAATTTATATGAGATGTTGTTGAAATAAGTCTGGTAGGTTTGAGTTTTTCTGTAGAAATCTTTGATTATGGAACTTTCTGGGCTTTATGGCTTTATTGTGTTCTTTGTTGTGCAGAACTTGTCTTTGTTTCATTCACCATCAAACATTTTCTGGAAAACATGCATTATTTCAGTCTGAGTATTATTTTTAGTGTTCTTTTATTGATCACTCCTTAGGCTTTTTTATGGCTTTCAGAATAAGTTCTCCAAGGTAGTAACCTGGTTTAGACTGAGAATGAAATTATACCAGCATATTCTTACACAAATAATTTTGTTAGAAATCAGCTTTTTATGTTCTSAGCTCCTTTTGTTAGGCAGTTTTTGCTAGATCAACTAAAACTCCTGAAATCTGGCACCATGCAAAACATGGAAAGCCATATTTGTTGTCATGAGTATATTCAATCTTTCTATTTTTTTTTTCCTTTCTAGTTTAAGTTTATTTTGAGACTTAAAATGTGCTAGACCTAAGAGGAGGTAAAATCCATGTGTTTAAACTTCTTGTACTAGAATTACTACCTCAAAGAGATTTAGAGGGTTTAATTTTTTGATCTGCTGAGATTACTGGTACAAAACTGGTGTCCATAGATGTTTCCCAATGACTTTAAACTGTTCATTACCAAGTTACTTAAATCTGTCTCACGTGCTCAATCTCTACTGTTTGTGGAAAGCTTTTATTTTCTATGAATCAGGGAAAGTGTTGGACTGTTGATCTAAAAATACTATTTAGGAATTTGTAGTCATATTTAAAAATTTTYGTGTTAACATTTCATAGAGTTCAGTTTTGTTCTTGTCTTCCAATTTGCTTGTTTTGAGGCCACACTTTCTGACATACCTAAAAGTGGCATCACAAAGATGTGAGTGTTTTATACTCTTTAATGTACATACAGTTTAAATTCAAATTCACATCCATATATACATGCCTTGCATTAGATTTTTATTGTATAATGTTTTGTATACTAAAGGTGTTTAATTTGATCCCTAATATGCAAGACCTGATGCTGTTTTGACATGGGAACTTTATTAAGAATATTATGCTGGATTGTGCATATGTAATAAATGCTGGATGGCCTATCCATTACCATTTACCTCTTCCCCCCACCCCACCAATAACTCATTTCACTAACTGGGTTCATAATATGGCTCATGAATAAATTTGCYGTAATATGGCAAAACTAAGATGATGGTATCTTGGTATTTGGAGAAGTAGTAGTGCTGAGGAAGACTGGAAGAAGTCTTTAATCTAGTACTGCTAGTGGTGGTCATGTATTGTAAAAGAACCTGAATCTGGAATTGACATGTCAACATTGTGTTTTAAAATGCAGAACAAAAAATCTCTATCACAAAGAGTTTTTGGCTTTAACTTCTAGTGTAGAGGATCACAGCTATTTTCTGATCTGCTTTTATGAAGACTTAAAATGCTAATTATTTTATTTTTTATTTTTATTTTTTTAGGGTGCAATTTTCTTGGAAGGAGTAACAGTTAAATGTGTGACCCAGGTGACAACACAACCAAAGTTAGGAGGGATACAGCAAAAATGTCAGCAGTTCTGTGGATGGGAAGGGTATGAGAAGAATATTTACAGTTTGTTAATTTATACTATCTAGAAGTAAAGGTTATGTTTCTAGTTTTGCAGAACAAAAAAGCTCATTATAAAAAAGAAAAAAGACAATGAATTGCAGGTGAATTGCTACAAAAAACAAAGGAGCAGCCTCAGGAATGCTCAATAGTGAAACAAGTGAAGATCATACCTTCTCCGATGTAATAGAATGATCAACTGTTGAAATTAAGACACAAGATTCTAAAATTGCTTTTACACTGAGATTAATAAAATCTTTTCCTGTGAGTAGTTGCTATGCAAATTGCAACTGTAGTCTAGGCCAGTTATTTGTGTAAAATTTAATATTTATCCAAGCAATAGTCTTTTTCATACAACTGCAGTTACACTTTAGTCTTGAGGTATCGTATTCACTTTTAGTTCTTTAACATAGTTAAAGCCAACTTGAAATTGTGTCTAGTGTTAATAGGAATGCTGCTTTTAATGTTTCAGGCTGTAAACTTCTCTCCTTTTTTAAAGCAGAAGACTCGGGGAGTTGCTCATAGTTTTTTCTAACTTGCTGATGCTTATAGATTAGTTTTGAATTAAAATCTCTCTTCCACTGAAAATACAACTTTGAAGTTCTACATAATTCAGTTTTCTGTCTTGAACAAATACCTATGTTCTTATCAAAAAGCATGTGGATTCTCCTGCAAAATACCTTATTGGAGAAAATATTCTTATTGAAAATTAACCTTGCAGCAAGTCTACTACAAAGTATGACTTCTTTAAGTCTGATGTAAAAAATGCATTGCTTTCTGTGGCTACTCTTTGTAAAACATAAATAAACATGGTTCTTCTTTTAGGTCTGGATTCCCTGGAGCACAGCCTGTTTCCATGGACAAGCAAAATATTAAATTTTTAGAGCAGAAGCCATATAAAGTTAGCTGGAAAGCAGATGGCACTCGGTAAGTTTATTTTAAATGGAAAAAGAAAAAAACAGTAAATAGGGTAGACTGTATTTTCTCAAGAAAGCAAATTTGGTTGTACGATGGATAAAGTATATTCCAACAACAAAACTGACTTCAAAGTTTAATTTTTTTTTGTTGTCTTGGTACTCAACATTTACTGAAGTTTGTAGTCCAGTTTCTTTATAGCAGCTGTTCTGCAGACTGATGGTTAAATGTATGTACTCTTGTTCTTCTCCATAACCCTTGCCTGTCAGTCAGGCAAGACTCACTAGGTCTTAAAATAATTCCAGGTAACAGTAAGAATTTGTTAAGCTAAAGAATTTGTTACGTAAAAACTAAATTAAAACTCCTAGTTGATTCTTCAATGGCCAGCTCATATTAGAAATTTCATAGGTTTCTTTTATTCATAACGTGGTCCTTTATTCAAACTTGTGTCTCTGGTTGGTTAGAGAATTGGTAGCTTCATGTTCTCAGACTGGTTCTTGTACTTTCTTTGTAGAGGTGATGTTTTCTTGTAACAGATTACAACCTGATCAGATTGATGTGTTGAAGTTATTCAATGTTATTAATTCCAGTTTGAAACACATCCTTATGTTTAATATCTGTGGTTTTCTTTATGTTAGCATTTCAAAATAGAAAGCTTTATGTATTACCAAATACAGAATGGCAAGAGACTTAAGAAACTTTTCTCTGATTGTAACTGGTTATGTATCTATCTCAACAGGATGGAATTCACTTGTCTAAACRTTTGCATCTGGTGTCATTTTTAGGTATCACAGGATGCTCTGCCATGTCTCCAGCTGTTAGTATGGAATAGTGCAAGTTTCATACAGGCTTTGTGTCGTATTGGCCCCATCCTGAATCCTGAATGCATCTGAGCTATTTTGTGGTGTCTCAAATGCTACTAGATGCCTGTATTTGGGCAGCTAGTCCCACCCAATTGTGACTGATTGCTGTAATAAAAATTGTAATAGGATTTTAGGGACCAACTCATTTGACTTATTTTCTAGTTTATATTTTGCAAAACAGAAATATTTTGCCTTAAGAGAGTCTGAGGCATTGCATACAAAAATCATAAAATTATGGAAATGTTTGTTGAAGGGAATTTCTGATAGTTGTTTAATCTAACCTTCTGCATGAAGGAGGATTATTGCCAGCACTGCAGAAGGTTAACTGTGGCTTCTAGTCAAGTCTTGAAAACCAGTGACAGTGATCTAATCAGTGGCAAGGATTACACAGCCTCTGGATAATCTGTTCAGTGCTGCACCAGCCACCCAGGAAGGAAGTTGAACATCTCTCTGCACCCCAGTATCTAAAGTGAACCTTCTAAGAAACAATTTGTAGCCATAGCGTTTTGCATCATTTGGCACTACTGAGAAGAGTTTGGACTCTGTCTTTAACTTATCCTTCAGAAACTTGTAGACTAACATTACATCACTGCTTAGCATCCTCCTGCCTCTCCTTGCAGRTCATGTCCTTTAGGCTCCTGACAATCTTTATAGCTTTGTACTGAAGCTTTTTTCAATTTCTTTACATCCTTCTAGGATCAGGGTCTCAAGAATGCATGTAGGACTGTGGAGTGGCTTACCAATGCTGAGCAGAAGGAGTTAATAAGTACTTTGATCTGCTGGCCACATTCCTCTAATGTAGCCCTGTATACAGAGCCTCTTGTTTAGTGACGAGAGCACACCGTTGGCTTATATTTAGCTTGGTGTCCACTGTACCTAAGCAGCCGTACTGAAAAGGGCTGGGAGTCAGCTGGTTACACTTGCAAAAATAGTAAAATTATTTCTCAATATACAAGTCAGAGAATTACTTCCACAGTATGAGTGATGGGAGTAAAACACCAGCAGCAGAATGCTAATAAACAAGGAATTCCTGTTTTTACTACCTTACAACTTCTACAGCTGCAGTTACCTTTTTGCAATTTTAGTATTTCAACAATTACTTTAGCATTAACAAAATCTAATGATTTTGATCACAATCACTGAATCCTCAGCTTTGTGAGGATTATGATGAAATGTGCTGTGTTAGCTGTTGATTTATTGAATGTTGTTGCTAGTGTAGGTTCAGCAATAGTTTTAAATGTTTTAGTAAATGCAGTCAATATTGGATAACTCCTGCCATGACTGGGCATCACCTTCCCTATATTGGTTGGAACCAGAGCCCCCTAAAAGATGAAAGAAATTTAGCCTCTTAAGAACAGTGCATCGTGTGTGATGCATCCTCCGAGACAGGGACTCAAGGTGATTAGTTTGTGAGACTCTGATWTGAACATCTTTTACAGCGTTTCCTTTCTTTGCTTTCAGTCATGGAGGGAAAAAGTCATGTYGCACAGGTTTTTTTCTTCTCATCTTCCCCTTCCCCCCATAACTTTGGTGAGGGATAGAACATAYTTGCTGTTCCAATGTGGTGTTACAGGAAATCACATAAAGATACTGTGGAGATACTGTGACTTCCTATAAGCAAATCTTCTGCAAATAAAATTCCTTATTTTCATAGGACATGTATTTTGAATATTTTAGTAGGTCTAAACATTTTTGCAATTAAAACTATTCTCTTGAGGTTTTGGAACTGTCATAAGCAGAGATTGAAAATTCTATTTTATTTCAGTGTTTCTATTTTCAAAACTAAAATAAAGAGTCTCAGGTATTAATGGAAATAGCCTTAATCTATCTCTAAGTAGCATTCAGATCACAATTTTTCTTTTGACTGTGGGCATTACTGTGAAGTAATTGATAATGGCATTTATTACATCATGTAATAATATTTCAACAGTAGGAAGAATTTAAATAATGTRGTATTTTTCATTCATTTCAATAGTTTGATTTTTATTTCTAAAATATATTCTTCACATATGATAATATTAAAGCAATTGTAATCTGTGCTGAGGGGAGTAATTTCATTTGCTCGAAGTGAATAAAAATTAAATATCCTTTTAATCTGCTTTGACTTCATCAGAAAAAGTGAGGTTATAATTAACGTGCATGTGGTAAGAAAAGGACTGTTACATTCATTTCTGCTTAGTGTTTTAGACTAGCACACATGCACAAGTTAGAAAGCATCAGTTACATGAATGAGATGTCTGCTTTCAGAAAGAGGAGGTCAGGATTTGTGTTTTTACTGGTAAAGACTGGTGGTTTTGTGTATTGACGTAGGTAAAAACTGTTTGGTTTTAGCACTGTGTARTGGAAAGCATACTTCCTTTCATCCCTTTCATATCCTGAGACAAAGTTTTGATGCTAAACCAACGAATGGTATAAGTTGTCTTCTAGAATTTTTCTAAATTCGTATGCTCTCTGTATTTGAATGGTTTATTAGCTTGGGCAGAGCATGATGTGAAAGTAAAAGCAAGCTCACAGTCTATTGCGTCCAAGCATTAGGAGCTGGCTGGGAATATTGAGCTTATTAACATTGACTAACAGTATGCACAACCACAAGAGAAATACGATGCAGACGTTCTCAGAAAGCCAGGTTATAGAAATAGGTTGTTGGGAGATCTGGGCTTATTCTCAGAGCAGTACAGGTGCATTGAAATGCTGCTGAGCCTAAACACACAAACCCAGCCAACTTAAACTGACCACCCAGGGAGCCAGATGGGAATCTTTGCACTCATTATGCAATTAATCTACATTCCAGATATACTGCTCATGACATTTACTTGTGAAACTATGAAAATATTGTTTACAAATTATTAGTGTCCTTGATGGGTGAGATATTGGCATTGGTAATCTTTGTCTTTTTTGGAATATCTGTCCTGAAGGAAGCCTTTGTTTTAGAGACTGATTTACAGTTACTTTTGTATGTAGTAAAGGCATTAGTTTATGAAAATGCTTTAGAAAAATCTAAATGTACTGCTTCTACAAATAGAAATAGCAGAAAATAATTTTATGTTTTAAAAATAGTTTATCTATAGAAAGCCATTTGGTATTAATCGAAAAAAAAGATTCATCTGCAATGCCTCTTGTGTGCTTTTTCACTAGCGAATGTTGTGTTCAAAACCCTGGGTCCTTGGTTAGTATAGTTTGATAAGATTTGGAGCAAATTTTAAGAGGACGTAAAGAAGTTAATTAGTGCAGTGCTGTAGGGTTGTAAACTATTTTCTTTCACATTTCCTTTTGTGTTCCTGTTTTCATTATGAAAAATATTTTGATATCATATATTTTATGTTTTTCTTTTGTAAAATTGAAGTCTTATAGAATATTCTTATTTTCTTATTCAAGCATATGGGATGCATACATTGGGAACAGTGAAATAATTGTATATAAAATAGTAGTGTACCTAGAAGACTGCCTTTTGTGAAAGAAATTAAATTGGGTATGTAATTTTGTATAATAATAGTTTTTAAATATTTTGGACATTACCTCCTGTATTTTTGACATTTTAGACTGCTATCTAAACAGAATAGATTTTGAAGAGTAGAACTGAGGAAACTAAATAGTTCTGTTGAATTTTCTTTATACAGATCATAAGGCAACTTAAAGCTGAATGTGGAGGTGCACAGACTGATAGGTATATTCAGAGAAGAGTGCTACAGAGATCCAGTATTAATGAAACTGAGCTGAAGGAGTGTGGTAAAAGAAAGATTACAGATGAAAACTTCATCTACCATTTGGACATTTAGACAGTGTGTCATGATAGCTATCCTAGTCAACAATGAAAAATGATTATAGCAATTTTTACTTTGGACATAATTCCAAAAACTCTCCAGAGATTTAGGCTCCTTTTACAATTAAACAGGTTTTCATTAATTATTCAGAATGCTTGTGTTGATAGTCATAATTTTCCTGAATTTAATATTAAGGCAGAGTGGAGATTTGTTTACTGATCTCCTGCTATTCTGAAACTATTCTGTAAGTGTGTTTTAATATAACAGTCTGATATAACAGCTTGCCTATTACAAAATTATTTGACTTGCAGGCTTTAGTCTTTCTCCTTTAAAGAGTACTACTGTTTCATCAACCTGATTGGATTTTTATGGAAGACTTGCATAGACTCTTATAGAATCTATGTAGTCTCTTATATTGACTTACGGAAATGTAGATATTTAACCAAAAACCTTATTTCGTACTTTCTCGCTTAAATAAAACATTCTGGTTAAGAAAAATAGTTGTTCAGCTTAGCCAAACTTCTTACATTCCACCATTGTTAAAATGTGTGTTTTATTACTGCCACAGTAGTTTTCTCAAGAGATTCCATGGTTAAGCCCTTTTTGTAGGTTGTCTTAAACTGGTATATAATGTTAGTAATTTCCCTGAGGACTTTTTTTTTTTTTTTTTTTTTTAGGGATCTATTTTTCCTAATGATTTCATCTGGAGCTGAATTTTTACCTTTATGGTTTTAAGAGCTGTGTTTTACAGTGGTAAAACAGTGCATGTTTCTTGCTTTCTTAGTATGGCCTTATTTTTCTTCCCCTAATTAAAAAAAAAAATCATAAAAGTGCTGTTTAACATTTTGCATTGTCTAAATAGTGTGTAATTGATTAGTTAAATTATTTGACCATAGTTCAGTCTTAAAGTATTTTGAGGGATTTTAGTTGGAGTAGCATCATATACATGTGTGTAAATAGTTTGAGTCTGATTTGGGTAGAAACTCATCTTCCTTCAGTCTCATGGAGATCAGAGTTCAAAAACTTCTGGATTGTCCTTACCTAGTCTGTACTGATTCCCTGTGTATGTCTGCACTGGTGTTTCCGCTTGTTGCTTGCCTTGTTTCAGAGCCCTTGTTCCACAAGCATCTCCACTGCACATCACCTTGTTCTCGCTGGAGCAAGCCAATGTCTTTGCTCCAAAAGGAAACTCAAATACATTTATCTGGATAGTTTGGTCCAATTTTTAGCATAAGCAAGCAGTATGGATAAATACTTGTCTCTTCTTGCCTTACTTGAAGGCAGTCCTTCAGTTTTAGTCTTGCACTCTCAAATACTCCTGAATGCTGTATGCAAGGCATACAGCGGTATGCCTTAGTATGTAGTATGTACCCATAGCACGTGGTATAAAAAACAGCACTCTGGGGGTACAGCTTTCTCGTCATTTTATACCATTCTAAAATGAAAAATGACAGCAAATGTTTCAGGACTGTCATGCCTCCATGGGTGTAAAGAAGTGTATGAGAAAGTCCTGATGTGTAACCTGGTAGGTACTGAAGGCTGTTAAGATCTGATCTCGTTTTCTCCTCTTTCTTTAGAGAGGGACTGTGACAAGGGTGAGCTGCGCGCTACATACGGTGCTCCATGGAGCACTAGTAGGATGTGGCATGGAAGAGATGTTCACAGTTTGTCTGCAGCTGTGGGAGGTATCTAAGCTCCCACTGTAGTCAGTGCCTTCTACAGAGTGTTTCAGTTGGGCTTGCAGCAGGTATTTTGTGACTGATTTTCTGAATAGCTCAAGGTTTCATTTTCTGGGTTGGCTGGATCTCATGAGCTATGATAGTAACTTATCAAGCTTATGTGTAAACACATACATGCGTTCAACTCAGATATAGACAATTGAACTTTGAATTAAAAAAGCTTTGTAGTTCACTTAACATTGTGACCCTTTGGAAGAGTATTCARTTTGTGCCAATTATTTGCACATATGTAAATATTATATGTAAGCCGTTCATTTCTGAGGAAAAAAAMCACTTCTTAATTAAAAAAGTCTCTGCAGCTATTTTGCTTGGATGGTGTGAATTCTGTACTGTACATTTAACAGAACAGTTGTTAAACCTCTGATGTCTTAAAATATTTTAATCCTGATCTATTCACGAGGCACAGAAATTTAAAGGGCAAATTGAAAAATTTCCCGTACTAAAATGATGCCTTTTAGCTTTGTTAATACAAGTATATGCTGTACGTTAGCAGTAGCTACAATCTATAAATGGCTTTACAAATGCATCAGTTTTTGTAGGGCTAGGCTTCGGACATAGCAGTTGCTATCAGGATCAGAAAGTTGTTAYAGTATGTTCCAGGCATACTGCACGACTCCGTTACCAACTTTGTACTGTAAAGTGATTAGCCCAGGTGGTTAGCGGCTYGCCTATATCCCTTGATGCATGTCTCATTAATAATGTTTGTAGCAGATGTTTTGTTCTAATGAGTGGAGCTGAATATTCAAGCAGGAATAGTGTAGGTAAGGTGTGAGACACTGATTTTCAGAAAAAGACTATTACCACTAAGAATAAAAAGCTTTTACATGTYTATAGAGTAATTCAAAGTAATACTATCAAACAGAACTATATTTTAAAATGTTAAAATGTGACCTGAACAAGATGCAAACTGTTAACAGCTTTAATAATTTTCCTAAATTTGTGTGGGTACCTTTTGTTTTTCACATCTGTACACATTCAATTTTAATTAGAAAAAAAAGTCTTCGTACTAACATGATGGGGGTGTGATCAAGAAGTGTTTTACACTCTTGTGTAAAGGTACACTAAATGTTTGCATTTAGATCTTTGTAAACCATGAAATTCATATGAACATTTTTCAAATACAGTAGCATTTGGCAAACACTACCTGTTCTGCATTTCTTTAAATAGCTGCCTTGCCATAATTGAACAGTGATAGTAGGGCTTTGAGATTTGACAGATGGCTTTGGTTTTGGTGCTAACAAGAAGGTTTAGGGCCATTTGTCACCGAAAAACATCAGCAAAGAGCTTTTTTTCAGATATGAATCTCACCTTTCTGAGGGGCTCATTTCTGGCCCTAGATGGATAATGTATCAGTGAATTATGTATTTCATTTTGGGTGTCTTGTTRTGTAGTTTTCTGGGTTATACTTTTTGCCAGTCTTGGCATCAGGAAGGAAAATTTGTCTCACAGTGATGTGATGGAGTGAAGACTTCACACTAGACTCATCTGGGCACTTTCATACCACACCTTCCCTCCTGTTCTCTTTGTCTTTCTCCCTCCTCTAACTCCCATCTTAAAAATACGCACTTTAAATATTTACCAACTTTTTGCACTATTGATTGGTAATGCTGTGTAGCTCTTACTCTGTTGGGGCATGAAGTTATGGTCTGAAGTTTTAAAGAACAAGTGTTCAGAGGTTTGGATTTGAGCTTGTACTGAATGGACTTTTCAGAAACAAATGCTTTTATTATAGGAGTGGCAGGTTTTGTGAACAGCTAGAATTTAACTCAAGTGGTTGGATTCCAAGCTAAATAAGCTTTATTCAAAGCACATGCTTATGTAACTGAGCAATGTGCAAAACCTCAATTGCTGAGTTGCTACATGTTGTTCATGTGTGTATAGGATAGTTGCTGTTCAAACATGGGTTATTATTTTCACTGAGTATCTCRAAGAAGTAGTTGTAAGAGTTTTTCTGTTATACCTATCAGACTGTCAAATAGGATGACGTTTGAAGAGATGTCATGAAATAGAAACCTTAGTTAAAATGGTAAAGTAARTGTTGTGGTTTCCTTATTCCTAACTCTGCACCACCTTGTTGTATCCTACAATTTTAGGTCTTTATTAAGTACTTTTTGTTTACATTGTCCTTGCTTTTAACTATTAGGCAGTGTAGTTCAAGAAGAAACAAACTTGCATGTGTTTAAACTATTTCTGTAGTTCTGCTTCCACAGTTGGAGGAACCTTGGTTTAGGATGAGTCTGGAATCCACAGAGGATTTATTTTGCTGAATTTATGTTGAAGCTGGAATCCACAGAGGATTTGTTTTGCTGAGTTTATGTTGAAGAACATATTTAATTTGGAGGTAGCATCTGTTCTGTTTGGAAAAATGAAGTTGTGGAATTCACTGAAATAGTTGTAATAAAGCTTTTTTTATCCCTCCAGTCTAGTGTAAAAGCTATAAATAGCTTTTATAGCCTATAATACTAATCATTGTGGAGCACCTGCAGTTTAGCTCTGAATTATGAGATGATGATGTTACAGTCTTAAGCTTCTGCTAAAGCATGTAAGGCTCACATCTGTCAGTTCTAAAGTTGAGAGTAGTTTAGCTTTTTACTGGATTCTAGATTGTAAAGTGATGCTTGTTTTTCTTTCAAAACTTGCACTGCTTGATTTATGTTTTTTGAGAGGAAAAAAACTATATAAGCTACCTTTTCTAGTGATTGCTGAAAAGAGCAGTAAGAGTGCAGTTCATAGATGGTGGAACACTCTAAAATMAATTTTCATTTTCAAAAAAGCAGATATCTGATTCATGGTTTTATATATTGTATTTAGGTAGGCAAGGAAGACAAGATGGGAGGACGAAGCAGGCAAGATATATTTTTTGAGTAGAAAGTGGTTTTTTGTTCTTTTTTGTTTTTGTTTGGTAGACTGAGTATATGAGTTTTCACTCACTCTGCATTTTAATAGTTATCCCTAATGTACTGCGCAATAAACTTATGATTAGATTTCTTTGAGATCGGCCTGTTTCCTAGATAGAGACAGAAATTGGGAATATTATATTGTTACTTGAATTTTTATTTAAGAGTGGGAAAAAAAAAACTTTGATAATTTGAGGTAAAATTAAGGGCACTTTCAACATATTAAGTTTGTACCCCCTGTCTCAAAGTAAAGAATCTCCAGCACAAAGTTGCCTTCGTCATCTCTACCTGATAGGACATGTTGTCCTTTTTTACTCTCCTGTGTGTTCTACGGGAATGAAAGCAGACCTGGACTTTCTGGAGGTCTTGCAACAGAATAGAATTTATCATTTTTTTGGTAGTCAGACTCATGGGAGTAACCGGATCACACATTAATTTTGTTTGTTGACTGTGTTAATTATGAACGAGGCAAAGTCTTTCTTAATTGAAAGACTGTAGGGCAAATGAGACAGCACAGTGCATCATAAGGTGAAACTTTATACTTACAACTGCTGTATATAATTACTGTTGGTCCTAAGAAGGAAATACTGTGCTTTAAAACAGAGATGTATATTATAGGCTGTGGTATTAGTTTCATGGCTGTTGTGCTAGATTATGCTTCTGAAATTGTTTTTTTACCTGCATTTGGAGTAGATGGTGTTTTTATTTATTTATTATGAAGGCACATCTATATTACTTTCCTTCTCTTCTGTCCTCTGGCACCTGTCTTTCAAGTCTTTGAATTAATGTAGAGAAATGAATAAATAGGTATGACAAAATATATCATCCTCAATTTTGATTTGAATCAACTTGAATGGCCAAAGAAGGTGTGTTCTTACTCTAGATGGTTTACGGATTTTCATTTATATGTACCTACGACACAGTCAAGACTCAAGGGTGTTAACAATGAAATGAAGGAGTAGAATGATACTGTTGGTTTGGTGTTGCTTTCCTTGGCGGCTAAGAAGTGCTGTTGGTATGATAGCATACCGTTGAAAGGATGTGTTTTTGTATCTGTGAAATACCAGACTTGATGCTTTGTAATTTTGAAGAGTAACTTAAGTCTTTTGAAAAGTACTACTTAACTAATTATTCATATAAGWCTGAATATTTGGACAGGTTGTCTACTAAGCAAGCTCTTTTGATTATAAAGATTAAATATATTAAAATGCAGTAGTTCGTGTTATGAATACTAATCTTAGAGTATTCAAATGTAGTCCTAAAATGTAGTCCTGAAGTGTTCTAATTAGATCAAGATAAATGGTGTGCCTATGTGTATACCTGACATCCAAGCTGTGTGCATCAGCGATTGCTCCCCCCTCACCTTTTCTTTTCTCATAGGCCATTTTGGGAAGTGGAACACTGTGTCCTATGCTGCTGGCTCTGGTGGGGTGGGGGGACTCTGGGCACGTTCATGAAGTGTAACTTACTAAGCTTGCTCAGAGAAGAATGAAATTCAGTCTGTAAAGTAAACCTACATAAATATTTAGGGCAGCATAAATATTTAGGGCAGCACTTTTCACTTCTTCCAACCTGTGAGCACAAGTGACAGTTCTGCTCTTCTGTGGCTTATGTCATATACATAGACTGAATAGATCTAGCATAAATTCTGGCATTGATCAGTTCAGAGTTAAGAGTGCCTGCTTTTTCAGTGTTGTGATACTTCTTTTCAAAAGGAGTTACATTATGGACCTTTTGTGAGACACTTCATGATTCTCCTGTTTGGGAAAGGAACTGCTTGTTGACTGAAGCTGAATTCATTTATGCCATGAGTATACATCTGCATAGCACCTTCTTTTGCATTTTTGAGGCCTTTGATTCAGGCGTGAATTTCCCTCTAAATCTGCAAGATATTTTCAGAATAAAATTTGCAGAGAAGGGATGTAGTCAAAGTTCAAGAAAGCTTGAAGCTGAATTATTTGCAATAAATATTAATATTTATTTTTGGTAAGAGAATCCAGTGGTTCATTGCAGCTTGAGATACCAGGTAAATGGAACACATGATTAGCTTTTTCAAAGAAGTAATCAGAGCATTTACATTGAATAAGAATTGAGAGGATAATTTTAGAAGACKTAAGGAAATTTTTTTTGGGCAGTTGTTTTCTGATGGTGTTCCTCCACAGGATATAGAAATCTAGTTTAGTATGTAGCTGGCCACTCAGCATTATTAAAACTCAGGTAACGCAAAATGAATCTATTAAAAAAAAAAAAAAATCTGGTAGTACACAAATTATAGATCTGGGTCACATCTTGTCTAGTTAGTTAACTACTCTTCCTCTGTTTTGAACATTGGATACTTTATATGAACTATAAGAATCCTCAGTGTATATTAGCTATAGATAAATGTACTGTTTGTTGTAGGTCAAATCATGAATAACAAGATGACTAATTTTAGCCCACAAGGTTTAATATCCTTTAAGAAAGAAACAAAAAATGTGCAGCACTCTGACTTAATTAAAACCCTGGATGGCTGTCAAGAATACTATTCACTGTAACTGGAGGGTCT
>NW_028186701.1:4347151-4363350 GCF_003343005.1 Rhea americana
ACTTTTCTAAATTCTTGTTTTTACCAATTCTGGTGCAGAATTGCACAGTCTAATAATACATTATACGGAAAATATATTTCTACATTGGTTTTGAATTTGCCATCTGTTAAATTAATTAAATGCATCTTTAGTTTTGATTTATAAAACAGGAGAAAAAAAACCTTTGAACTAAGTCTAAACTATGACACTTTATTGAGAGAAGCAGTGCCAGATTCTACACTAACTATGCATGAAGGCTTTTTCATGCTCTATAGCAATGCCATTATCTCTCATTCAGAAGTTGATTTCCCTATTAATGTCAGGTGCACATAGTATCCCAGGTGAGAGTATGTCAGTAAATTTTATAGTGATGTAGTGATGCAGTATTAATTCAGTATGCACCCCTATTAGTTATGCGACCTAATGAGTCCTCCCCCTCCCCTTTTTGGACTGCAGCTGCACTTAAGTGCTCTGGTTGACCTTTGTAAAGTAGCTTCTTTATCTGCTTTCTCAGCCAGCAGTTAAGTTGCAACATAGTAAGGGTGGGTGGGTGGTCTTAAATACCTCTGCCAGCCTGAGCCTTGGTACTTTTGAGATACTGGAATTCCATCGTTCATTACTGCAGCTTCAGGCGTTCTAAAGACTTCTGTAGTATATGTTGTCATCTGCAGATTTACTGCTTTGCTTTTTGTGACTTTTAGGGTTGTGATAGTCGCAAAAAAAAAAATTTCAGACCTTGAGTTGTCAAGGGAAGCAAATGAAAAGGGAAACTCTGTCAGATTTGATGAAAAGAGAGTGGTGGTAGGCAAGAATGAGAAAAAGAATGTGATGTTGAGTGACACAACAGGAGGAGACTGATGAATGTTAAAGGTAATGAAGGCTGATCACCTGCATGAGCTGTAGGAGGATGTCCTTTATCCTACAGTGGTAACTTATACAAGGTGTATGTATGCAGGGAATACCACCTTAGAGAGTTTTGCGGAAAGGAAGTTCTAAGATATTAAATATGCAGATGAATTTGATGAATTATATGATATTGAAATTAAGCATAGCCCTTTCATTGTAAAATAGGATGTAATCAACAAGAAAAGAAAATGAAAATTTTCAAAATTAGTATCAAGCCAGGGTGGCAAGTTGGAGTTACTTGAACAAGTGCTTCAGAACATGAATCATATTGGAATGTATTTCATGAAGTTAGCCATTGAGATAGCAGATACGGTAGGATAACTTCTTTTGACTGGAACACAAGTACTGAAAAGCACGCATTGTTTGGGAGAGAAGCAAAATAAAACTTGAAGGATAGCTTTTTATTTTCTTAGTAAATGAAGCTTAGAAAAATGTCATGGCATTTGAGTTTTTTTTTTTTTTTTTAATCACCATAGGATTGTTAAGATAAACTTCTGCATTACTGCTGAATCCAATTTCATTAGAACTGTCATGAGCATGCTTCAGTAATGTGAATTGTGTGTCTAGATTTCCAGAGATGTTATAAGAGCTTAGCCAACCTAGCCAGTGAAGCCTAGGGAGCTGCTCATTTTTCCCTAAAACAGAAGCCTTACAATTGGAAAACTTAATCAGAAACTGAATTCCATTCTCTCCAGGGATTGATTGGAGGAGAAATTGATTGATTGCAGTGACAAATCCAGGTGCTTCTGGAAATAATAGCAGATACATTTATTTACCAAATAGTGGCCTAGCAACTTGGTACTTTAGTATTGACGAAAACACACAAAACAATCAAATCTTGCCTGTGGAAGATCAGGTTTGTTCATTGATGAAAGGTTCTGCTTTAAAGCATTTTGATTGTAATGCGAGATAAAAATGGATCAGTGATGCAGGTTTCCCCTTTCAGAAATGGCAGATTTGGATAAATTAAGGGAAACTAGCTAGTGGAGTTGGAACTGAGGAACACAACTTTCAGTATAGAAGAGGAATGGAATCTCATCCAAGTTCAAACAGTTTGTAATTTGTATACTTGTAAAGTGGGAGTAATATGTTTTTTAGCAAAGGAATAGTGGTAGATCTTAGACATCTAGACTTCAGCAAAATTTTGATGTTCTTTAGATTATTGTAGGGACTGAAGCTAATGAAGATTATTRCTAGCATTTTAAGGTAGATAGAGARCGAACTGATAGAAAATATCAACGTGTGGCTTTGGGAGAAAGTATTTAGAAAGCCGTAGTGGAAGTTCTGGGTACTAGGTGTTCAGACTAGTTATTCGAACAAGCAGATAGGTGGTTGTTAAGAATTTTGAAACAGCAAACAAGTATGTTCTGATGAGCAAAGAAAGGAGACAAGTCAGTACAAGGACTGGAAGACGCTGAAGAGTGAAATAATAAAATTGGAAAGRAATAATTTGTAGAAAATGCAAGGTCATGAATAAGAAATATTGGTGCTGAAGGCTGTTAATTGGAAATGACTGCCAGTCAGAATCTAGTTAATTTTTAGGTTAAATTGGCAGAGAGAGTGTTGCTGGCAGAGCTTATTCTAGAAGCAAATGAAAGAAATATAAAGTGTTGGTATTTTCAGAGCAGGCTAAATTCCAAGCACTTGGGTTTTTTTCAGAGTTTGGATGACCAAGTCAAATGTAATTTTACAGGTGTTTATGTGCAACTATATTTCATGCTGTTTGCTGTGTTACTTGCTTGTAGAAATGAAAATGTGTTTTCCAATAACTTGGAAAATGGTATTTGTGACATAACTGTTGGTAGGCTAATAAAAATATTGTTTGCCTTTTGTTTACACACTGAAAATAATGTTGCTAATCTCCACATAATTTCTCAAGTTAGTGCCCCTATATTCAGGTTTTGTTATCCTTCAGGAGACATAGTATGAAGTGGTGACCATTGCCAGCAGCAATTAATATAAGAAAGCAAGCTGAGCCTTTCCCATTTATCAGGACTTCAGGGTGTATTGCTCCATCTGCCACAGGCGAACTTCACACTCGTCTAATCTAAACTGTTACTCTAGACTCAGCACAGTCTGGATTCAGGCCAGGACATGGAACTGAAAGTGCTTCAGTGACACTGATAGATGCTGTCACAGAGGGCAGTGAGTGATTAATTTTCTTTCTCGTGGGCCTTTCTACAGCAGTTGGTGCTTCTGGCCAGAAGGTGATGATGTCTTGCCTGAAAGGAGTGGCAGGGTCCAAAGTGAAGTGGTAAAGTGGCTTGAACCCACCCTGTGGGATGGTGTGGCAACATGTTTATGCTTTTGAAGTGTTGCCAGTCGTTAAAGGAAATTAAGAAGTAATATCTGATATCCACACAAGATTTCACTGTTGCCTATCAGCAAACATATTATTAGTATTAATATTAATTGCTATTCTGAAATGGGTAATGATTTTTTGTATGGGATGCAGAGCTTTCACAAAACTGAATTCCAGCCTGAGTAATGAACTGCTTGGGAATGAAGAACTATCGTGTATTTTTCACGGAGAGTTAATGGTGGAATTCCTTACCTTTTTGTGTTCTTTTAATGTGATGATCAAGACATAAGAGTATTGAAAAGAACGATAAAAATGATAGCCTTTTGAAATAATAATAATTAATCTTATTTCATATATTTTGTCTAATGAAATAATATGGGACAAAGAAAGCTCCTGAATTTTTAAGCCTCCTTTAAAAATAATTTCCAATCCAAACACTATTTTTAGATTTCTGAAATTTCATTTTGTATTGAACTTAAACTCAGAAGATGAGTTCTCAAAGTTTGAGGAAGCTGGACTGTATATGTATATATTTTTATTATGCCTAAGTTTATAAAACTCTTTAAAAAGTACAAAATAAGCAGATGTAATTTTATGATAGAGTAATTGCTGGGATTGTGAATGAGAGAAGTAAGTTAAACGTAAGTAGTAATGTACATCATAAGATGAAGTCAGTTGCAAAACTTCTCTGAACTTGTAGGAGACCACCAGTTTCACCATAAATGTTTCTGGCAATTGCTACGCAGGCTGTTAGGCGCTGTACTGAGGAGCATTTTCAAAGCCAGCTTTATGAACACTAGTAAGCTGGGAAGGAGGAATGAGGCAGCATGCTGTAGGGGTTGCAGGGGACGCTGCAGAGGACTGCATTTGGAGTTTGGGAGACACGATTCTGTTGCTGGCTTGCTGAATGACTTTAGGTGGAGGGAGACATAAATAATTTGCCTGATTTTGCCTGAAATTATATTTCTCTGAAATTCTCTTYAATAGTTAGTGATGAAATACACTAAGCATTCATAGAAGAGTGAAAATTGAGCTCTTAAGTTATCATTTTCACTATGGCTTGAGTCAGCCTTGGAATTGTAAAAAAACAAAGCAAAAATCCAAAACMCCACAACCCTAAAAATGGAAATTTAGTAAAATCATTCTTCTACCATGTATGTTTTGTGCCCAAATGGTATGCACTGTGTAAACAGCCACAGGAGATATGAGGAAGCAAACAAACTTGGGCCTCTGAACCAGTTGCTTTGGACATGCTAAAAATAATTGACTTTTGAGGAGGAGGCTGAAACTTTTCAAAATGATGTTTTGTTGCTGACTTTTTTTTAAAGTTCCAAGATGAAAGTAATTAATACGCTGGTTGATGGTTTGGAGATCTGCTTGTCTAACGCCAAGAGCTATAACTTTTTCTTAATGAAACTTTCATCCSATTCCCTGAATTGTCTTGTCAATGCTAATGTCCGTTAGCATTGCTYAGGACCAGAAGCGAAGGAAAAGTGGCTTCCAGTGGAACTTTAGGTTACACTGTTTGTATAACTGCAGGTAAGATTGGTCTGTGTGGACAGCGTAACCCTTTCTTCTCCAAGTCCTCGTCAGAGCTTCTGTTAGGAGGAGTATCAGCTGGGCTGTGATGGCAGTTTGGAGAGCTGCTGTTTGTCGTTCAAGGACAGTTCTCCAGCTTTACGTATAGTCAATGTAGGTAAATATGCAGTTTGGTTATTACTGTTTTATTGCTGTTCCAGTCTTGCTGTTTTATTCACTTGTTTTAAATTCAAATTGTGCTGTCTGATAYAGGGGCCATGTCATCTTGTGTCCTTACAGGGACTCTAATCCAATGGGACCTAGTTCCTGATTGGAGCTTTTGGGCGCTTGCACAGTAGAGGTAATTAGTAATAAGTGTACAGCTGTAATAACATGGGTCTTTCAYGGTGTGCGGTCCAAAGCATTAGTTAAGCTCCTATACGCTGTTTTAGTTCCTACTGAATTTATGTGAGAAATTGCTATTCGTCCTTTTTAGWCTATGTGATGTTGTCCACAGAAGCTCACTTCCTAGTCTGGTGTAAGTGCTTAGGCTGCTGATGTCTTAATTAACTTCTTCAAATATATCCTGTCAGGGCATGTCCTGCTAATATTCAGAAATTTAGTGATCAGCAGTTTACAAGATTACTCTGAGAAAGTCTAAAATTTGATATGGAGAAAACTTGAAGCCTGATGTGGAGCATATGAACTTATGTTATTGACTAAAAAAAAGTCTGATAAATTAATGAATTCAATTTAACAAAAACCTTGACATGTTTGTATAGCTCTTACTATTCTTTTGCATTTTCAATTATCATCTCCTTATGGAACACTTCTGAGAGTTGTCCATCCATCCTTGACCAAATTTATTCTGTTTTATATTGGTAATAATTCRTATTCTGACTAATTCTGTTTCTTGGATCACTTTCAGAGTTTTTATCTAAAGAATGGATATTTTATTTGAATTGAGTTAGTTTATCCATGCTTTTCTTGAATCCTGCTTTTTATAATCGCAGTGAAACTAAACTTTGTGGTCTGGATGTTTTAAAAACATAACTTTTAGTCTTAAAGAAACAAAACTTTTTAGATAGCCTTTTAAGTTTCTTGTAACTTTTAATGGAGGCCTAATGAAACATCTACTTTTGTCTTGATTGTTGAATAAAGATGTTTTCTTTCCTATTGACGAAATTATCTATGGGTGAGGTAGATACAAAGAAGCAGGTGACTAGCTGATTTGCTGAGAAATATTCCCATATTTGACATCTGTGAGATTATTTTATGGTTTGCATTATGTCTTTTCCAGCTGCTATACTCTGACAAAAATATTCATAGTGGTTGTGGCACTCTATAAAAATTAATTTTTATGGTGCCACACTGCATGGCATGCATTGGTTCGGATGGCTGAAAAGTGAAATATAACTATGCATTAGTACTTGGAGAAAGAGACATAACTTACATGCTATGAAATAAGATCTTGAAGTGACTGGGTCCCCATCTCAAAATTTTTCAACCTTAATAAGGATGCTTCAATGTATTCAATGCATGTGTGGACTAAATAAATAAATACTGTTGTTTTTTTTTTTTTAAAAAAAAAATCTGGTCTTGAACATGCTAAATATGTATCATGCAGCTTGAAGAGCTTGACTCCTTAAGTTAGACTTGGAATAGTTTTTATCTTAGTGTTCCATAACTGCTTGTAAAAGAAATCAAACTCACTTCCCAGCCACTGAATCCRTTACAGCTTTAGCCAGTGGAATAGGTCAGTTGTTGTTGGGTGAGTTTGCGGTATTTGAAGTGTTAGGAAATCCAAGCAGGACAAATTAAGAGACCTGAGAGAGATTTGAGAAGGAAATGGATGAAGCTCGTTTTCTCTGATTAGAATTTTGGATTGARGTCAAAGTGGTTACTTTTAGCATCACTGTAAGTTACCTAAAATGTGACAGTTCATAAAAATGCACATATATTTTAAATTTACCTTTTCACTTGGCTGACTTGCTGCTTGTTTTGCTATGTTGTATACCAGGAGAGTGAGTGAGCTGTAACAAGCTGTTCTCAATTACTGAATTGTAACAGTGCCTTTTAAAACCTAGGCTGTATTCTTGACCTTGAGGGATAATTGGAAGGAAGTTTAAGATGTTATTTTGGGGGAAAAACACTTGCCCCACCAAATACTCTGTGGGTACTAGTGCTGTTTGAAAGCTTGAAAGTATTGCATAAGAAGTTGATGTTTGAGTTTGTTTCCACATGTTACCAGTAAAAATTTATTGTAACAAAATATTGTGTGGAAATAAACTCAGGCATCCAGAAACATGACTACACTCAGCAGTAACATTTATTTAAGCAAAGCACCATGATGGAACTAAGTGCTAAGATGGAACAAGGTGTTAGCAGCAAGAAGTTATGGTCTAAAAAATCTCTTCAATKTTTTCTTTTTGCTGATTATTTCAAAGGAGAGGTTAATATTTCTGGTAGTAATCATTCAGATATATGGGATATATCTAATTATAGCTTTTATGCTAAATTTTATGCATTTTGCTAGCTGATGTGTAGATTTTGATGAGCTTTAAGTTTTTTAAAGCTTTTAAGCTTTTTGAGATTTAGTTTTCRTTATACAGAGCAGTTTTCTATCTATGGATTAGGATTTCAGGGCTAGTTTTTTTCCTTTCACTGTGTTGGGATAAAATATATATACAATTGTGCTACCTGCGTAAAAGTGCGGATCACTAACTTTCCCTCAGAACTACCAGCTGATTTGCCAGAGTTGCTAATTTGCACTTACTGTTTGAAATAACTTAATTTTTCTGTTTTGAGAAAACTTTGATAATTGAAATGAATATGTAATAATCATTTTTCATATAGCACAGTGTAGAGAGAGAATGCAAGTTCGAGGACTATTTATATAATCCTTGTTCAAAAACAAAATATGAGTTGAATATACTTAGCTCTTTTCAGCAAAAAGAAATTCAAAGAGGGAATATAGATAAATATTTTAAGATGGATTGGAAGAAAAGTGTTTTCAAAGGTAGCTATGGGAGACAGTTCAAAGATAGACTTCAGTATATTAGTATGTAATTTGGAACTGTTTTATGTCAACATGATGGCTTAGATAATGTAAAAGGTTTCTTCCATCTGCCTAATTGATCTTGAGTTCTAATTTGCAATAAGTAAAACATTTATGTAGTGTGTATATCTGTGTTTCCTTGCTATGCCTGCATATATTAAATCTATACATTAAAATAGTTTATCAAACCTTCRGGTGTGGGAGGAAGAGGAATCCAGTCTTTCAGTTAAAAAACAAAATAAAACAGCCTTTTTCAGCACAGGCACACCTGGGTCTGTCTCCTGTCTTAAACATGCAGAGTTGTGCAGCTTCTAAGTTAGGCAAATATATTGTCATGAGACTGATGACAAATGGGTCTCCATTAGGCTAATTTATTATCCTGAGACCCAGGTCTCTCCCCTGTCCCCTGCCAACTAATCACTTGCTCTTTCTCTCTTGCTTCTTGGTTGTGAGTCCTGGTGATCTCTCACTCAAAATCTTTTGCAGGCAGTCCATAAAATTTTATGTTGCTCCTGCCATTTTAAATTTACAATGTAAATAAAAATAATTTAAAAAGAGAGGTAAGTGGAGAGAGGAGATGCAACATGAGCACTGTGATTTGAAGGATAAGGAGTCCTTGCACTGTTGCTGAGCTAAACAACTATCAATTTTTAAGTACATTTCTGCAAATGTTTTTTATGAGTGAACTATCTAGAGAAAGTGTTGGTGTTGCTTTTGATGTTTGAGTAACAGCCTTTGAAGCTTTCTATATGTCTTCAGAACATGTGGTTACTGCAGGTGTTCAAAACCAAAGCTTTTAACAATTTGGATATTTTCAAAGCAGTTGTAAGATCTTATTTTGTGTCATATTTCTAATCACGATATATATACTGGTTTTGTATCTACTAGTTCTTTTGATGCATTAGAACTTGTTTCTGAAGCCATTTTATATGTAAGGAAAATTGCAGTGAAAACATGCATCCTAAAACTGTATTGAATATGAGGCTGCAGAGGTAGCCAGTGGAGCTTTATTTAAAACAATAAATGAATGCATGTAGTTTTCCCCCTCRCTTATGCATCTGTTCCCCTCTCTTGATGGTTTCTTTAATTTTTAAGAAAAAATGCAGCATGCTTTTTATAATTGGTTTTCATTTTGAGTAAATTTACATGATTTGAAGACTTAAATTTGTCTGCAGATTCTTATCTCTAAAGCAGTGGTGTCAGTCATGTAGTTGAACGTGTATTATTTTTTATAAAGCACCTCATGTGCAGCCTTCCTAATTTGCATTGGTATAATTTCTGCTTTTTCCCTCCTGAAAACTTAAGTTATTTTTAATGAGGCCCAGCAGATCTCCTGTTCTCTTTCCACTCCTACCCTTTGTCTTTCTTTTTGTACAACTGATACTGAACATCTCTAAGTACCTGTAAGTGGAGAAATATTAGTGAAGCTGATCTATAGTCAATTATTATTGAAGTCATAACAGTGAAAAAAATGTATTTATTTAAGTTGCATTTGTGGTATTGTGCTTCTATAATTAGATTTACCTGTCGGTAAGATTCAGATAACTGATTGGTAAATCAGGTTTATGAAGTGGTAGGATCTGTGCAGAAGTCAGCTGAGCTGCTTGTGTGGACCATGTACCTGAAGGGTTTCTGAGCAATGCTTGCTGCTTTTGTTTGGACAACAGTGATTCTGTGGGCATCACTTGAGAGCAATGTTGAATTTTAGAAAACACTACTGTTAACTTGTTACTACTGCAAAACCAGGACTTTTCAAGGAGTGGATGAAGTATAAAAGGTATGCTTTCTGTTCACGAGTATCAGTTTTTTAACAAGTGTGAGAAGTCTGCTTGCTATTAATCAAGTGTTTCCCTATTCTGTGCTGTCAAAGAAAGCTGTACTGCAGTCCAAAGGGGTTAATTGCTCTGGGAATGTTTATGCCCCTTCTCTTTTCATATCGGAGACTATTTGAGAACATTGGGTGTTGTGAACTTTTAGAACCGCTGCAGTATCTTGACAGTTGATTGTGCTCCTGTTTTCTTCTTTTTCTGGTTTCTGTGATTTTTGACTTTAGTTAGTAGAACCTCTGTTACCGTATTTGTACTTTTAGCATGTCTGCATGCAAGGTGAAATGTCAGGCTCAGTGAAAGAAACTTCAGCTTATGCTAATGCTCTCAGTTTTGYTGTAGACCACAGACATGGTTGGTTATAGCATGCTCCGGCATAAGTTCAGTTACAGCAGCTCAGCTGACAGGTGGTAATTTGTTATCCTGACAACTCAATTTTGGTTGAGACTCAACTTGGACTTCCTTTCAARTCTTCATGTCGAGTTTCTTCCTTGTAGACTCTTTTCCTACCTCTTTTAAGCCATGTTTTTTTTCTGTTTGTGTGCTAAAAAGGCCCTTTCAGGCTACCACTGAGTCATGTTTTGATAACATTCATAATTCTTATGAATTTCATATCAATGTGTGTTATATTATGCACATTGGCATTGATAACATTCTTTTCTTTGGTTTTACTAAGTGCTGTCAGGCCTTGTTGTTATCCATTTAGTAGTTTTGAAAAGGCCCTTTTCTGGTCTTTTTTACTTTGCCAGCTTTCTGAGTCCCTCAACGATTTCTCCCTTATTTTACTATATYAGATTCAGGCTGCTGTGTTTAGTTTTGGGGCTGCTTGTTATTCATTACCAAGATGTTGACTCTTACATCTGTCCCTTCCCAGTAATTTCCACCAAAGTATCTTAGTTTTTTAAATCCAGTGATAACATGTGTGCTCCTAGGTTGCTGCACATGTTTGAGAAGAACTTTTTTGCTCAGCTACCTTGCTGTTCTTCCTGAAACTCTATTTTAATACTCTTACTGCAAAAATCAKAGTAACTTTGCAAAGGTAATTCAGGTGTGTTACACATATTATGATGATTAGCATGTCTTGTTTTCTTTTACATTTTGTCTTTCCACTTGTTCACTGAGTTTTATTGAATACAGAATGTAAACTCTATAGGGCTAAAAGTTTTGAGTGGGTTTCACATGGAGATGTCTAAATTCATAAGCTGGGCTCCCAATGCATGCATTTWGAAAATTTAGATGCTTTCAGTTGAGCTAAGCTTATAAGTTGCTTTTAGTAAGCTTTGGGTTTTGGATTTTTTTTATACATATAAAAAATGAGGGAGGAATTTTCCTTAGCTAAATATGTTTTAGTGAAAGGGGCTCCAAAGTTGGCTGAGACTTTGCAGTGCTGTAATGTAAATAACCAGTGGTAGTTCAGAAAAGGTTTTTCTTTTTGATGAAACTCTACAGATCTATACCAGCTAAAATTCTGCTCCACTTAAAGTAAAAGCAGAACGGAAAGTTTTTTTAAACTGAACTAGCTTTATGTTTGTGTTACAATGTTGAAATTTGTGTTATTTTTACTAGCTTTTCAGGCACAATTGTATCTGTATGCACAGGCATCATTATATGTTTATTCTAAGCTATTAGCTATGGTAATATTTCCTTGATGATAATTGCATTGAATTAAATTGACTGTTTCCATGAAGCAGAATTTTTAAACTTCTAATGGTAAAATCTTTTTTTCACTAATGCTTTTTTTTAATACCATCTGTCATAGCTGCTTTTCAACATTTAATGTAAATTAAAATAGAGATTTAGAGGCTATATCTAGAAGTATAATATTTTAACGTTGTCTTTACAGGTACATGATGCTGATTGATGGCAAAAATGAAGTTTATATGATTGATAGAGATAATTCAATTTTTCATGTATCTAATCTGGAATTTCCATTTCGTAAAGATCTTCGCAGCCATCTAACAAATACTCTTCTGGATGGGGTAAGGAGCATATAATAATTTTAATATTTTTAGTGCTGTTTTCTCTAGTTCAGAAAATGGGCCAGGTTTTATGGCTGTAGCAGTGAATTATCGAGTTTTAGGAGTAATAYAGATTTGTGCACTGGATGCATGTGGGAATTGCACTGTTCATAAGTCATTTCTTATATTTAGAATAGCAATGATGACCGCTTGGCGGGAGCGGTCTACTTGCCTTTAATGTATTGAGATRTGCTCTGAATATGAGAAGAGACTTGAATACAATCTAAAATAAGTGCAGAACCTCATTTCTTGTTACAGATTTCTATATTGATATAGTAAGCATAGTCAATATAGTTCTAAAATTTGAGTCTTTTGATATATTTCTATTAATAATTTAGCTTTTGTCTTCTTTATTTTCAGCTGATCTGAATTATTGACTGCAGTTTAGAAACTGTTTAGTAGCATTTGTTTAAGGCTAGCACATTTCTAAGTAGAAAGGTTCGTAAAATAACATGACTAATGGACTCTGGAAGCTATTTGTAAAACAAGATATAAAAATGGATGTATTTATTGTTTAAAGGCTATCCTGAAGTGTTTATTATTACTAGTCAAGCTTTTGGGAACAGTAGCCACAAGAAGAGGATATTCCTCTTGATATTTCTRTTTTAGCGAAAGGGCTTCTGTTAGCTCTTACACTAAATATCTGTCAATGTAGATGAATGTCGATTGTTATTGTATTTCATTAATGCTGGAGTCTCTCTACCTGGCTCTTGGTGGAATGCTGAGTATCTGAAATGATCTGCTGCCTTGGTCTCCTGAAATCCAGTGCACCTTTCAAATACGGAAGACCATATTGTCATTCTCATGGTCATTTTCCTTCCTTTCTGGGGCCTTTGTTGTCAATATTCTTCTTGCAATGTCACTTCCGTAAATAATCTGCCCTACTGAACACACGTGTATACCTGAAGCATGTATAAATCAAATCTGTGAGGAGAATTATTGCAAGGAAAAGCGAACCTTGTCAGACAGAAGCGKATAATGGCATACTTTACACCATTTTTACTTCACTGAAAGAGCATAATGCAATGAATGAGAGGTTCTTAGCCCAAGAGTAGCTGCACAAGTTGCCATATCTGATAGGAACCTTTTCAGCCAGACAACTTCTTAGAGATATACTTAAGAATATTATTAATGACATACATTAAAGTCCATACTGTTGAGATAAGACTGGTACTATTTTTGTCTTTCTGCTGTTTCTAAGGCTCTTGAGGAAAAAATAATGATTTGCCAGTGTCCATAAAATGCAACCATATTTTGTTGAACCCATGTAGGAACTATTCATCCCTTACCCAAGCAGTGCTTATGGATGATAGTTTGGCAAAGCCTCTGAGGCTGCTGTTGAATCACTTGCTGAAATTGCTTGTAGTCAGTATAAATAAGACAGTACTTTTGGTGATACACCACTTCTKGTCCGTGGGATGAACTGGACAAGTGTGCCATCAGAACTTGTTTTGGAGCTCTGCCTGCCCTGACTTGATATGTCTCCTGAGAGGACAATCAGCAAGAGTGACACTGCTCAGCTCACCACTAGCCAGACCACAGGGGAGTGTGAATTTGGGCTTTTTTCTTTCTTTCTTTCTTTCTTTCTTTTTTTTTTAATCTATGGTTATTACATTTTTTCTACTTGTAGCTGTGTTGGTGAAGGGATCTAGAGGTTGTATTGAAAGAAGAAAATGTTGGCTTTGTGCTTACTATGAAGTGTTCCTAAAAGCTTGCAGTGAAACATGAGAAAAATGTGAGCCTGTTCTTTTGAAACTAGCACTAGAGACAGCGGTGAAATGATTTTAGTGCTATCAAAACAAATTGGTATGTACCTTAACTTACTGTTTTTCACCGCACTGAAGAATACAACATAGAACAAAACCAGACCAAGTAGCTTGATGCTACTTGCTCCTGAAGGGGCTTAAGAAAGTGCTAACAGGCAGATAACATATGCAGTGCCTACTGTACATAGAATCATAGAATCAGTAAGGTTGGAAGGGACCTCTGGAGATCATCTAGTCCAACCCCCCCCCTCTCAACAGAGTCACCTAGAGCATGTTAAACAGGGTTGCATCCAGGCAGACCTTGAATATCTCCAGAGAAGGAGACTCCACAACCTCTCTGGGCAACCTGGTCCAGTGCTCTGTCACTCTCCCAGGGAAGAAATTCCCCCTCACGGTCAGGCGGAGCTTCCTGTGCTTCAATTTCTGCCCATTGCCTCTTGTCCTGTCACACGGGAAAACTGAAAAGAGTTTGTCCCCGTCCCTTTGACACCCTCCCTTCAGGTACTTATACACATTGTTAAGATCCCCCCTCAGGCTTCTCTTCCCCAGGCTGAAGAGGCCCAGCTCTCGCAGTCGTTCCTCATAGGGCAGATGCTCCAGCCCTCTGATCATCTTTGTAGCCCTCCACTGGCCTCTCTCCAGGAGCTCCATGTCTCTCTTTTACGGGGGAGCCCAGAACTGGACACAGTACTAGAGATGAGGCCTCACTAGGGCTGAGTAGAGGGGCAGGATCACCTCTCTTGATCTGCTGACAACACCCTTCCTAATGCAGCCCAGGACACCATTGGCCTTCTTGGCCACAAGGGCACATTGCTGGCTCATGGTCAGCTTGTCATCCACCGGCACTCCCAGGTCCTTCTCTGCAGAGCTGCTCTCCAGCAGGTCAGCCCCCAGCCTGGACTGGTGCATGGGGTTAGTTTTCCCTAGGTGCAGGACCCTGCACTTGCCCTTGTTGAACCTAATGAGGTTCCTCTCCACCCAGCTCTCCAGTCTGTCCAGGTCTCTCTGACTGGCAACACAGCCCTCAGGTGTATCAGCCACTCCTCCCAGCTTGGTATCATCAGCCAACTTGCTGAGGAGGCACTCCATCCCCTCATCCAGGTCATTGATGAAAAAGTTGAACAGGAATATAGCCTATTGTACAGGGCTGCAGGATTTTTTTTTAAAAAAGTGTAATCCATGACTGTGGGCTACTACATTATATTTCAGGAGCAGCTAAACTCGTTGAAATGTCAGGTGTTTGAGATCAAGTGAACAGGCTGTTAGCTTTAAACTGGCATTGTTTCTTTAAAAAGCAAATAGCACTTCTTCAGATTTATTAGGATTCTYTGGTTGTGATTGATTAACAGGATGAAGCAATTTAATACAAATAGGCAAGGTCTGAAGTCTATGAAGTAACTTTGATGTGTAGGATGTTTGGAGAGCAAAGGGAGACCAAAGTAAGTATAAAAGTCGAAAAGAAGCGAGAACTTGAGATTCATATTAACATTGGATGAAAGAGGTCTGTGTGAGCAGAATCATCTTGCTGATAATGATCAGAGTTAGTCACAGAATAAAGTGTGCTTCCTTTTAGGAGCTGAGCCTGGGTCTTAGCTATGTCAGGAAGAAAACTGCTGAACTGCCGTTTATGAGAGGAAAATGACATTGCCACATTGTCACTGGAGGAGATAATGGAAAAACTGATAAGTCGGGGAAGATTTCAGAAATGTTTTTGGCCCATGATTCTTTTAAAAGAGTACAAGGCTTCCTGTGCCAATACATATTATATCATTATGGCATCAACCAGTGGGGAATTAGCTGTAAAGTATGTCCTGTCCTTATAGTGCCTTTCTTTTAAGGGGCACCATGACCTGTGCAGAACATTCCTACCCAAGAAAGTGGCTGAGGGTTTTATCAAAAAAAAACCAAAAAAAACCAAAAAAAAAACCAAACAAAAAAAACCACTTCAGGAAGCAAAAGTTACTCAGAAGCTACTAAGACAGAGTGCAGTCTTTAGACTGAACTTTGGCAGGTCTCCAAGTAAAATTGTAGACTGCCTTCGCCTTCGTTGTCTCTCACCAGCATTGAAAAGGAGCAAACTGTTTGCTGTCAGGCTTTTGCAGCAGTCAGTGTGAGGAAACCTTTGGAAAAGACGATTCAAAGGGGTATGTTTGAGGGAAGCTGCTCCTCCTTGCGCATGTCAAAACAGGTGGTTTAGTAAAGGTGGCTAATGCATACAGAACAGGACAGGGATGCGCATTTATTGATAAATGTGCATAAATGTGGCAGTGGCTATTGGGGTGCTTTGATCTTGTGTTTTGTGAAGCCACTAACTCCCAGATTTATAGTTTTTGAAGTCTCTTAAGAACAGGTGAAGCTCAAAAAACGTAGTCGGTTACTGATTGGGTCAGATTCTCTCAGTTACCCAAGACATGAACTATAATTTCACCTGATCTGTTGTTTAGTAAAAGTTTGTTATAGTGCATCACATTATTTCACTTTATTGGCATTAAATTAGTCTTAGTGWGATTTTTTTCCATTTTTTTTCATAAAGAGCAATAGAATGAAATTAAGAAGTCTTGGTTGAATGAAGTACCTTAGGAAACTAAAAATTTTCTGTGGCTAACTGAGATTTCTAAATTTAAATATAATGAATTAAAAAAAATTGATGATGAAATTTACTATGTGTTCAGAAATTCCTGTCAACATATTTGAAAATAGAATTTGCTATTTGATGGATCTTTACAGCACAACTTAGTGATTGAATGTTGCCTTAGTGTTGGTGCCAAATGATTATTTCCATTACTGTTGCTTTACTCTGGATATATGTGCATGATTGCTTTTTTT
>NW_028186701.1:4363399-4388379 GCF_003343005.1 Rhea americana
TATTGAAGGGTTGCTGAAGTTAATTATTTAATTACGTGTTGAAGGATTTCATACRTATTACCCTTGTAGTAGCTCTTTAACTTTAAGACATCTCCAGCTCTGCAGTTGTAACTGTTCCTCTGATATTGAAGCCAGTTTTCTGCAAAGCTCGTCAAAGCTGATTTGAACATTACCCAGCGGTGACTAAGTAGAATATGAAGTATTCCTTTAGAAGCSAAATGTTTTGCCCCCCTACTTCTATCTGAGGGAATGGAAAGATTTTTGCTCAAGTGTTTTGGCTGTCATACAAGAAAACCGGTTAGTTGTTTGGGGAACTTTCTTGACATTCTGCTTCTCACTGGAACAGTTGAGTAGCAGATGCAGAGGTGCCCTTAGATTTGAAATGTTTTGTTCTTTTGATTTGCTGTTTACTTGTGTGAACAAGGACTTGTAAGTTTATTTTAAATATAAAGCATCTAAGTATATAAAAATATTCCTTTTCAGCAAATGCAGTAAGCTGTAATCTTTGAGCTGCCAGGATGTTCCTTTTGTTTCTCAGATACAACTAGTTGTTAGCCATCTATGTTTGTGAGCAATACATYTGGTGTTCAAAACTGCTCACAAGTGTGGCAGAACATCCAATAAAATTCAGCGATGTGAGGGTTTCCTTAGTAACCCCGCACTAAAAGAAAACATCTACATTTCTGGTTTCCCCAAGCAATTAAGGCTGTCAAATTTTACTACTTAAACTTAAAAACAGCAAAAGTGATACAGGCATATGTGTTGTTTTATGTGAGTCTATCACTCCCCACTTTTGGGGTCTCCGGCTAGTCTAGTCTTTAAATGGAGGAGCTAATGGAAAGTCGCAGCCGCTTTGCCCTAAACGCCCCCGAGGTGGAGTACCTGACACGCATGGTCCCAGGTGGACGTGGCTCTCAAGGCTCTAATTTGACAGTTACTGGGCGCGTGAACACAGTGCGAGATCCACGCTGGTGACAGCATGCTGAAGAACTGCAGTTACTGTAAGGGTAAGAACTTGCTGTGTGGGGGCTTTTTTTTTTTTTTTTTTTTTTTTAAATCAGTGCAGACTTCACTTATTTGTGAGTTCTGCTGGAAATGACATAACTTACAGCCTTGTGAGCCTGCGAAGTCTGTCGTCTTGTGCAATATAGCAATATAGACTTTTTTTTTTTTTTAAGATCTTTTCGTTCCTGAAATAGAGTAGCAGCTAAAATTATGTTGAAGGTAAAAAGGTAGAAGGGCAAGGGACAGGAGGGAAAAGGAACAATAAAAAATGTGTGATTAGGTCTGATTTCATACTCTCTCTCAACTAAAACACATTCTGCAAGTTGCTGGTAAAAAAAGATCCTTTGATTTGTGATTAAATTTTGGATTATTTTTAGATCCAAGCTGTTTGTTAGATACACGATTCAAGGAAAAAAAATTGTCCCTGAGCTGTCACTCCAGCATTGTTCTTTTGGCGCTTGCCCAGCCAGAGCTCTTAGCACGGTTGCTGCTGTAATATGCTCTAARACTGCTCTGCAACAGTAAAAGATTAAGAAAAGGAGATTAACACTCGCAGTCTGGTCAGTTTACATCAAAGGAGCTGGCCACTGGACCTTATTCTGCAAACTTGAAGATTAAGCTAAGAGCGAAAGTAATTGCTAACAGGCAGGTGGTAAAGATCATTATTTCCTAACAGTGGGAATTTTAAAACACACTATAGTGGCTGTAAATCTACACAGCCTACGGATCTAAGGAAATGTATAGATACAGATGTGTCTTGTAGGTAGTTTTATGTTCTGTTATGTTGTCAGCTGAGTTTTTTTGCTCCTTTGTTTTAATTCTCAAAAAATTGACTTAATCAATTAAGTCTTGTAGCATCAGGTTATTTATCAAATCAGAATTACTGCATTCAAATTTAATTAATGTCTCAATATAGCACTTTTCCAACAGTCTACTCTATGGACTTGCATTTGAGATCTAATGCCATGGTATTTTTCAATTCTGATATTTTCGAGGAGAATTTTGAAATCAGAATCCTAAATAATGATACGTTCGAATACTTTTAATCTGAATCTTTTTCACAATCCTCTTTGCAGCTTTTGTCTTACAACAGTTCTATTGGCATGACTAATAAAGCAGTGAGTGTCGGTGTCATGCTGGAAATGAGCATCTCTAGAAATTGTCAGCTCTGCTCGTGCAGCATATTGAGTTATCGTGTATTTGGCCTTGGGGCTGGGATGCTAAAATGTGACAAGAGAACAAGAGGTGGGGAAGGGTGGGGAGGGGAAAAAAAGAGAGAGTGAGACGATGAGAAGAGGCTAGTTTAACAAGGAATAGAGGCAAAAAAAGTTGATGTCTGAAGTAGAGAAAAAGTACTGTTATGAAATTAGTTCCATGTTAAAACTAAGTGTTACAGAGAATTTTTAAAAATCATGCTTGGTGGTCTTGGCTGTATTTTACAATTCTTAAACTGCACATTCCCATTTTGAAAATTAAGCATGAAATCTTGCAATATCCTGCATTAGAAAGCTTTCTGGGTTACTAGCTTTGAATCAAAGCTGAATCTCTGCATATGCATTCTGAGGAAATGAATCCTCAAAACTTAAAAATGTTAGTTGTATTTTTTTAAAAAAGTTTTACCACATAATACAAGTGAAACTTTAAGTGAATATATTTGGGTTTTTTTGTTTGCTTTTTACTTTCCTCCTCATTTCTAATGGGAAAACACTCACCTGATTCATATCTGGATTTTTTTTTTTTTTTTTTTTTTTTTTTTTAATAGTGGCATCTTTATACACTCTTTCAAGTTTAAACATCATGTCATCTTCTTTCTTAGGGTGTACCTGTTCCATCTGCTCTCACATTTGGTTATGAAATTTACTGTCAAAGATGATGTTCTGCTTTTTATTTGGTAGTCTGCCAGCATCTTACCAAATTTTGGGAAGTGATGGAATGGCATTTCATTATACCACATCTATGTAGGCTTTTTCTGGCTGTTACCTGTCACAATCTATGACGAAATGATTTTCAGGGTAAAGAATAAGATATTGTAATATTACAAGGGAATGTTTTTCACTCGTTGAGTTAAATTACATTGACTATCTTGTTTCGCTTCACTTTATAGAAGTAATGGGTTCTAAGACAGGTTAACAAGTTAAAATTGTAAAAATACCACTGACCTAACAAGAAATAAATTTGATTTAAGGTTCTCTTTTGGGTTAATTGTCAAGCTCATAATTTTGTTTTCCTCATGTGATAGTGAGATGTTTTCCTTCTGTTTCATGCCATATGTATAAATTTGGATTTTTAAACAGCAACAGCAAAAATTCCTTAGCTGGCACAGATTTCTTATTATCCAAGACTTTGAAGGAGGGGAGGAGCAGTAGAGTTGGCTTTCATTTAGAGAAGGGAATATTTCAAAATTGTCTATGACAATGATTTACTGCAGTTAACTTAGCATTTTCAATCATGACTAATTCCTATCAAATGAAATCATTTATATATTGAATTCATATAATAGCAAGCTTGTGTTACAGATGTAAGTATCAGCATGTAAGATGTATGTGTATTTGTTTGTAACATAATTTCAGGAAACACTTTTATGTTTGTATGTTGATAGCTAAAAGACTCTGTACTTGAAGGCATATTTTTCAAGACAGATTACCAGTATATATTGCATTTTAAATAATTTCATGTGATGTAGCTACTTCCATTTGATAGAATCCTACTGCTTAGTCATAATGCAACATTCAAGCAAATTGTAGTTGTTACTGTTGCTTAGAACATGATAATATTAAAAGATACAATCTGAACATGCAAAAAGGACATTAATGCCTATTCTTTAATTCCTTGCTGTTGTACTTGCTTATTGTAGGGGAGATTTCCAAAAGTCCTTACTTAACTGAAAACATGTTTTACTGTGATTTTAAAAAAATTATTATTCACTCAAGAAAGGTAATGATTTTGAATGCTGTGGAGAAAGTGATGTGTAAATGTTGCAGATCAGAATGTGGACTCTCAGTACAGCTTTCTGGATTTTTATTGACTGCTTCATGAGAAGAGTTTAACACCGTGATATTATTTTTTATAATCCTGATCTATTGTAAAATCTTCTTTGTAATTAAGATGTGGCCAGTACTTGATTACATAATGCTTACAGGTATATGCACTAGGTATAAATGTGTTGACATTCTTTTATATTCATGAAATAGATGTAAATGTATTTTATTTATTTTATTTATTTTTTTTTAAGGAAATGATCATCGACAAGGTTAATGGACAGGTTGTCCCTCGATACTTGATATATGACATTATTAAATTTAATGTAAGTACTTTTTCARTTTTACTGCATTTATCACTAGTTATGATTCACATTTCTATTTTAATATGTAATTAAGAAATTTACTATAAATTTAAATACGAGAAGTGTTTGGGTAGCGTGTAGCTTGATAACAAGCAGTGCATCAGAATTAAGATTGAAAGCAGCTTTGTAGTAGATACTGATTTATTTCCACTTACTTAAGAAAAGGTTGTGGTTTCAAGAAGTCTGATAAACACTGTTTTTCAAGTGTTCCATTTCTAGAGTATGTTTGAGCATATTTAAACATAGTGTAGGTCTTAGCAATAATAAATCAGACGTTTTTTTTTCTCCAATGTAGAACTGACTATTAGATAAGTAATTTAGTTACAGTCTGGGCACAATTTGAAATTCTGACATTTTTTACAATCCCAAAGAAGCAGAAAAGTTTCATACATGTGTAGTTGTCTCATTTTCTCGTAGTTTGACTGTAATGGTTAAGAAGCAAGAGCAACTTTTTGGCATTATTTCATATTATAAACCTCTCATACCAAAATCAGTGCAGAAGCCACTGCATGAACATGGAATTATCTCTGTGGAACAGGTGGTCTAGCTGGTATGCTCTACCTAATTAGGTTTCTAGTAGGTGAACCTATATTGCAATAGCAACAGTTATCTCTTATGTAGACAGGGAAATTGAGAGGGAGAAGTTAGTGTTTAAGTGGTATATATGTTCCCAGAGCATCACAGTGCTTCTTGTTAGGCTACTCTATCACCTCTTTCTCAAATTTCTCTTTGAAACCAGGCAATTGGCTAGGTGCTCAATAGCAGGTTCTCCTGTTCACACAGGTTGTAGGACAAATTTGTAGGGAAGAAACATACTGGGGGAGCTGTGGGCAAGCAGGAGCCTTTGCTGACAGCTGGGAAGAAAGTCTGTGTGGTCACAGTAGAGAGGTTTAGAAAAAGAAAACATGCAAGAGTCCTTCACTCACTTTCCAGTCTTCACTACATTTGAAAGCTGCTTTAAAGAAAAGAAGTTGCTTGTTCCCAGTCTCCCTATTGTTTATTTCTTGTTAATCCCCCTCCCCCCGCCACCACCCTTGAACTCTACAGAGAATTTCAGGCTGGTGCGAGGTCTTGCAGCATGGTCTCCTAGCTTATTTAAACCAATAACCTTGACAAAATGTTTCACTCGTCAGTCCTTACTACGAAATAAATTTTCTCGTGGTTGGTCTGTTATGTCTAAGTCAGAGAAAATGTCCTGTAGGAAGGATTAATTTAACCGTATATATTTCTTAAACTATTAAAAATAATTTTGTGAAAACAGAATGACTAAATAGTCCGTGGAATAACACTGTTAGTGTTTCTGGAAATACAGAATTATTATTTTAGTCTTCCTAACAGGACAAACATTACTACTAAAGCACAATGCATTTCAGAATTCTTAAACTATTGTTGACTCTTCTAGACTTTAGTAAGGTGCCATTCAGCTTGAGTAGGTCACTCAGTGTAAGGGGGAATTGCAGAATTAGGTCTTTGAAAAAATACTATTCTGAGCAGTATAGACATAGTGTGAATTAGAACAGCTATTGTTTATATCATTGTGGCTATCTACTTTTAAAAATAATACTTTATGGGAATACATGTTAAATTAGAAATACAAGTTTACTGTTAACGCATTCTAATTCTTGAATCTTGGTTAATTTTTTTTTTAAATCTCTTCTGAAGAGTAGGTGGTAGTTTCCTGGATCATACTGTGGTGTAGACTTTTCAATAAACATAAAGCAAAAATTCTTTGTAGAATTTTTAAAAATATGATCTTCTGTAGTAATTCCTGGGTTCTTGTTGGTCCTTTACATTTTTTTACTTGTCCCTCCACCTTCCATTCCATATTTATTTTCCTTCATGTCATCGTAGTTCTTGTCTCTAATCTGAGTCTGTGTCTAGTCCATCACTTACTGATGTATTTTTCTCCCTTTAAAAAACAAAAGTAAGGTAAGAAGTGAACAGGTTACCTCTTCCCTCAGTTTAGGATATACATACACTGTCTTAGCAAAATAAAGTTTTTCAGAAGTCGTAAGTATTTTGATGGAACCTTCTTGGGGGACGAGGGAGTTATAATAGACCATCATATATAGCAAAGCATTCAGGCTTAATGTGAAAAATCCTGCTTGACAAACAGCAAAAATGATCAGAGTGTTTTCAGAGGATTGTTAAGTTTTGGAGAAAAGGGCTGTAAAAGCTGCAGAGTTTTTTCAAGTCATCTTCCCCATCCCTTCCTTTTTTGGATGCACTGGGAATGTGAGAGAGTAATACAACTTTAATGTCAAGGACAAATTAAGACAATATGTGAGTACAAACAGGGCTGCAGCTGCAAGAAGTCATTAGCAGTGGTCCTACTAGAAGGATTAAAAAGCACAGCGGCTTTTTGGTTAATTTTAGAAGCTTAATTACAAAACTGGGCAAGCGAGGATATTTGGCTTGGCAAGAAGTGCTCAACAGAATTTTATCAGTAAGAGGGGTAGGTGTATTGAAAACCTGTAGTTGGCAAGACAGGATAAGTTCCTTGTTTAAGTTGCGTGGGTAAGATTGTGTAATTCAGCATTTTTGTAATAGAGCTTCAAATCAAATAATTACACAAAGCATCAGTTCTGTTTCCCAGAAAGAAAAAAAACCCTGCCATATGACACGTTCAAAAATTCTATACTGTTCTTTTGATCTTGAAAGTAGTCATGTCTTCTGAAGGTGAATGGTAGCGCTATTGAACTGACTGGCCGTTATGTAAATGAAAGGATTTCCAGCCTGCCCGCTACCTCATCTTCTGTCCCGATCAGCGATCTACAAAATCACATTAGGATGAAATAGTGATTGTAGTCCTAAACAACGCGCCTGTTGCAGTAATACTGATTCTCCAGGCTCGGCCTAATATTAGTCTATTACATTACCAATATTTGCATTTTCAAGTTCTGCTCTAGCCTACCTATTAAAGTGTCAGCATATGAGTGACAAGCTTGAATGATGGTTCAAACACTTCTGAATATTCCCAAATCAAAAGCAAAGCGTATACTTGAGAGGAGCAAAAGCTACTCTGCGTGGAAAGCTATAAGCATATTCAGTATGTAGCATAAGGGCTTAGCCTTTATTTGAAGGGAGGAACCAAGAATGCGCTAGGTCAACATGCAAGTAAAAGCAGAGAACTGAACTTTAGTATATAGGGGCCAAAAGAATCTTTAAGAAAAAAGCAAAATTCAGAAAATGCAATCATATTTAAAGTGCCAGTGCTTTAATGTGGATTATTTGTCCTATGAGGCATCATATTAGATCACTGTAAAAAAAAAAAAAAAAAAAAAAAAGTTGATGTGTTGCTCTGGGACCCAAACTTGCTCTTGCCCATTCTGAGTAGTGACTTGGCATACTCTACCGTTAGAGATGCTGCTTGCATTTGAGGAAATGTGAGCATGAACCCCACCCGTAAACATGTTTGTCTGCTCAGTCAAACCTCATATTTAGTCAGCTATAGTGAACTAGAGATCTAGAGATACTTTCAGGTGACTTCATTCTCAAATGCTGACCCTATTTTGCCTGCACACCATCCCATACTAGCTAAATGCGCATAGCTAAACATGCGTACAGAAAAATCTTGGAATTAAAATTTTAGACTACAGCAAAATAATACCATATAAATTTAAATGTGCAAGTGTCATATACTGTAATGACTTTAAACTATTCTCAGTATTTTCAGCCAGCACTGTTGTCATGCTTCAAAATTGGGATGCACTCAGTGCTTGTATTTTAGTTCTTCATTCTCTTGTTTTGAGAGGTTTAAGTATTCTTACATTTGATGTTTGGAAATATATCAGGTGATGCAGGGCAACCTTATCTCTGTTGTATGCCATAGTTTTTTGATTTTAACCTTTTTTTGAAGACTGATACCTAAATGAAGTCCGCAGAGCCTGGCTTCTATGTCTGTTGGGTCACAGAATACCATGACTAGAGTTGCTTTTATGAGCAGTAGTGAAAATTCTACAGAGATGGTACATTCATTTTTAAAGCTCTATGTACAAAATTTCAGCCTAAAAAACAAATCTCCCTCCCCCAAACTATAAACAGGTGTGTTCTAGTTGTCCCTTACAACTTTGTGTCTTTTTGAAGTTAACGACTGAAGAGACAATACTGATTGGAGATTTAAGAGCAGCAGCTGTCAGCCAGTAATGGATTAGCTGCGTGTGAAAATAAGGTTTTCCACTTCATGCAATATGGTGATCTGGGAGAACATCATGGAATCATGATGGAGTTGGTGTGTCAGTGCATCGTGGTGTCTTTCTTCAGGCTTAGTCAGCATTTCATTTGAGCATATCGAGGAGAAGGCAAGGAAGGTAAAGCAAAGCTGAAGTGGTAATCAGGAGAGAATGGTAACAGAAACTTTACAGGGACTAGAGGYTATATAAGTAAATGAAAGAGAATACTAAGGGAGAGTAGAAAAAGACCTATCTTTTAAAAGTTTTAATCACATTGTCACCAGTGAAACTTCTTGTTACTTAGCTTTTAATTCAGTGTTGCTATAAGGTGTCTGGAATAAACTACTGCAGGCTTTCTAGAAAGACATGAAGGAAACAGAGAAAATAGATTTTGGTTGAAATATACTCTGAACATTTGAGTTCAGATATCTAGACAGGAAAAATATTAGGAAGAAGTAAAAATAAAAATTATGATTGGGAGAGACCTGTACTGGAATTCTTACGGGACACAAACAATCTGCCTTGACTGCCTGCTTCCATGATAAATTTTGTATTGAATTTTGATGCTTATCACCTGTAGCTGCTGAAAAAGTTGTGGTCTTCAGGGATGCTTATGGAACACTTTGATTTCCTTCCTCTTTAATCACTGTTTCTGTGACATTTCTAGAAGCTTGTGGTAATGCATTCCATTGTGTTACAAGGGATACCTTGTCTGGAAAAACAAATGATTCTTTAGATTAAAAAAATAATTTTACTGTTATTTTCTCCTTTCTGAATACAACCTTAATTATTATTATTAGTAATTCAAACTACGACATTGCCATATTACTGCTTTCATCTTGCATGCTGAAATCAAATTCTTAAAAAGGAAGCTATACGCAAGCACAAAGTCTGCCTTGAAACCTCAGCTCTTTGAGGAAACCCAGAGTAATCCCTGCTTTTTTTCCTGCTTCACTTGGTTCTTTTGGAAAAAGCAACTCAACATATATAAAATCATCTCACAAACCTCATCCTAGGAGGCTACACTTATACTAGAAAATTAAATTGCAAGGGACAGGATCCAGGTACTGAAACTTGTACCTCTTTTAAGTTGTTAGGATGATCCTAGCACAGTCTTGGCCCTGGCTGGCAAGTGTCCTTCAAACAGTTCCCAGGAATAGTTCAAGAGTTAGCAGAGCTCGGAGATTGTTCTTAGCAGAAATTTTGAGATGTTGCCATTCTCTTGTGGAGAGTAAGAGAATTTAATAGTATGAACATGGTCAGACTGCCAAATGGCTTCAGGGAAGTGTTYGGTTAACCAGTGTAAATGTACTTGAGGTGTCTTCTGGCTTCCAAACGTTGAGCTCAATCTCTCAAATTCAGAAAGTATTATTTTGTGAAATGTCAGGTATTCTGCCAAACATGTGCCTTTAGGGGTATACAATGGAGGACAAGAAGGCTCCTTGCACTGAAAAGAAGATAGGAAATAAGGTGGAATAAAAAACAGTAGCATATCATGAAATATGGAAGAGTTGTGTTTTGGCGGGTGAAAGAAGCATCAAAACCTAATTTGTTGCTTCTGCTTGTCTACGTCAAGTCTTGTATCTGGCATGTGAAATGTTTSTAGAAGTAGAAAGCAATAGTTTTAGTTATCTTTCAAGGCAAGCTAAATAGAATTTTTTTAAATAATCTTTTTCTTACTGCAAAATGACATACTATTTCTTACAAGCGCATGTATTTATTTTACTTTCAAAATCCTAATTGAAGTTATKTGTCCACAGTTTTGTCATTGGTTATGTATGTACTCTTGTTTCATGCATGAAATTCAGATTTTTCATGTACCTCTGAACATAAAAGGCCAACATCCCTTATTATTTTTACTCCTAATGGGTGCAGAGCAAAATCCCTGCAATGCTTATTACTTTTCAGCTTCCTGGTTTGAGAGTATATGTAGTTGAATACATCTTAATAGTAGCTATAGTTGTATAGCATTACCTCTTTAATCCAAATAGTTAATGAAAAATTCAGATTTAGTAGGGTATTCTGATGTAAGAGAGGAAGCTGACAATAGAACAGTTAACAGTCCTAGAAGTAAATAAAAGTAAATTCAGGTCCCTAATCATCAGAAGCAATCTACAGGAGGAAATGTCTCCATTTGTCAATTATCTTTGAGACAGCTCTTTATGAGAAACCTTACTTGGAGAAGCTTTTTCTTAGATCTTTATGCAGTAGCTACATATAGGTGTGTAAACACTACAGCTAAGCAACTATTTTTTTCCTTAGCAAAGTAATAAAAAGTAAAATTGGCATAATGTGGGATCTAATTAATGCATTCTTAGCAGAGAAACTGAAAACGAATAGTACTTTCCTTTTCCTTTCTAACCCTGGCCTTTAAAATTTTTAAATTCTAGCCAAGATTTCATGAGAGCAGATTGCAATGGTAAGAATAGACTGAATGCTTGAAAGGAAGATGATGATAATTTTAATGTTTGGGAAGGAGATAGCATTTTGCTTGAGTTTCCTTATATTTTATGCTTAAAATGTAATATTTAACATCAAAATTTCTTTGGTTGTAAATATGTATAACAATATTGTTGCTATTAAATAAAATTTGCTACTGTAAACAAGATATTCTGGTTATAAATCCCGTCCACAGCTATTGTGTTCATTGAATTCATGCATGAAAAATATTTGTTTAAACCCCTGTAAAATTCTACCATGTCTGACTTTTTCTTTATAAACCTCATTTTGAAGTGATTTAAAGCTCACAGTACATGCTTAACTTTATCTAAAAATGTACTGTGGAAACTTTGAGGATGCAATTAAAAAAGCAATTTTACTTGCAGAATCTTTTCTCTTTACAAATGTATCTGACTACCAGTGACCCTCCACTCTTGCTTATTTCTTGGTTATTTCTCAAATGGTATCACGAAAATATGTGTTTAAAATGTTTTTGCTACTAACAGTACCCTGGAAAATGAAAGTTCTGTGTGTATGTTTATTTTTGCATTCTTTCTATTAATTCCTTTGTGCTGAGGCATACTTACCAAGCGCCCAGATGTTTTTAACAGTGAGGTTACCTTGCATTGGAGTCTGAAAATGTTAACRTTTCTTTTTCTTCTATCATGGCTAAGAACTGTCAGGTAAGTGAAATACAGAGCATCTGCTCAGCTAATTACGTAGGATGAATTGTACCACACCCTTGCTTTCTGGTGTAACCCTGGAAAAGGTATGTGAACTTGCTTGTAGCTGCAGTGCTCTGACACCTYGATACCAGAGCCTCTCAGCTACTTCCTGCCTGAATTCATGGGGTTACACAGCTCCACTGCTTCCTTCTCCTCCTCCTGATTTTTACAGTGCAGTTTGGATGATGATTAGCGAGCGGGGCCAGCTTGGCCAGGTAATCCTACATGTTGTAATACGCTCCAGTACTCTTTAGGCTGTGTGAGTAGGATGGTGTTGCAGAAGAGAGAGGGCAGCAAACAGGGGACTGGGAGAGCTTGTAAGGCAGGCAGAGGATCCGCACAGGAAGGGGAAGGGTGGTGCAGAAGCTTTCAGGGCTGTGAAGATGGGACAGAAATGTATTTTAGCTAGTTGTCTTTTTTAAAGTCTTACCTGACTTACTCCTCTGTTGATCATCTTGTATTAATTCTTCAAAAATGGGCTTGTATGTCTGGTCAGCAAAATGTGCAAATCTTCTCGCCTGTTCCCAAAACTTTCTTGCCTGTTGCTCCTTGTGCTTCGGAAAAGTGCATAGGCGACTGAAAAACTTGCGTTGTTGTGCACTTTTTCATTCCTCTTTAAAACCTGCTGTGAGGCCTACAAACTACTGCTGAGTTTTATAACCAGTGAATGCTGAACGTGATAGGTTTAGTCTTTTCTTGCTTCTCTTACTGTATATTTTTTTCTAGTGAATAAGCTKCTTGTTGTGGGGAAGCAGTCTTTTGCAGTGTGATTAGTTTGAAGAATGACAGCTTTATTTGCTGATTTGATTGTTTGAAAAATGCATCYGATTTCTTCCTTTCCCTTGCACCTYTGATTTAGAGCCTCCTTTTCCCAACCTCARAGGCACTACAAATTGGAGTGAAGGCARTTTTTCTCACATTTGACAAAACAGAGGATGCTTAATGGGATGTTATTTAAAAGCAAAGGGGGCTGCATTTGGATTTTGTCATGTCTTATTTCCCAAAAGTAAGCGTTTCCATTCCTTAATATGAAGTGTGGCTCACAAGAGCCTTTTGAATAGCAGATTACCGCCAGGGTAATTGTCAGGAGGGGAGATGCAGCGTTGCTCTTGAGGGAGATATAAGCAGACAAGTAGTTCTCCAGGAACAGCTGTAGATGTTGTCATAATGTTAAATCTGCTTTATTTTCAGGTGCTTGGATTATATAAGTTATCATTTATTGTGATGTGACACTTCTTCAGCAACCCCTAGTGAGACCTGAATGTTTAAGCTGCATTATACGTGGAACGTAATACTGAAATATTTCAAACCTTATACAGTTCAGGGAAGTCCACATGCTTTTTGTTCCAGGAGTGTTTCTTTAAAGAGCTTTTCTCAGTATTTTTACTAAATTGTTTTCTAGTTCCGATACTTCTAGCCTTAAGAATCACTTTTATTTTTTATTTTATTTTTTAGTCTTTTTATTGTTATGTTAGGGACTGTGATTAAATGAAAGCATCTCCCTCTCCTTGCAGTTTATAATAATCAATTAACTGGGCAACTGCACAGTGTAACTGGACCCAAGTTCTGTTTCAGTCCAGTACTTAAATCCTCTCAAAAATCTGGCAGTGGTCACAACTGAAGTGCAAAGTGTGAAAAATTTTACAGTGGGGCAGGTCGTTGCCCAGCCTTAGGAGAGTGGACGTGGAGGGTGACACAAGGCTTTTTTTCTAGTATTTTTGAAAAAAAGGAAAAAGTATAATGTTACTTTTAAGAGCTTATACATCAAAGTAGGCAAAAGGGAGGATGGCTGATGAGATAATATGGGAAACCAAAAGAAGCAAGTTCAAATTTTGTCATATCTTCTTTCCCAAGCTTAGCTTTAATTCTTCCCATTCTACATTTAACCCATCTCTAATATTTCATCCTGTCAGCTTTCTCTCTGTCTTGCCTTCCCATCTCTTTCCTCTTTTTTTTTTTATGAGAGGTTACATCAAAAACAACTAAATTAAAAAAAAAAATCAGAGTTAATCAGAAGGATTTGCCAAATCTAAAGTAACCACATAATTTAGGATAGTGTTTATGAAGGTGAAAGAGGAGCTCTCTGATATCTTCTGTTTTACTTTCAGTGTATTCTGATAACTTGATTGACTTTTATGGTCTAGTGTAGGACTTGTGGTAGGAAAGAATATGAAGGCCATATTTTCACCCTGTATAGATTATTTTTGTTATTTAGAAGAACTATGAAGTATAATGCCACTTTTCTTTTGAAATAAATGCAATAGCAATTATTCAGTATTACTTGTGAACTAGTAATGCACACAATGAGCTGGATACCACAGAGAAAAAATACTGTATACTTACGTTTTTTTAATTCTTCAAGAGTAAAATAATTAAAAAATCTATTATAAGCAGCTACTTATTTTTTAGTTCTGTCATGGTTTATAAAAGGTATGTGGTTCCCTCTAAGACAGAATGTGCAAACCAGCGCTAATTGTTGCTTGATTTCCTCCCTCTCTGCCTGCTGGCWCTTTACACTTACTGTAATAGTCTTATTTTGAATACTATAAAGTGACTGCCATCCTAAAGAATCAGTGCCTGGATAGCAATATCAAACACCTAAGCTGTATAAGTAGATTTGATGACCCAGATTCTTCAGAAAGAAAATGTCAGATGACATGCTGAACATGATGCAAGGATAAACCACAGTCTTTTCAAGTATGAAAGATCCTGAACAGTGTTTCTAAGATGTTGGGATTTTTCCCATGATTCTTTAACTCATTGGAATGATAATTCTTCTTCATAAGGACAAACTGTAAAAGCCAGCAATAACTATTCTCATGAAAGGAAGGAAAAGAGGAGGCAGAAGGAGGACATATTGGCAAGGGGGGAGGTTGACAAGAGGAAAACTGAACCATCTAATAGCTGTAGCTGGATGGCTCCATATTACGTGCAACAAAGCACAAGGAAAAATAGTAAGGAAAAAACCAGAAACATTAAAGCCCCGTGTTCAATATTTTACTTTGTAGATAGCCTAAATTCAGTGCCAAATAAATTCTTTAAATTTTTATTCACATAGGAAGACTACATGCAGTTCTTTAGTGTGTAAATATCCGATGATGATGGAAAATCTACCGTACAGTTAAGGATTATTAGAATTATGACTTTTCGTTCTGTAGTTAAAAATGGGAAGTTGACCTATTCCTCAGATTACTTGAGAGAGGCAACCAGTCTAGACAGAACATCATTCCTGTTGTTTTTAATGATTTACATTCCAGTAAAATCCACAGATTGAATTTTGTTTTCGAAGATTCAGAAAGATTTATAAGGATTATAAGGATTCCAAATGAACCCACTGTATATGCAATTAAACAATGAATTGGACTGTATTTTCTGTGTTCCCAAACTAACAGCTACTAAGCCAGAATGATCGAGTCTTTTGGTGCCTAATTAGAGCTTGTTTTCAAATGAGATGGTTCAGGCATTCATCCACTGTAGCTGCCAGTTTCCATAAGTTTGCCTTTTTATTGCACACCATAAATAAAGAATCATATTTCAGTCACTTAGATGATCACAAATACTCTGTCTTACATACATTAACACTTGTGAAGTGCATTAGTTGTCCTCCTATGCTTGCAGGCTTTGTTTTTTATCTGGCATTCCTATTTTGTTTGAGCAATCCAAGAAGGAAGAAGGTGGGGAGGGGAGTGATGTTTGTGGTACAATCGACATTTTCTGGTTTTTATCTTAGCTATTTAGTTACAGTTCTGAGAGTCATACCATTTGCTTAAAGTTATGTTAGCTGAACACATTGTTTATTAGTAACAGCTGTATATTCTGTTAGGCCTTGGTCTTTATGCTTGGGATGTAAGCTTCTTTCTTTTGTTTATTCATACATATTTAAATTTATTTTCAGTGAGTGTTTTTTTTTTTTTTTCCAAAAAAGGAAACGGAAGTAATTCAGTACTTATCTTAAGTGTTCTTTTTAATAGATCTGATTCCCCAAACCATTTTTGATCTGTGGTAAATCAGTGCAATATTCCATTGTATAAACTGGCAAGATATAAAGAGTAATTATGTTTCTGCAGCTTTGATTGATTTGTTATAATTGAAACAGTATTTCTCATGCTSTACCTCACTGATGCGAAGATAAATTTTACAAAACATATTGAAACTACTAAATTCCTTGCCATTAACATATCTGTTTTGAATATTTGAGTGATTGAAATTAGAAAACATGAATTTTACATTGTATTTTCAGAGTATAATGGTCATGTTGCCTTTCATCTTTTAGAAATGGAAAATTTAAGGGTCATAATTCTACCACATTTCTCATTTCTCTAGTATTTACTTTTCATCCCATTTTAAAAAGAAAACTTCAGAAATGGAAAAAAAAAACTTAAATGATTGAATGTAGTCATAATCTTATTTGAAGAATGCAGCAGTACCTTCAGATTTTTTTAATTTAAAAATGATGTGCATTAAAAAAATTGGCAGCAGTTATAAATCCACAGTCAGAAGAAATACGTGCTAGACCAGTAATATAAATGCAAAATATTAGGCAAGAAAGAACTAATAATGGGCTTTGGTTGGGAATGCAGATGTCAGCTGTGGGTGCTTTGACTGTCAATAATAATGTTAAACATAGGGTACAATATCAGCCTGTGCTTATTCTTTATTCTTCTCTCAAAATCATTAAAGCTAAGACAGTTATGACATAAGTTCTGTTATGGCTCAGTAAGTGAAGACGTGTATGGAACATATATGCGTGTATGTACTGAATTATTCATGTTTAAGGTACAGCTTTTGGGAATCAAGTAGAATGTGCTTTACTGGCAGTTAGACTTCAGACCATACCTCATAGAAGGGAATAAATATGCTTAATTTATCCTAGACCAAGCTAGTTATCAACTGTGTACATAGACTTGGACAATTTTCTTTATTTATAGTTGCGCCTGGTAGAAGCCAGGTAAGTATCGATTTCTTTTGGAAAGTATTTTTATGGGATTTAGCATACACGTACATACCCCACTTTATCTGCGGCACATCAATCTAAGTAAAAGACTTCCTATAGTATACTTGAGACTTTCCAGATTTCCTGAGCTGTGGCCACAAGGCTCCCCTTGGAGGTAGGAGGAAAGGAAACTTAAAATTAGAGGCTGACAGTGGCTCCTCAGAGGTACTTTTCCCCTTTCTGAGAGAGAGGGGTCTGAGTTAGACATGCAGCAGGGTTCCCATTACATCGCGAAACCCATCTCAGCAGTTCCTGCAGCCTTACTTTTATCTAATGATCCAAGATATGAATTACTCACCAGCCCTCGCAGCCAAATGGAGCCAAGAAGCTACAATCTGGCCACCTGTGATGCACCTGAACAGAACAGGCTGTCACTTGACCAAATTTCTCTCTTTCAGCCTCCATCCTGAAGAATCCTGTTGGGATTGAGATTTTTTTTTCTTTTAGTTCATTTCATCAGGATAAAAAGTGTTTTTTCTTTTTTCTTTTTTTTTTTTTTTTTAATGGTAGACACTAAACAAGCTATAGGTTGTGTCTTTTAGTATATTTAAGCATATTTCTTCTGTGGCATGCCAGAGGTGACTTATACGAGTTCAGTTGGTGAGCTCATTTGGAATATTGTAAGTTCAAATTTTGAAGAGTTCAATTCTGTATAGATTGAAAGCTGTCGGGCTTGAAATCTATTTCATTAGAGATTTCATTTCACATTTTGAGCATTTGCGGAGGATTGTGTTTAAAATCAAACCCATATTTTTTAGATGTCACATCTACTTCAAGCCTGCTTTATGCTGTGACCTCTTAGTGCAATGCACTTCAGCAGGTGAAGAAAATTCGGCTGATATAGCAAAAGATGTTGATTAAACAGATGACTCTACTCTCTTGAGGCTTATCTAAATGATATTTTGCTTTACTGTAAGTGAGGAGGAAGTTTTCTAGCACAACTAGGAAATATATGCTACCTGTTAACTGTGTTTTACCTTACACTAACTTACTTATTATGGGACAAAAATATGCAGAAAAGGAGTTATCACCTAACACACTGAAAAATCTTTCATAGTTATGCTCATAGGCAGTGTTGACTCTCATCATTCTCAAAAGAGAAAAAACTTGCATATAGAAGTAAAATCTCAAATATCTGAATGTTTAATAATATATTAGTTAGCTAGCTATATTGTCTAAAGATATGCTCGTGTTCAATCCTGAATTTAGATTATAAATACATTGTAGTCTGTTATTGGATAACTTATAAATGGATGCTTCATATACTAAATAATCTCTTCCTGTTTTTGTTAGCATCAGTAGATTATTTATTGCAGCCTACATTACCCTCCTACTTTTTTGCTAAAAAGCTAGGATTTTACTGCTTGAAGGTTTTAGATCTGTCTGAGATAAATATATCCTGCATTAGTAATATTTCTTGTAATTATGGCCAGCTTCTAGAAAAGAAGCTTCCAAAAACTACCAAGAAAAAGTCCTCTCCCCCAGTATTGTTGTTATTCAGTATGTCCTTGATTTAAATTCAAAGTTCTGCTAGTTTACTTACTGCTACCATCCTGTGCTTTAGGGAGAATGAAACTCTTAACTTCTTGGTTTACCTGACTGATGAAATTTTTGCTTAGCAGTATTATCTGTATTTTCCCATCCCATATAATCTTATGTCAGCCTAGCTCTGACCTTTATGTGATGGAACCTGGTGGTAATATACCMTTCTGCTTAACAAGCTTTGAAATAAAAATGTATGATTGGCAGTGCTGCAAGAAATAATTAGTTCTGAGTAGACGTGAAAAATGAAAGGGTTGTTTAAGGGAAAAGAAAGTGATTAGACTACTTTGTGGAGTATATAAGGTTGTCTGAGCTTTTATTTTAACTATTAAAGCATTGAAATAAATTTGTCACTGTACTAAAACACATTTGAATGAATCACTGTAAAGAAGCTCCCTAAATATCATTRCTGTTTATTGTAGGTTCAAGTATTTGAAACGTTAATTAGTTCATTTACTCTTTCAGAACTCCACATAAAATGTGGCCAAGTGGGAAAGCTAGTTTAGGAAAGAGAGCATGTGCACTAGATTTGCTTTAACTTAGGGAACATTTTATGGTTTTCTTCAAAATAACAAAAAAAAGTACGAACATTTCCCAGGGAAGAATTACACAGTGGTTATTACAGAGGTCAGGATGGTGGGATTTTCTGTACTTTAATTAGAAATACAGAACAAGGGAAGATCAATCCCTTTATAGGTGAGTTCACAAATATGCTGTACATGGAGACAGAAAGAATAAATGAATCTCTGGAACTGTATTTGCAGCATTTAAAATTCTCTGGATCATGCAGCCATGTTCTGTGAAGGATGAATAAAGAATGTGCTGCTATCGTGATTCTAGGATTTTTCCATATTCTAATTCTCCATTAATTAAAATGCTTTTTTTATTATTTTTTATTTTTTTTTATTAATAACAGCTCCAGCATATGTAAGGAAGGCAAAGTTGAAGCTGTGCAGCCTGGCTTGACCATTCTGCTGCTGAAGTGTCAGATGCAAGGCATTAATAACCAAATACATTTTTTTTTTTCTTCTTAACGTACATGGAGTAATGATCAGAGCTCAAGATAGGAGGCATTTCACCCATTTTAGTCCTGGCTTTGTGCAGGATGTGCCTCACCTGCAGGTGATGGTGGCTCTGCTGCCTCTCCTGGTACAGGGCCAAGCTGGCTTGGGTATGGAAGTGGTTRTAAGTGATTCCCAGCAGAGTGGGATAGAAACATTGAGCCTCTCGCAGCCGTTCCTCATAGGGCAGATGCTCCAGCCCTCTGATCATCTTTGTAGCCCTACGCTGGACTCTCGCCAGTAGCTCCATGTCTCTGTTGTAGTGGGGAGCCCAGAACTGGACACAGTACTCGAGGTGAGGCCTCAGCAGGGCTGCGTAGAGGAGCAGGATCACCTCCCTTGTAGAGGAGCAGGATCACCTCCCTCGACCTGCTGGCAACAGTCTTCCCAATGCACCCCAGGTGACCATTGACCTTCCTGACCACAAGGGCGCATTGCTGGCTCATGGTCAACTTGTTATCCACCTGCAGCACTCCCAGGTCCTCCTCTGCAGAGCTGCTCTCCAGCAGGTCAGCCCCCAGCTTGTCCTGGTGCCTAGGGTTATTTCTCCCTAGGTGCAGGACTCTGCACTTGCCCTTGTTGAACCTCATGAGGTTCCTCTCTGCCCAGCTCTCCAGCCTGTCCAGGTCTCTCTGACTGGCAACACAGCCCTCAGGTGTATCAGCCACTCCTCCCAGCTTGGTATCATCAGCCAACTTGGTGCGGAGGCACTCCATCCCCTTTTCCTCTATTCAGAAATTCTTCAAGATGCTACTTTGCCATTTAATTGCTTTGCGTTCTTTTTGATTGACCGCTTCTGATTCACTTTGATCTGTGCTGAGAATTGGGACTTTCTTCTTTAGATGCTGCCTGTTTCTCCTCTGGTTGTGTTTAATGTAGGAAATATGTAGTCATGGGTTCTCCTGCCATTTAGGTACAGCTGSAATGTATGATGAAAATCATGGTTGGAGGTATAAACACTGCAGTGCCAGGATTRTGTGTTCATTGCTTCTAACTTTTTGCAAAATTCTGTAATTGAATCTGAAGCTTTGTGAGCTTATTCTCTCTGGGCCATGAGAGGGASAGTTTTTCCAAGTTATTTCGGTGTGTGAATGAGGTGGCAAGATGAGGGATGATCTCACTGAAATAAGTTGCACTGCTGTATTGTGCTTGAAACAATGCGAACGCATGAGTTTGGTGCCTCATTGCTATAAAAGTGGCACATCTTATTGACTCTAACTTCAGAATTTATATATTGCCTGTTGCTCCATTTCRCTTAATGACATCTACAGTGTGCTCTCATCACTATCTAATGCTCAAAATGTAATAAACTCCATTATGGGTAATTATTAATGTGATGAATGTGTGTTTTGAACATTCGTATTGATCTGGTGCAATGCACCAAMTGCATAAAGAACAATGTAAAGTCAGTGATTTATTTCAGATCTTGAAAGGTCAGTATACTGCTGAGAATTAGAGAACTTTTTCTACCTTTTGGTGGCTACATCATAACATAACTTTGCGAGTTTTTGCTGGCTCTGTTCATTGGAAAATTTTCCAACTACAGCTATATCTTTCTCTTTTCTATAACAGAAAACCTAACATTTACATAACTAATGCTCCTTTCAAAGCATCAATATATTGCATTTGAAGCAGTGGGTTTGCTTAGCTCTGTAAATTTCATTGTTATGTTGGCATTAAAAGTATTATGAACAAAATAAGCTAAATTACTGCAGAGGTAAACTGCGTAGAAAAGAAGTATGTGGTTGCTATATCTGAAGCTGTAATTAAGAAATATTTAACTTCAAACTATTTAACTGAATTTTAAAAGATAYTTAGTTCTTACGGGCTTGAACACAAATTATAGGCTTATGAGCCTTGATTTGATTTAACCTCTTATAACCTGAGACAAATGTTTGAAAATTAAATATTTAGCAAAAACCTGTATGTTAGTGATTTGATAATATTTTGTATGTCTGTATAATTATAAACACTTTGTAAGGAAAACATCAGATTATTCAAATAATTTGGTAATTATTAGTTTAAATACTAATTTTTCTTTTTTTCTTTTTAATTTGKCAGGGACAGCCAGTTGGAGATTGTGATTTTAATGTTCGACTCGCATGTATAGAAAAAGAGATTATCTTTCCACGACATGAAAAGATGAAGACTGGTCTTATTGACAAAACACAAGAGCCATTCAGTGTTCGAAACAAACCCTTTTTTGACATCTACACTGCAAGAAAGGTAAACTTGATTTTAGTTGTTATATCGTGCTGAAGGCAGTAATGCAGTGCTGGGTAAAAGTTTTCTTGTAGCTTTTTTAGCTTTAAGTAAATTACTCTGCAAAGCAAATGTTTGGCAATCCTTGACTGGGATTTTGTAGTTAGGGATACCCTGAAGGTGGTTTTAGGCTACCTATTCTTGCCAAAAATTGTATTTTCCCTTATTTAAAAACTGCTGTGCTAAAACCCAGTTTCATAATGTTGAATGATGACATAGAAAGTTAATAGCTTATGTRCAGGTAAGAATATTACATTATAGGTAAGAATATAATTTTCTTTTTGTTTTCAGTCCTGATTTGGCCATAGTATAGGAATCATGAGCTGTATTTGAACTCACTTCGTATTCAGCAATGGTTACTAAGAGTCCATGGTAGTTAGTCTCCACATTTTCCTTATTAATCTACTGCCTTAGGTTGTCTTAAGTAAAATATGGCTCATAAATATATTAGTTCCTGTCTCTCATTGTGCATTCTTTCCTTCAATATAGAAATATCCGAACATTGTGTGAAATATTCTCTTCTGTGAATTAAATGTCCCATGGGTAATGCTTCCTTCTAGAGTAACCAGTTTTCTCCTAGCGCTGCTGGTAGTAGTCCCATTTCTCATCAACATAGAGCAATGAACTTCAAATAGTCTCCTTCYGTTTGCTTTCGTCATTTCCCTGAGCATGTAGCAGATAATGAGTCTTGCCCCAAGAGGAGTAATAACGGAATTTTTGGCTAACCAGGTGGGAGCTGAAAACTAAATAATATGATATAGCTTAAGTTAGGCTCTGAAAAAGCCTGCCAGAGAGTAGGAGTCTTGGGAAAGTCTAAGTCACGAAAATTTTTTATCAGGTGGTTATACAGGTAAAGTACCATTTTGTTCACTTTTTATTTGTACTGTTGCATTTTTGGATTGTCAAGTTGGTATATTTTCTACCTAAAGTAATGTCACAATGTCATGAATTGAGAGTAAACTTTCATAGGGAAACAAACTATTTTGTCTAGAACACATCATTTTGAGCTTGAAATTAAAAGAAACTAGAACAAAAGGAACCAACAGCTTTAAAAATTATTTTCKTACATGAATTTATAGGTGAAGCATTCTGAGGTTTCAGACTATTTAACRTGATTTAAAGTCATAAGGAAAACAAATGCTCAGAAGCTTTCCTAGAAAAAAATCTCTAGGTGAAAGACATCTATAAGCACATTTCCTGCTAGCTATGTCAAATTATTCTGTGAACTGTGTTCTGGATAACACAGCTCTTATGAGCTTTAAGGTTAAAAGTCAAATTTTATGGAAATATGTTTTTTCTTTTGTTGTGGTCTCAGATTATAAAAGAAAAAATATTGATCAGTGTGCTTTTTCACCATTTTTTTTTTTATATCAGTCACAGGAAATAATGGGTTCGGATTCAGAGGAAACTGTCCTGCGCTTTTTTCATTCTTGAGGCTATTCCAGAAATACTGAGAATGATRGGTTTTATCTGGTGAGGAACAACTAACCTCTTTTCAAGCTGAGTTTTGCAGCTTTTCAATCGATATAAATTGGATTTACTGTATAAGTATAGACATTCTGTCCTCTCACGTAGAAGTCCTGAACTCTGTTCTTCAGATCTGTGACATCTTTCTTAAGAAACTAGAAATCATTTGTAGAAGATTTGACCCGTCTTTTTATTTTTATGCTGTGCCCTTAAAAATAGTTTAAAGAATTAGTTACTGTCATATCTAAACATTTTCTTACTGGATCCTAACTTCTTCCTCAATTCAGTTTCTTTTACAAGAGGCAGTTCAGTTTAATTGCTTAAAATCCAAGGTTCATTCTTGCTGCTGCCAGGTTATGGTCTTCCCCTAGTAATTCAGGTATAATGGTCACCTTAGAGTTTTTATTTTATTTTATTATTTTTTAAAAAATCTTGTAAACCTRATTTTTATGGTAATGTCAGGTTGTTCCATCTCTCCCCCCTTCCAAATCCCTTTAAAGTCYCGGGTAATGGACAAAGATTCCATCAGGCAACGGAACACAGAAATAAGTAAGAAAGATGCAGGCTTCATGCGCTGTGCCTGCTCTCAGCGCCAGATTTTTCTAGGCAGATCAAAACAGCTTTTATAGCTTTTTCCTAAAGAGACTTTGACAAGGTCTCCCCATGTTTTAAAAATATGTCTTGTAGGGCCAGGGGTAATTTCAAGGATTAATTGTAACCTTGTTAAAGTTTATTTTATAGGGAGATTCAGAAGAGCTGAATTAGGATGCTGTCTTGGTTCATCTTCCAGTGTACCCATCTTGAAAACAGATGCTGCTTAGACTTGCTGTAGCCTTTGAGAGTGATTCTGAATTGCAATATAGATGATTCTTTATATAGTTCCTGTAAGAGGTACTGAAGGTGGTTAAACCTTTATTAATATCAAGGGACTATGGTGTGTCGTCATTCTTTGGAAGCAAGGCTTTGATATGTTTCCCTTTTTGTTTCCTTTTCATCCCAAGAAAACAATGAAGAAAAAATATTAGTAATGGATTAATAAATGTTTTTTWAAAAGAAATTCTTGTTTGCCCACAATTATTTGCAATTTTCACATATATTCCTCTCCCAAATGGAGGAGAGAGGAAATAAAAGAAGAAATCCGTAAATGCTATTGACATGCATTCGTTGAATCCTTGTTCCCAAACAATTACAGTGATAGAGATTCAGTTAAAAAAGAAAGCAAAAACTGTCCTGGAGACAAAAGTAATTGCTTATTCAAGAAGATGAGATCCAACAATCAGATTATGTTCATATGTACACACATCTCTATATTATGGGTCATCCTGGAGAAATAAGAACAGAATGAAACACAATACCTTAAATTTAACAACATGAACATGTTGAAACTGCTTTTTTTCCCCCTCAAATTTGGTACTGATGGTGATTTCTTGTGCTTCTCTTGAAGAGGAAGGTAATGAAATAGAGAAAGAACAGCAGATTCTCACTAAGGATTCTGCCAGTGGGAAGAAAGCACTTGAGAGATTTAGGCATCTTTAGCTGGCTGAGAAATTCTTACAACGTAGCTGCAGTCCAAATTAGCTTGGCTAGATGCATATGTTCCACTTTTTGGGAAACCCAAATAATTAATGATGGAAAAAATGAGAAGCTGCAATAATGCAATGAAAGATTGCAGAAATAATGCAGAGAAAGAGTTTTCCACTTTTTTTTTCTGTTCTTGTTACTGTAAGAGTAGGTGATACTTAACAACAAGAAAAACTTCTAATTCAAAACAACAGTCGCAGAACAGCAGCAGCTTCTGGCTATTGTCTGTTTGCTTTATTGGACTATAAAGACTCCAGTAACTCGTGCTGGATTTTGAGTTCTTCTGACAAGGGAGATTTAAAACTGTTTTTCTGTGAGAGATCTTAAACGTATGAAACATACATTCATCTTTCTCCTATGCCACAACCTGTCGTTTCTGTCATTTCTTCC
>NW_028186701.1:4388402-4423778 GCF_003343005.1 Rhea americana
GTAGAACATATTTCTACCAACATGAGACATGTACCTAAATGTTATTTAGAAAAGTCATAATTATGAGATTGCTAGGAATGTATTTTAGCCTGGACTTGCATACTGACTAGAGTATACTTTTCTTGTAAGTTTTATATGTATTCCAAATACCTGATTCTGTAGCACACTGGAAGCTCTTTGAAATCTTCTAAGACGACAGTTGAGGATTCTAGTATACATAGACTGAATAGTTCCTACTGTAATCTGGATCCAAAAGATCTGTACTGTCATCTAAAATGAGGGACCACCATTTCTGTTGTTTACACTTTCAGCTGTTGACACGTAAGGGAAGCTGCAGTTTAACACTAAAGATTTCTAAAGGTAGGTTTCTTGGTAGTGTTGAATGTCTACGCTCCCTCTATAGTCCGTGGAGCCCTTGAGTCAGTGGCCACCAGTGGCAGTCATCCTTTACCCTAAGGTAAAGAGCTTTTGTCTGGTCACAGTGCCAGCGACTGTACTGACTGTGCTTTTATCAGCTGTTRTGGGAGTTTAGCCATATAGTACACACACAAATACCTGAATTTAATCTTCAACCAAAGCCTGTCTTTAATATTGTGCATGCATTAAGGCTGTTCCAAGCCTAGATATACATGTGAGAGCTCCAGAGTTTTAGAGCTTTTCTTTTTTTTTTTTTAATCATTGATTTTTTTCCTAAAACAGGTCAAGCAGAGTGAAAGAATTCCAAAATAGTGAATTTTCTTTGAAAAACATTCTATTTAGTTTGTTAGTAGATCAGTGATAGATGCCGATTTCTAAAATAGTGAATGATTCTTAAACTAGAAGGATGGTTAAAAACCATTAATTTGGCAAAACTTTTTGATAGAGCTGAGCAACCTCAATAGCATCCTTTTACTTGCAAAAAGAATCACATATTTCCGTAAGCTGACACCAACATGAAATTGTTATTTAATAAGAATTTTGTTTTAAACCTTTTATCTAACAATTCATGGGCACAAACATATCAAAATTTACAGGGCAGAAGAGTAGCTTTATCAAAAGAAAAGAAACCAACTTACCAAGTAGTTCAGCTTAAAGAAGATAAGTGTCTCAAAGAAGAATAGGATTTAAGTGTTAATTCAGATAACAGGGTTTTTTATTAACAAGCTACTAATTAATTCTGTAATGAATTTTGTGTGCTGTGAGGAATTATTACAGTGACTGTTCCTGTCAAAAGTAGAACAATATATTAGTATGCATTGCCAATTACATTTTTTATCRATGTGACCAATAATCACTGTTCTTTTTTGGTGTAGTGAAATAGTAAGGATATTAAAGAACTGCTTCAGTCTCTGTGCCAGAAAACATACAAACAATGTAGGCAAAGTTCACAAAGGGGAAAATAGGCTAAACGCTRATTTTACATGAAATTAACTGATTACATTCAGTAAAAGTCAGTTGATATTAAGTGTATAGATCAAAATTCAGCAAAATATACTTTGTACTGTAGATCTATCAGAATTGGTACAACTCAAAATGAGTTGCCAGCAGATGAGTATTGAAATGATCCTCTGGGAATCTGAAGCAGGTATTGGGCACATCTTCTTGAAGCTGTGTTCCCAAAACCTAGGAGATTAAAATCAACGGTTCAATTATTTTCTTTTTTTTCTATCTAAATAAGATTTCTTAGTTGTCCATATCATTTCCAATATATTGGATTTTAACGCTTCCAACCATGGCATTTTTTCAAAGTCAGCAATGAAATAATACTATTTACTATTCTCTCCCAAAACTCATAAACTCTTTAAGATAGTGACTGTCTTACTAGCCATCAGTAAAGCATCTGATATGTTGATGATTTGTTTTTGCTATTTAAAAAGATTGACTGCATCTGTGACTTACTTTTTGCATGTATATCTATTTTAATTTTCCTTATCTCGATGTATTGTGACTAGGAGAGGAAAAAAGTGCTATGCAGTGCTAGAATTTGTTTCAAGAAGAATTTCCGATTGCTTTTGACATTGATGATTGGACAATATTTTTTTATCCTTGTTTTTGCTACCAGATTTAGTTAAAGTGTGAATTATAGAAAGAAGCATTTTTTTTCTGTTGAATTTTCATCATTTCTGTAAAGAATATTACTGCGTGCAGCAGTCAGAAATAAACAGAGAAAACGGGGGAGGCAATCTTCAGTGCAGAGCAAGCTTCAATGTTGTTTTTCTCTTTTTTTTAATTATTTCAATCCACTTGTGTTTTACCCACACAGTATTAGATCAGATATGGTAAGAAAATAAAGCAAAGAGGAGCCATATCCTGAGTTTTATTAAACTGTATATTTTGAAAGATTTTTTTTCGCCAAAACCTCCTATTTTTTGCTTTTAATAAGCCTCCTTTGCTCAGTTATCTTCCTTCTCCTCCAAATAGAGTAAAATTTCACTGCTGGTTTGCATGTAATACTTCCCCCACCGAGGGTCCTATTTCCCCTGACTGGGAGAGTTCTGCTGCTTTTTTGGGGCATATACTGTTGGAACAGATATAGCAGTGACACATAGTTTAAGAGAGCGGACTATCTGAGAATGTGAAGCACGGATGTTTAAATGATGCAGAAATCTAAAGCTTTCTGCATATGTCAGTATTTACATATTGTTTGTATGTCCTATGATAAATAAGGGAATTTTAGGTAGTAGTATCAATACTGATGAGGAATTTTATGTGCAGCAATATTGGTAAATGGTTAAGAAGAATCATTATAGACCCCCCCAAATTTATTTTTTCTGAGTAGATAAAGATTTGAAATAATTATAATGATACTTTTATTCTCAAAATAATAATATTTAGACTAATAATTATTATTGCTCTTATTTACCTCAAAAATACAATTCTATATCTCAAAATTTTAAGTGTATGGTCATATTGTGTAACTTGGTATAAAAAAATGATAATGTGGCATTGGAACCTTGCCAAATTCTGGAAGTGTCAGGCTGTGCTTTCCTATCCTAGTAGTAAAAGACTTGGTGAATATATGATTCCTTTAACATCCTCTTAATATAATGAAACAAGGATTTTCATACCATTTACAACTTTGTGAAAAATATTTTTCGTTATGTATGGTCAGAATAGACTTTTTTTAAAGTGTTGCCTTATTATGGAAAAGGACGGTGTAAAAATAGTATCGCTTTGCTCRAGAGATCTTCCTATGTTTATTCAATCACCTTTGCAACTATAGCAACAAATGTACTCATAGCTCTGAATACAGTATTAGTATAGCTGAGAGAGCAAGCTAGATTTCTTTTGCATCAGTGATGAATGTCTTGATAGGGTTTACCGGCTCTGTGTGCAGCACAGCAAGGGTCTGAAGGGAAGCAAGGAATTCCTTCTACTTTCTAAATTAGTTCGTATTTGGCCTGATTCAGCATATCCATGAGTGCATCTCCAGAGAGTGGCAGCTGAATGAATGTTAAAGGACTGACCAAATAGGATAATTCAAGGTAGATCTTTTCTTTGTATTTAACCAACTGTTTCACTTGCTGTTCTCCAAGAACATCAGGATCCTTTCTTCTTTAGAAAGAATCCAGCTGGAACCTTTCTTCCTTGACTAGGTGAGGTCCTGAAAGATTGACACCTTTCAGTGGTCCCAGGAAAAGTGTATGGTTTCATAAGTGTGAGTTTCTTTGCTCCCTCCAGCTCTTGTACATAACTGCAGAAGATGTAGCTTCTCAGGTCATCCCCAAGACTCATTACTGTCACAGGAAGATCAAAGGACCTAGCAGTTTTTGGCCAGAAAGAAAGATGGATCTCTGTTAACATCAGCATACTTGAGACTGAAAAAGTGGAAACCCCATACCACTGGTCAGCACGTACTTCATGAAAATTCAGGAAACAAACATGGTCTTTATTAAGAATTTGTTTTCATCATGGACATCTGCAGGTCAGTCACTTGGAGTCCTTTGCACAGTAGCACTTAGCTGCCTCTGCAGTCTTGCACAGTTTATCTGGGACTCTGAGATTCAGCCTGTGAAGTAGGTGGCGCCTTGTAATTGTGTGCTCTGCGTTGCAAGCCAATGTACATTTAAAAGGGAAATAGGCTGACTACTTTGGTGTGAAATATATGTACACATTCTATAGTCCTTCCTCTGTTCTTTCAAAATCTCAGCAGCTGYATTTGAGAAGAAATTGAGGAGAAAGATGTACATTGTACTCCTTGCAGAGCCTGAGAGAAGCAGGGTGCATATATAGGGGTTGAACGCTGTTAAAGGAAAATAAGTGTTTCAATTTGAGTGCCTGGAGTAAGACGTGTAAACAGTCAAGTRTGTCATCAGCAGACTGTCTCAGCTTTTTTTTTTGAAACATAGCTGGCTTTTGCTTAGGTTCAAGAAAAGAATCAAGTATACCTCTGAATCGTCTCGTTTGGAACTGCACATCACATCTTACTTTTCTTTTGAGAAGTTTTTGAAATGTTCTCCCAGGACACAGTTTGAACTTCACTAAAGTAAACATTATAGACCTCTTTTTCCATAGCTTGGCTCCTTCATTCCTTTTTGTAAAATGAGTTGAGCTATAGTGTTCCAGACTGAAATATTTTGGCCATTCTTTTTATTAACAACATCTGTAAATGTGAGTTAGTTTGAGTGGATTGTAGGAAGAATGCTCAAGAAGAGCGGGACTCTCAGCACTATGTTAGTAACTGAATAAGCAATCAAAACTTTTAATTATACTACTAGCAAAAACAAACTTTGTTCATGTAAGTTTGGTTATTTTCTGTGTTTATAAAAATGTGAAATTACCTGAAGGAGCAGTAAATTTTTGTAGCATGTATCCTTTCAAATAATTAAATTGTTCCTAAGGTTGTAGATTTGGAAATCTAATGTTAGAGTTGGAGCACTGGCGCTTTTTTTTTCCTGATCTGAAAATTAAATGTTGTGAAGTGAGGTGTGTACTTTAAATTGCAATTATTAAATATTATGGTAACATCTGTAGTTYTGCCTTAGTATCTGTTGTTTGTAACAGATTTCATAAATAAGGGCTATATCTCTACAGTGTTATCTCGAACATTGTTTTAAGACAATTTTTGATGAGCTTTTGTTTCTTTTGATAAGACTGAGATTTGACTGTGAGAGGAAGAAAAGAAAGGGACAGTCACCTGGTGACTGCCTAGCTRTATTCCCTTGGCATGTCTTTAGAAATCTTACCATGCTGAACTTTGATATTGTTGGCGAAAACAGTATCACTAAATTTGTCAACTTCTATATTGAAAGAATTATTAAACACAGTTTATTCTTTTATCTGGGAACAGAGCTACTCTGTGAGAAAGTCGACCTTTTTAGATGACTTTCAGATTCTTATGTATGTTTTAGGTATTTGTGAGCAGTGTTGAATCTTTGCTCTTTGTCATTACACTTGTGTGATTGGTCATTTTGGCTGCATAGCTTGTTATCTTTTCATTTATTAGTGTGGAACAGAATTCAAAGGGATAAGATCATCAAATCAATCAGTTCTCGTCTCATCATAAGGGATGGCAGCAGTCTGAGTTTTAGAATTTCTCTTAAACTGTTTGTCTTTTCCTAGTTTGCTTTYGTTGTTGCCCAGAAACTTTGGGCTATAGTTTAAATTGATTTTATTAAGAATGGGTGATTTCTCATCTGAATCTATGCAATGCATACTTTTCTTCTTGTTTTTTAAGCAAGGGGGGAATGGAAGGACCATGGCAAATTGATGTTTGGCTTATGGTATGCTCAAATGCTCTGAAATWTTTTTTTGCAATTAATCTGTTTTTAATTACTAATTGTATAGATGTACTTGGCACAGTTAAAATGCTTTCCYTCTGTTTCATATTTTAAACAAGGTATTAATTTTAATATCTTTTCTTTCATTTTCCTTGATGCTAAGACATTTAAAACCAATAGGATTAGTGTTTTATATGTTGCATATTCTTAGCCTGGGAGTCATATTTTTGTTTATAAAAATACTTCAGGATTTTCAAAAGTGAAGCTATCTTTCTTACATTGAACAAGAAGTATAGGTACATAGGAAGAAAACTCTTAGAAATCATAGAAATATTTGACTTTCATTGCGAAAGCCAACCAAGAAGTCCTTTGCAAAGTTTTTCTTTRTAGACAAAAGCCTGTTGAATACGCTGCTGCGCAAAAGTGGAAAAAGAGTTTCATTCTGTGAAGTTCATGGTCCTGTGGACAATTGTTGCTGATTACGCTCAATGGTGCGATAGGGCTAAAGGTTGAACAGTGATCCAGGTCAAATGAACAGCCTCTGTCAAATGCTGCACACTGCGTCTCAGTGACTTGTCAGTTCTTAGGCTATTATCTGATTTTAAAATGACAGCTTGTCCTAGAGGGATTAGAATGGTGAGTGATCTCTACTAGAAGATTAAATGGTGTAGGACCTTCTTGAAAGTTTTCAGCCAAATCTGTGGACTGTCAGATCATTTATTTTGTTTTCTTTATTTATTTGATACGTGAGATTTCCCCCCCCCCCCAAATTTGAAACAGCTTTTTGTAGTCTGGGAACGTAGTATGTTCAGAAGGTTATTCTGATAAATTTATATCCACTGATGAGATGGTTTGCCTTGGAAAATTAAATGACTGTGGAGCTCTGTCATGATTAATAAAACTGTGTAGGTGCATGACATGCTGATGTTGGTATAAAATAAGTTGCAGGCAAATGTGACAGCTGTAAACTAGTACTTGCATGGTTAGAGTTCATGAGATACAGGCATGAAAAAATGAGCCCTAATAAATGACAAAATATGGAGACATAGCTCGCTCTTGTCTGCGTAGAGAGCTGTTAACTAAAAAGCGAGTGTAAAAGACCACAGAGCCCTCTCCTTAGGTCCCCAAGTAGCCTATTGACAAGGATGTAGAGGAGGGTTACAGTCATGGGGTAAAACCAGGAAGAAGTAAATGGTAGATATGGCAGCAGCAGAACTGTCAAATAATCTCAGTATATTTATCAAAGATTTTGAATTACATATCTTGGTGGAGGGAGAATGGTACCATCTGGAAGCCTTTTTATGCCAAAAAGATCTTTTTTCTCTGTTTTTATTTGTGTTTTTATTTTCTATGCCTTAAGGAGTAGCTTAATCGGCTCACCTATCAATCCTCTGTTTCCTGACCCAGAATTGGCAGTCATTCTTTTGTGTCTGGCCTACACCATAGTCTTCACTCCATCTGTTCTCTTCCAGGTTTTTGGCCTGTTTATCATCTCCTTTAATTATCTTCTAACTGTCTGCACTCTACCATTTTGCTTGTGGTTGCTTTTATTTCTTTACTTTGTACGTTTGCTTCCTCACTTTGTCCTATGCCATCTCCCTGAAAATTGAAAGTTAAATGCTGTCAAAGCAATATTGCCTTAATGCGCTCCTATCTGCTTTTCTGCGGGTGGTTGTTCACACTCAAATCTTTTAACTGCTTTTCTTCCTGAAATGCAAATAACAGTTGACCTGGTGAAGTTAGTAAATAAGTAGTGAATAAGAAGCTGGAAAGGTTCTTACCTCAGGTTCATATTAGAACATTCTGAAATTCAGAAATCTTCAATTTACAGCTGCCCTGTATCCCAGCATGTAGTATTTCAGACTATTTTTCAGACCACTTTACCATGCGAGTGTTGAACTTGAGTGATGCAGTGCTTCCATTTATTTTTGAAGATAAGGACTTCCAAGCAGACCAAATGGAAGCCTTGTAAATTATACTGTGAACTACCTAACCAAACCGTGGTTCTTGAGCTGAATGTAGATTATTACCACTTAAAATTTGGTGCTTTAACAGGAGCTGTTTCATGCAATCAGATGTGGCACTGGAATGATGTAGATACTGTTAGATAAACATAATTTTGGCTGTGGGAGGAAGAGGGTAAGCAGGAACTCTGAAGGCCAKCATTAAGGGGGGTATCCAGCTGCCTCTGGGTGTTCTTCACTTTCTGTGATCAAGAGAAGCTGCAATATTATCTGTCAGGTCCCATGACCCAGTTGTCTGTGGTTTTCTGACCACTGCTTGAACCTCCTTCATTAAACCTCTTCAATTTTCAGAAACATTTGAAGGCACACCCACTCTGAGAATCATTAAATACTTATTCATTAGCTCAAAAATTGCATATCTGTTAAAATAATAAATATATTATTTTTCTCTGCCTTACTTGCAGTATTATTGTAAGATCCTTCTTTGGATATACACCACGTGTTATAGGGATCCTAGGATTCCCCTTTCCACTGGGACTGTATGAAAATACTTGCACTGTGATCATAAGCTTCCAGGATCTGTAAATTCCCCTAACACGCAGTATTCGGACTCTAATACCTGGGAAACAGGTGCAACTGTAGGGAAATCCTTCTGCCTTTGACAACAGATAACAAAACTGGAGAATACTTGCCTTCTCTCTCTCTCTCTCTCTCTCTCTCTCTCTCTCAAGACTTCAAGCCATCTTCTTGTTGAGAGGTTCCCACGTAGAGTGGGAATCATGCTTCTGTGATTAATCTTTATCAGCTCTGAGTAACAGTTTGGAAATTGCAGTGGAGGTATTTATTCCATTGAGAAGGCAGTGCTCAGGCACTCAAATGCTCACATTTCACCTCCATAATARGTAGTTTCTAGTTTGTTGCCAACACCAAGCAGAATTCGTAGCTCTGTTTATATGCTCTAGTCTCCTCTTATGATACCAAATAGAAGCATACTCCTTACAGAAATTGTTGTACACAGTGAAGTATTTGTTTTGCACAGTGAATAGTAATCATGCAGCCTGAGGTATCTGTCTGGTTACTTCTTTGTAGTTTCAGAAATCTTGATTATAAAGCAGTTTGTGGACCCTATTTCCCTGCTTAGCCTAAAAATCTGCTTAGTCTAGGCAAGCCTGCGTGAAGGTTGATGTGGGGGAAATGCTTTGCCAGGGAAACTTCAGGTACCCGCTAAAGATTGGCATTGCTCATAGGAGAAATCTTCTTTGCTCCCTTTGCATCTCCTAGCAGTAGAACACTGTCTCGAGAGCTAGGTTTTCCAGATTTACACCAAGACGTTTTCCCTGTGCTAGAAAAAATGACTMAGCTATGGCTAACTTTCAGCCTCCTTGCACTGGTGAGGTCAGTTGAGGAGACCTATGCAAGAACAAGCAAATCTGTTCATTTCCTGGAGTTAACAAAGGAGGATTAGGCTACTTGCTTTTGATTATTATTAATTGTGATGTTGAACTTCAAGCATAATATTTCAGCATAATGTAATTTGGTTTAGGGAGGAAGGGAAAGAGTTTTGTGCTTTTGGTTTAAGAAATCATTCCACACATTAGTTACTTTTCACATTTTTCAGGAAATGACCTGATGAAGTTAAAACAAGCAATCCTGAATGTTCTCATGAAGGATTATTTTAATAACTAGTGACCCACGTTTGATATTGCTGCTGCTGCAAATTAATTTAATGTAGTATAATTCAGATGTGAAATATGTCATTAAATTCTGACTTTCCATACTACAGTGTGGAAAAGAAAACAATGAAACTAGCAGAAAAATAAGCACATGTAGATGAAGCATTATACTGAATGCATGTTATAAGTTTAAACATTGGAACAGTACATATTCAATTTAGCTGTTAACATCCTTCACTGTCTTAAAATTTACCAATTATATAGCAATGGAAATAATCTACCTTTCTCTTTAGGAAAAATGCCCATAGGTGTTTAACASTGATTTCTACTTTCACCATTGTGCTATATGACCTAAACAGAGAAAACACAAATCTGTTTGGACTTAATTACCAGTTGGTATCTCAGTATGGGCAATTGAAAAGGTGTATTTGAAGTCTTCTGAATTAGTTAGAGGACTCAGCTGTGGTGAGTAAGTGGGTCGCTCTACTCATTAATTGAGGGGCAACTGTTTAATATTGTCCTTTGTGCCACTTCACAGCCTGTCACTTTCCAAACTGCCTCCTGGCAATCGAGCTCCATGGGGAAGCCATCAGCCTTCTCGTAGTGGAATGATTTCAAGGGACATGCGCGTAATTTGGATAAAAGCACAAAGAAAATGCTGAAGATGGGGAGGGGGGAGTTTAAAGCAATTTATTATGATATAAGATTAGAGGACATCCCTGCTAGATCTTTCCTTCCTTATGGTCTATGATTTTGGGGGGAAAAAAAAGAAAAAGAAAAAAGAAATGTACAAAATTAATCTTTTTTTAATTAAGAAGCAACAAAATTGCAGTATTTTACCATTATGGTCTTACAGTAGCAAGTTTTAATTCAACTTCTTAGCAAATTAAGCCCTCAAGTGCCATTGCATAACTGAAAAATCAGATGTTTTTAGGCATCCAGAATATAATGTTAAATCTTAATCTGTGTTAAAAACACTGCATCTGTGCCCAGTGGAATACATTAGCCTGATTTGAATCAGACAGTGTGACAGTAAATGTGCAAAGACTTTGTGTTGTTGAATATCCATTTTATGTCTAATTGAATTATTGTATATACAAATTTGTCTTTGTTGATGAGTCTTGGTGGGAATGCTTAATAAAACTTGATGCTTAATTATCTGATTTAATTAAACAGGCATGTCCACATTCTTGACAACTGGAGACTGGATTATATTGTAGCGGTTTACTCAAGAGTTGGATGACAAATAAAACTTATCAAGTTTAAAATGTTTGAAAATAATTTAGAGAACAAATTGAAATGTCCTTGGCCACATTTGCAAGGTCTTATACTCAACTCAATGTCTCTTTTTCATTTGACAATGGAACTTTCAAATGCATTTGTTCAAAACCAGAGTTTTGGGGAACTTCTCAGCATTAGCGGGCAGAATCTTACCGAGCTGAGGACACAGCCTTTAAAGAGCCTCTGCCATCCATTCACTATTGTCACAGATTGTACAGATCATTTACCAATAGATCAAAGAATTTGTTAATGGCACCTATTTAACATCTTCCAGCTGCAGCAGAACTCCAGTCTSAGGCAGATGTGCAAATTCCAGTTGTGCATAATGTGTTGCCACCTTTAATTATCGTCTCCCAGGGATGATGGTGAGAGGTGGGGAAAGTAATGAAGAGAAAATCTCAGTCCCAGAAAGTTGACAGTACCTTGTGGGTTAAAGTAGAGAAATGCAAAGAGCACAGTAAATTAAACTGAAAAAGTATGAAATGTACTGCCTCTTTCTCCATGAGTTAAAATAATTATGAAAAATTATTACTCTTTGAAAGAGTCTTCCATAGCATCGAGGAATCCCTGTTTCTCTCCTTCTAAAACTGTCACCAAAGTCATTTAAACTTGCTCCGTGCTCAGCCTATTTCTGTTATTTGAAAAAATCATTTGAAAACATCTTAGGTAATTGATGTCAGTTTTGCAATTGTGATTTTGAAAAGAGATTGACAGTGAGAGATGCTTAGTGCCTATTTTGAATTCAGTAATGCAGATGTGCTGTCAAATTAAGCATTAACACACAGTGCTTGTGTTATTCTTGGGTATTGTTTTGAATATATTAGGTACATGACCTTTGCATATGTATGCTCGGAACTAGCAAACTGGTGATACCTCAGCGGGACTCTTACTGCAGTGTGCTCTTTCTTTTTCTGAAGTGTCCCYGATCCAAATAGTAAGGCAGAAAAAACACTACTAACACTAGTTGTAGATTTAACTACATGAACACTATTAATTAGCTCTGAAACCAAAAATTAAATAGAGCAAAAGGAACTATCAATAATTGCCCCTAACCCTTTGCAATATATCGTATTGTTTATATAGCTTTTCTTTTTTTCTTTCTCTCTTTTTCTTGTGGCTGGGTAATGAAATCAAGGTAGTATGGTTCTTTCACATTTTTAATACCAGAACTTGCATYGCATTACTGACTGCAACAATTCTCAGCCAACCTTATATCTGAAAACAGCTTTTCTTTAAGTCGTTTAGAAAGATAGTAAAAAGGATTAAGAAGCAAGTATCAGATGATGACATATTTGATCTTCTCTTGTTTTATGTTCTGTAAGAACTATCACTGACAAGGAAGCAGGTTGCAGACAGAGTGGATCGGTCTCTGGCTTTCTTGCTTGAGGGCGTTGCTCTTTCCTTGTCATACGAGTACAAACAAGAATGTCTGACCAAAAGCATAGCTGCAGCGCATGTGTCCTTGAAGTYTGACGTGCACGTTGGATTGCATGATAAATCTGCCTCTATGACAAAGGAACGCTTTGAGGCATATAGTTCCTGAATATTCGTAAAAGGCTGTGTGACTGATCTCCAGAATGAAAGGGCTGGGCCATACTGCTGCTGTTTTGTGGCTGGTGCGGGAAGGGTGAATGATCGGCAGATTTCGCTGTGCTCGCGTTGAGTTTGTAGTAGCCGTGTTGGACCTGGCTGTGAATTAAGTCAAGACAGATTTTTCTAAAGAGGATTTCAGCTTTCTCCATGGTAATTTAGATAGTTGTCCGTCCTCCTGGGAGGAATACGTCGACTCCTGTAAAGACTTTTCCACGGAATTGCTCCTTTTTARAGCATGACTCAATGAGGAATCATGCTGTTAGTTAAAACGCTACCGCACACGTGCTATTAGTTTGGGTCATTCGGATCCATCCACTATGAAATTGTATGGATAAATGATCAAAGAGGAAACTGTACAGTAGCTGTGGTTCCTTAAATTGCCATGTTATTYATGGTCCGTGGCCTACTGGTGTCAAGTCTTCAGAATACTTGCCTTATGCATGAAGACATCAAGGGGTGTTTGGGAGCCCTGCACACTATGCTCCCAGCCGGAAGACCACTTGGAGCTGAAGTATGGGCCACAAACGCTCCTAGTGGCTGCCCGAATCCACCGACTTTCGGCTCATCTGCTTAGAACGTAAGAGAACAGCAAAGCAACAGATTTGTTGTACGTCTGAAAGGGCTTTTGTAGCCRTGAGGTAAATAAATGTGTGCTCCTGCTGAGTTTCTAACTAGCTTTTGGCCAGAGAGGAGAGGAGGTAGGTGCGGGAGCAGCACTGAATGCAGTGAGGTCACTCTCCTTCCTCTCTGTGCATGCACCTGGCTGGTGCCTCCTCGCGTTATTTCAGCCTTGCTGATCCTGCTATTATTAGTGCAGAGCTCGGGGCGGGCGCGCGGAGGTGACCAGGTGAGCGCCTGGCGTGCTGGAAGTACTGTCAGTCGGCTGGTATGTGGGAGCAGGGGCCGCTGGTAGAGCTGGTCCTACAAAGTGGCTGTAAAATACTAGAAAGTGAGCCTACTGCAAACAGATTTCTTCTTGTAATTAKGCATAATGAAAGCAAGATTGTCAGTGCGTTTTCTTGTGGAACGTGAATATCAGGTTTGCTGTCCTCTAACAGTGTGGTGCTACGTGAGCCGTAGCGCTGTAGACACGTGAATACGGTGAGTATTATTTTAAAGGGTACTGTTCTAATAAATGATATTCTGTGCAAGAAAATGCTTGCTAAAGATGATGAACTATTATAGAGCGGAAGCTGTGCAGAAAGTCTTGCAACTGACATTTTCTTACTAGACAATGATCAAAAGATGAGATCTAGTCTACAGATCTAGTGGCAGCTAAATCTGGTAGCATTAAGTACTCCTTCAGTCAAGCTTTGGAAGGGTAAAAGCCTTTCTTGCGTGCTTGTTGTGGGGGCTACAAATTTGCTGTCTCCAGCAGGTGTTTCTGTGGTGGATTCTGGTCCAGGATGTTTAAAATTCTTCGCCTCGCTCCCTTGTGGAATTCTTGAAACRTTCTTCAGTGACCAGTCGTATCCGCTGTGCTTTTGTTTTGACTCTTGGCTATTCCTGCCTGGAACAGATGGCACTCGCTTAAACTGACAAGCTGTGGGATAGCCGAGCATTACTAATAAAACCTATCACATGTTAAACTTGACCTGACATTAATCAAGTTTTGAATGCTACAAATGATTCATGGATAATAATTAGTCTCTTGATCATATTAGTGAACATCAGTCTCACATTGCTGCCGTTATCTGCTTTCGCTCTGATAGGGAACAAATCCATTGCAGTAATTAGGTGTTTTTAATGTCTTTTGAGCCAAAATGTGCTGTATGATTAATTTGGCAAAGAGGTTATTTTTAGTCTTTTAGTCTTCCAGTATGATTGCTTTCGGAGCTTCTAGTAAATTATCAAACTGAAAAGCTTTCTATAAAATATATTATAAAAAGTAAATGTTTTTTAATTTTATCAGCTGAGAAATCCACACCCCCCCATTTTTTTTCACCCAGTCCTTTGGTGTAATTTTCATCATTGCAACAGATTGCTACTTAAATAATGATTTTGTTAAATGGTCAAGCCTTTGAAGTTTACTTTCATTCTTCCTGCTTAGCACCAAGTTCCTGGTTAACATAAAATGCTTTCAACACATATTTATATAGACAAAATGACACTTAAGCTTTTCTCTGTCTATATAAGTGAATATTTTGAGAGGATGGCTGCATGAATCTAGGATTTGCGCTATACGCATAAATTTTTAGAGGATTTTCATGCGTTTTGAATTGCACACTGATTTTACAGTCTAGGATCATGAAATTTCTTTTTAAATAAGCAATGAGCAACCARGAAGTTTACACTTTCAATTCCTTATGCAGTTACTTCAAAGTAGATTTCTTCATTAATTTACTAAAAATGGAGCAGTTACCTTCCACTATTTGGTGTTTTATAATGAGCATATAAAACTTATCTAAATAATTATTTTTGGGAATTACGTTTTTCATTTAACTTCTACAGTTTCTGATCCTTCCCTTTCTTATGTGTATTTTGGACCATTACCATCGGACAAAAATATTTTTTCACTTTATACTTTTTAGTGTATCAGTGTAAGAATATGTAGTACTAACTGTGGTTTTGTGAATTTACTCTAATAGTTAACACGCTATATTGCCTTTCTTGCCTTAAAAGGCTGTTGTTTCCCAGCAAATCAAAAATTTTAAGRTAAGTATAGCTAAATACAATGAATCATTAAAAATACATTAGAGAATGAGACTTTAACCTGCTGTAAAGATGCACTTCTGTTCGTACATTAAACATTGTTTTCACCTCATTTATTTGACATTAAGTAGTGTATTATATTTCACTTAGGAAATGAGAATGATGCAAAGGAAACTGGGTCATGCTAAATTGATTAAAAATCTGCTCTTCAGCATTCATTGGTTCAACATTCAGTCTGTCTCATTCATGCGCTTGTATGTGAGCAATCAATGCTAATGTTGAACCACTTATGGCATTTGGAATCACTGGATACAAGCAAAAAGTGTTTACTTTATGGCTGTGTGTCAAGTCACACTTCTGAGATCATAGGCCGTGCTTGCAAGACCTTCGCAGTCACTTAAGAGTCACTTTCAATCAAGGATCTAGTTGCAATGAAGAATCAGCTGGTGAAATACTTGGCAAGTGTTAATGTATCCAAGGATCTTTCTAAAAGGAGACTCTTGAGTAGGACAAGGGGGAGTGCTTTTTTTTTTTTTTTTTTTTTTTTTCTTGGATGATGCAGCTCTTCCGGAATACTCTGTCCACTCCAGTTTTGATGTCTTCAGCTAATGGAAAAAAAAAATTGATAATTCTAAATTTAGAGGGAAAACTGTGGAAATGTTTAAAGAATAAAATCTGCTTCCATGGGATATGTTTCAGAACCTGAAGCTTAATTCTGTCCCAGATAAGAACACTAAGAGGAGACTTACTCAGAGTCTAAATACATATGGAAGAACAAGGAAGAAAAGTTGAAGCAGAAAAAGATTTTATGGGAGAGTTTTTTCTTTTCTTTTTTAATTATGCACACAATAGTTCATAAGAGCAATTTAGCAGAGATTGTGGTTCTCCAGCACTGCCCACTGTAACCTGAGACTGGACGCTTTTGCAGAAGATTACTTGGCACTTGAGCATATCATGTCAAAAGTTACTGTTATATGTATGGGACGATAGGTATGTCCCATCTTCATTGTAGCTATCTGAAAGTTAATCTAAACTGGTGATCTAGGTTATGTCTGTTTTGGGGCATGGGGATGGGATAGAATTCTGGGGATGAAACTGAGCTAAATACTTAACATAGTGTTATTGGTAGAATTTCTGGTGTAATTCAAAATTGGGATTTCTGAAATACAAGATTTCTATCCTGATTTTTAAGCAAAATAGTTTTGCCAAGCAGTTTTTTTTTGTTGTTTTTTTTTTTAGCTATTTGTTCTTAAATTAAATTCAAGGAGGCCACCGTGGAAATACTAGAGATGTTTTTTTAAAAAATTGGAAATTGGAAATGGGAAATGTATAAAAGCCAAATAGAAATGGCTTTGTTACACAGTTCTTCAGTGGGATATATGATCTATGATTGTTTCGTCAAAAACTTCCTCATGCAATAATAGACGTGAGGATTTTTTTAAATCTTGAGTTAGCAGACATGCAGTAGCTAATCTCTTTCAGTAGCAGATGTGCATTAAATTAATTTAATATGTTCATCAGTTCTCTTAACCATTGTACGTTTTAAAAACTGTGTGCCTCCCATTTTGGAAGTGAACTTGTTCTAGAACCTCTTAAATACTTCAGGCACTAATGTTAAAATAATTTTTATATTGAACTTGTAGAATTGAGGCATAATGGAACAGGGTATCTAGAAGTAACATCCTATTTTTAAAACAGACTGTCATCTCTTTTAGAGAAGGGCAAAGAGAGAATAAATAATCATTTCTTTTTAAATAAGGTGGTAATTAGTGCTGGTAACTTATCAATCTTTTTCTGAAAACTGTCCAATATGTTTGAAAAAATCTGCAGTATCTGTATTGAGATTATACCATTGTGAAACCACGTCTGTAAAACCTGGCAGTTTTCAGGATGAGAAGATTAGTCTGTGGTCTCACGCTGAAGACTCTCATTGTTAGACAAAAGTTAGTGTCCTTGAAAGTGAGCTGAAACTTAAGTGATTTAAGATGTTGCCTGTATGAAGTCGGGAATAGGAGTATGCTCATGTCAAATTCTAGTCAACAGACAGTTAGACAGCTAGTTCAACTCTTAATTTATTGTATCTAATACTTTTGAATAAATTTTGTTCTCTTTCACAAGTTTCTCTATGGGATGAAGAAGTAGACGATTGTTAAGTTGGAGATAACTGAAAAACCACATTAGGGCTGATGCATGCAGAATTGCTGTAGCTTGGCTTAAAACTGAATGAAGCCTATGGCAGGTCTGAAATTGAAAAAGCAAGAAAACCAAGTGCATGTTTGTCTTGTAATACAAAGTGATTATTTTCTTGCATCTCCAAGCTAATAAATGGTATCAACTTTGCATCAGAAATACAGACAAAATTGTTAAGAGATGTCTCAATACTGTAACAAAGGACATCAGTAATAATTGTGTGCAAGGACTCTAGACAATTTTTTTTCTAAAAGTTAATAGGACTTAACAGAAAGACATTAATAGATGTTTTGTGTTTTGCACAACTCATAGTACTTTGTGTTTCTATGAGATTTTTTGGTAAGGAAAAGGCAGAGATGCAGTAGTACCTACTAGACTTGCTTATTTTATGAGTAAAATGATATCTGAAAACTCATAGTTGTGTGAGTTGCCTTGGAATTACAGAAACATTAATTAAAAATGACTAGGATTGTGTGGAATCTRCATGGAAATTTCCTCCTCTTCCTGCTGGAGGAGCCAAGTGATTTTGTTAAGTGTTTTGTGAAGTACAAAGTGCAATTGTTCACATACTCACTCAGGAAATTGTGCTGACTGATTCAGAGTTTTAGCAAAATCAGCTTCAGTGATTCAGGTTATTAGCACTGCTTTTGATGTCATACTGTTGCTCTTAATCACAGTGGTTAAACAGCAAGGAGAAATCCTTTTACTTGTCACACGGCTCCATTCATTTCATGTGATTATACCACTCTTYTCATCAGAGCAATATTCTTATTGGATGTAGCGATTATTTTCAATTTGATTTAATTTTAAAGTAATAATGGGGGAAAAAAGAATAATGAACTGTAATATGAATATATGGTTCCTTGCAATGTTCCCAGTAAAGCAGGAAGCTGAGAGATGTGAACGAAGGATTTCACAGGTGGAAATGCATAGCGGTAGGCTACAAGGAACAGCATACCAGCAGAATTGGCTTGCATGCATCATTTACCCATCTTTTGTAGAACGTCATTGAGATGCATTGCATTTTATCTGGTCCCTGGCAGTGGTCCCAGTCAAGCAGGTGTGCCATTTATCATGGTGCCGATTAAAAAGATTGTACTGCTCAAGTTAATTAGAAATGTTAACATGTGTGGTAAATTAAACAGGAAGATGGGCTTTTTAAAAGATTAACTGTGTATATCTGCATATAGAAATTCATGAAACTAGAAATCATRTATCAACTGTATTTTTAGTATCAAAAATATTATTTTTGCTTAGAAGTCGAGTACTTGCTTCCTAGACATTCTACTTTTCAAAACTTCCAGATTATCGAATAGGTTTACATTCTGTTGTTCACAGATACTGTCTCGTTAAATTCTCAAGAAGAAGTGTACAGAAAGAAACTCAGAGAAATTTTGTTTTTTTCTTGTCCTCAAAAAATTGCTGATCCTTTCCAGTAAAAAATTTTGTTCTAGAGTATTGTCACTGAAATACTTGTTGACCTACTGAGACGGAAAGTGGAATAACTAGGAGCACAACGAAGTTTGGTGATCTGTTGAGACTTATGCTAGTTTCTAATATCTTTTTATCCTCAATATCTAATGGACGCTTGACAGAAAATATCTTACTAAGATTACTGGGTGCCTCCAAAAAGAGGAGAATGAGTTCATGACTCAACAAATCTGAAACTGGAAGTCAGTGTGATATGAGGAAGTCCCTTGCATTTTGTAATTATGGGAGAGTAGYGCTGTTATAAGTTATCTGAGTATTTTTCTAAATGGTACATTTTTCCTTTCTTCTTCTTTTATTTATTTATTTACTTACTTTTTTACTCCCATTTATCAACTTGTAATAATACTTTAGTTTAGTTTTCTAAACTATATTTAGACCAGAGGACAGAAAGCTGCAGGTAAGACAGTGCACAATAATGATCTTATGCTTTACCTCAAGGAGTCACACACTGTGAATTAATTAAAAGATTATTTCTATATTCTTAAGCTTTATTTTGGGTAGGACTAAATAGTACACTTTAAGAAATCTCCAATACTATAATAAMCCAGTCCTCAAAATTCCTTTAAGAACTTCAAATAAACTAAAAATATGATTGGCTTTATTGCCAGTTTGATCAGTACCTTTTAACAAGCTAGCTAGCAATGTGTATGTAAGTATGGTCACAACTAAATTAAAGTTTGAATTTTATTTTTAATGCATCTTTGTGTTTGAAGGGAGGTGCAGGATTTTGGTTACTTGAATTTTATAAAATATTTCCCATATGCTTTTTAAAGTAGCAAATATCATTCTTATTACAGATTTCTCACTGGCCTGTACATTTTGAAATACTTCTGTCAACACAATAACCTTGAATGTGATCCCCAGAAGGCTTTGCTTATTTAGATTATTTTTATTTTTATTGATTTTATTTTTTTAACTTTTGGGATATWTGTTTAAAGATTTCCAATGTACTCCCTGTTCTGTTGAAGCAAAGATTAACAATGAAGGGTTATATTTTCACTATTTCGTATAATCATCTAGTWAAAAATGCATTAAATCTTGAATGGTTTATTTTTCTGTGTACTTAGCTTTCCCATATAACCATGCAATTCTGAAGATAAGAATTATTATTTTTTTTAAAGACCTAATGTTTGTGAGCCACAGTCCTAAATTTCAAAATGATAATTTTGAAATTGTAAATGTATACTAGAACTTCAAATTCTGAATTAGGGCTCTATATTCTGAAAAATAGTGCTTCACTGGATTATTTTTGACATAGAATGTAATACTCTTAAGTGTTACTTTCATAAAATGTGCTTTTCAATTAAATTGTATCTAAAAATGGAATAGTAAAACCTGTAACTGTTTATAGAGAACAAACAGAAATATTCTAAACACTATGTATATAAAAAAAGTTAATTATTTTATAGCAAAATGATGAATTAGTGTGTGCAAGTATCTGCAAATTTTAGATAAAATATCAGGTTATATATTAYATTATTATTTTAAAATATTTGATCAGAAAACGTTTTGATTTATTAAATGCTAAACTACACTGTTCTGAGTCATGCAGCATATAGGAAGGTAGAAATATTAATCTTCAACTCCTTTCATGCTTTTAAAAGTAATCCTTTACTGAGGGTGGAATTTACTTCAGTTTAAGTTGGTGGGTCTTTCAGTTAAATTAGACCGTACAGCAGGAATGGTATAAAATTTACCCAAGTCTAAACCATGGTCTAGGTCAAAGTATTGCTTTTAAAACTGAATCCTGTATTTGCTGTGTGGTATGACCGTATGTTAATTTATCTTTTAAAGTTTTTCAAACGTTACCAAATGCACTTAAAACTTTAGGATAGATTCTTGATTTCTACACTAAAACATAATTTGAAATTAGTGAAGAGACATCCCAATAATTACACTTTTTTTTATTGCTTATCAAAATAGTGATCCTCACTAATTGTTTGCTTTTCCTTCGGCACATCATAGTTGCACAAGGAAGTATATCATCAGTTCCTACAACTGTTGACTAGCTGGTTTCATTAGTTTGTTTAATCAGATGTTTTTCCAAAGTAAAAACAACTTGATATTCGCTTCCATGGAATTCAGTCTTTCAAAATGTAAAACATAGTATTTGAGACCCAAATTAACACAGATGGTTGTTCAGCAGTAGTGTGGCAGTGTTACTGGGATACGTCCCAGTTAAGGAGTCTGCCAAACGGGAATTTTGAATGATGCCCATAAAGATTTTTCAAWACATATTTTCAAGTGAAAATAAGCGCTACTTGTGTTTTAAAGAGGTGAGTTTGTTTTCTGGTTTGGCCCCAAATGACTGTGGTGTCCCATCTCAGAAGAGCTTTTTCATCAGCCATGCCGTTTCTCCCTTCTAGTGCCTGGATTGGATTTTGATTTTTTTTTTTTTTTTTTTTTTTGGGCTGCAGATTTTCTTGAAGTGCTGCTGTAGTAAGTAGCCTTCTGGAGACTTGTTTGAGCCTCAAGTGCTCTTTGTAAAAACTGCTGGTGTGTTGAGGCTTTCTGTGTTGCCCTTTCCCAWGCTCTAACATTATATCTTACCTGAAATTGTTTGCTAGAGAGAAATTACAGTAGCAGTGCTTCAAAGTGGAATTTTATGAGCGCAATATTTCTCTATTGAAAAAAAAAAGTATTTTCTTTTTGTTCTACAGCTTCTTGAAGGAAATTTTGCTAGAGAAGTTAGCCATGAAGTGGATGGACTGATCTTTCAGCCTACAGGAGTAAGTAGTATAAAAACTGATCTTTTTTTTTCCCCATGTTTATTTTTCAAATGAGATTTTCACTCCTCCTGCCCTCCTCTTCCCCCCTACCCATTTCTCTATGTCCTGATCTTTGTTTCTGTCAGGATTACTTTTCAGAGTTGATTCTTATTTTTCTGATTTCTTAAACTGCTTAAATTCAACCACTTGCAATATAGGATGTGGTGGGTATGTGACTTTGGTTTGATCCAAGGTAATATTTTCCAGGAATCAACTCTTTTTTTTTTATTTTTTTATTTTTTTCCCCCACATGAGCAATATGATGTGGTAGTAAATCAGGAAGAGCTTTTTGTGATTGTCTGAGTTCCATGAACTTTCAGCCACTGGTCTGAGCTCTCAGGTTATCATCTTCCTCCAGGATGTTTCACACACTAAAACTGTTAATAAAATCTATGTGATAACCTACTATTTTAGTGAAAGTAAACCGTGATATGTCTTTGAAACCTACTTACCAAAGTAAACATATGTGACTGGCATGGGATGGGGGAAATCACCAAAGAAGAATTGCAGGCAGACTTCTTAGCAACCACCAAAGAGTATAAATAGGGGGTTCTCAAGCAGCAAGAGTGGCTTTATAAAAGTAAAGCTGTAGCATGGCCTCCTCCAACCTACTAATGCTACCGCTGGCTCTGATCTAACAAATACAGTTTATGTAGTTATACAATATTACTGAAACATSATCCATGTTGATGTTTTTTCTTACCTTACCTTCTAAGGCAAGGAATCACTGTTTAAATTGGACCAAGTTTTCTACCTTGACAGCTGCTCGTTGGAAGCATTTGTGTTTTAGTTTAATACATTTTTTTCTGGTCTACTTTCTGTATTGTAGATCTTAGTAAAGGGTGATGACACTGCCATCTGGAAATAAGGTTAACCTTGTTCTTCATTGCTACTTCTGCATCAGCTAACCACAAAATAATTGATCTGTTCGTCCTTTTGTTTCTTTAACAAAACTTTTTTTTTTTTTTTTTTTTTTTTAATATATAGCTATTCAAAACAAAACTACAAGGGTGAAGAAAATTCCTATTTTCATAGGAAATCCTAGTGTTGTCACACAATATTGTTAAAATCTAAGGTGACTGTAAAGGTTTCCCAGCATCACTTTTCTGAATATAAGAGGTTATGTTATTCAGATTTACTAAAGTTAAATTTGAAATTACCTTTTCTACTTGAAATGAAATTACTTAAATGTCTCTCTAATCTTATTGTTGCTGGAAATTAATATGTGGTATGTTTTGTGTTTGTAGATCTTGTGTTCACTGATCCAGCATAACCCAATAAAAACTATCTCTTGTTGTATAAATATTTGTTTAAAATTTTTCTCTTTAAAATATGGATTGCATTTGTTTAGTCCAGTTTATTGTTCAAGTTTCAGTATTACTTCTGCATTTATCGAATGTAAGTTCATACCTGTGGTTAAACTGATCTTTCCTTAGATGAAGCAATATGCAGTTTTTGCAATGTTTTTTGGAGTTGAGGAAAATATAAATAAAATATCTAGTGAAAAGAAATGATTATAGACCTATTAATTGGGAAATAATAATCCTGTTTAACTGAAAAAAGTAAGGGAATATAGCTGACGCTGCTTTTTTATTTTATGCATTACTGAGAGCATAGAATAATTGGCAACTTACAGGGGCAACARAATATAACAATGCATTAATGATCCTTTCAGAATACTAACCAAAATAATTTTTATTTTCACATTATAGCTGCAGTYCAGTCTGTGATGTTATTAGGTGCTTTTCACAGAGAAAGATGCTTATAGCTGGATGAGGTAGACACCTGAATTTTGGTCATGGTGCGACCTAGAAACTTTGATAAACCTAGTTTGTCTCAAGTGAAAAGATGGTAGGCCAGATTGCAAAATGTCTGTGGCATATCCAGAAGAAAACAAATTTCAGCAACCATTTTTATTGACATGTTTGATCTTGTAGAAGAAGAGAGATGATGCTGACATTTAGAGAAGCAGGAAATTTAAGGAATTTGTTCTGGGAGCTCGTAAAGTCTCACGTGCGTTTTGAGAAAGAARGAGGCAGTGGTGGATAGGAATTTGAGGCAGGTAGCAGAGGGATGAAGTGGCAGCAGAGAAGGTTGAATGGGATGTAACCATTTACAGACAAGAAAATTTGAGGTGTGTGGGGGAAACAGCTTTTGTAAATTTAGTAGTTAAAGCAGAAGGAATAAGTTAACAAATTATTTAATATAATGAGAATTGAGCTTAGTTCAGTCTGTTTGGTGAAYGTGTTTTTAGTTTATTCAAATATATTATTCTCCTGATCTGTGAATTTAGATACAGACATCCAGACCTGAATATAATCCCCACTAACTGTAGGCAACGCTGGCACTGGAAGTTAAGAAGGGTGGAGAAAGAAGAAGTTACTTAGAAGTTTGGTTCAAGTATGTCTTATAATGAAAGTGAAAGTACCTGAAATGATTTGTGAATAGGAATGGTGCTTGCAGTCGAAGCCCCTGAGAGGTCTTTTTTTCTCACTTTTCTTTCTGATATTGAGATCCTCAGCCTAATAGTGTCTGTGGGTTAGTTCAGTTTGAAGAAATCCAAATATTTTGATGAAAAGAGATCTGTGAAAAGTCTTATACCAAATTTAGTGTTTCAGCTAGGTATAATAGGGTCTATTTTCTTCTATTAGTCTTACCATCTCCTTTTAAACTCATGTTACGAATTGTAAGCTCCTTGTACTGAAACAGAAAATGTTTTGCACTGCAACTGGTGATGGTAGACACAATCTACCATCTTGAGGAGTGAGAGGATTGTATTCTGCAGGTTAGTTTATTTTGCAAGACCATGTTAACTGTGCATTATTGTTCCCAACTAATTCACCAGTTATCTGAATTATTATTTATTTGGGGTRTTTCCCAGGACATGCAAGTACTTTAATTTCAGAAAAGGTCGGTGACTAAGGCCTCCCTTCTTCCTCCTCTTTCAGAGACTAAATGCTTTCACAGATCATGAGAAATGTGTGGTTAGTGGAAGTGATGGAGATTTTTGCCTAGTTTATGATCTGAGAATGTTTTATAGGTGATTTGATGTGATGTGTGCTTCATAGTGCCCCCTGCACATCCCCTGTCATACCTACCATCCTCTAACAAACTCCATGGTGAGAGACAAATATAAGACAATGTTTTCTTACTATTGTTTCTCTTCTTTCCTTTCTACTCTTTTCCTTTCCTCTGTTTCCTTTTCATGCTTCCTCTCTGTCCAATAGCCTATTTCCCACCTTCCTTTTGGTTTCTCTTTTTATGTCTTTTTCTCCCTAACGCTTCTTTTCCCTTCATCATTTTCTGTCCATTTAAGATGCTACTGATAAAACTCCCATACTACTGAGTCAGCTCCATTCCATCTGATCAGCTTTCTGATCCCTCTGCATGTAACAGGTTGGCAGAGCAGGGACCGAAGCTAAGTGCTAATTAGGAGGAGTGAAACAGGCCAGCAGGAAACTTCATGGACAGGTATGTTGCCCTGTGATTATGACCAGACCCTAAGTGAATTTGCCCAGTAGTTTGCAGGTAAAAGCCTAATGCATTGTTCACAGATTCTGAATGCTCATATAAGATTGGAAACTTTCAACTATTTTTTTCTAAAAGGTTACTTCCAAATAGTGAACAACTTTGTACGTTTGTTTTAACTCTTGCAGTTTGCCAACCTGTGTGTTTTTAATTGAAATCTCAAAAATGGCCTCTTATCTGTGGATGGCAGAATCAGCTCGCTGACCTGTACCCACTCATCAGTGAAATTACTTTTGCTATCTGCCTTGTAAATCATACATTCACTAGATATCTGCCTGAGGCTATCTAGTTTTTATGCTAGCAGTCTCTTTGTAACTGATTTTCTTGCTGGCTAAAACTATTATTTTGTCTTACTTGGAAAAAGGATGAAAGAATTATTTTATTTCTTGAACAATTTAAAAGCAGGTTAGCTGACTATCACTTAGGAAGGCCTAAGGACAGTTTTTGAGCATCCATGTAAAGCTTGTATCAGGATTTATTCTTTTCTTTGTCATCTTTTTTGCCTCCTGAGTTCTGTGATGTTTTTGTTTTGACTCGGGCTGATTTCTACTTGATACTCTGTGCTCTTATTTTGGATGAGGAGTAAAAATGTGTTGTATGAGTTTAAGATTTTTGGGGGAAAGGAAGAAGGACAGTTGTTGAGTTCCACTCTTCTAAGAAAAATATTATTTTAAAGAATGACTGAATTATTTAACTCCTAACTCTCAATATCGAGCACTAACAAAAAGCTTAGCCCTTAAATTGAAAGGAGACTAATAAACAGATTTTTTTTTACTGACTAACATGGCATGAGACTTTAATAGATCTTCCTTCCTTTCCCTTTGCAGACTTAGTGGTGGTCTGAAATGCTTGATTGCCTGTTAATTATTTGAACTATTCCCATTGTGTAGTAGGCTGTATTATCATTTTTCATCATTGTAAAAGTTCACCCAAAATCACTAAAGCTACCTCAACTTTCTATTACTGAAACTTAATGCAATATCTCTGAAAGGTACTACTGAGCGCAGTGTCTCCAAAAGGTCATGTTTTGTTTCATGAAACAGTGCCAGTTTCTCCTAAATAACCCTATATACTTGGTATGCCTTTCCTAGCAGAGAATACCTTTTGTGGGCTCTGCTGTGAATTTTAAAACATAAACCAGGTCAGTTATTGGCAAACGTTTGAAACTTAGACACCATGTTTGCTAGTGATGAGGCAGCACTTACTGTTATGTATTTCTATTGCAGTAGATGTAGTCTCAGTACAAAAGCTGATGGATAAAGTCTCAGGAGCTATCATGTACATAACAAATTTTTGCTTTTAACAATCATGTACATAATGTTTTTGCTTTTTTACAACTTTCTGGATTTAGTTTTCCAATTTTGTTGTGGTTCCTTAGTGTAGATAGCCTAGATTTTGTAGACTTTGCAGCAGAAGAGAATCTGAGGATAAGAATTTTCATCAGCCTTTGTATTGACTCCTACTACCTAAACCTTTTATGATTCCTTAGAGTATCTCATTGCTAAAAGCGATTTGCTCTGTAAGAGGAACATTCCTGACTGAATCTCTTACCAGTCGAAGTGGTTGCTGTTGTCATGTCAGCGTGCACTTCTTGTGCTGTGGTAGACTTTCCTTTAAAGGAGAACTTGCTGCCAGTCTCCTGAAACACCACCGAGCTTTACAACTCTTTTCTGCCTGTGAGTAGCTGTTACATTCACTTTCCAYGGCAATGTTCTTAGCAGTTCCTCTTGTAAATTGCTACACATATCTCAAACATACCGTCCTATCATATGCTTTATGAACATGCTAAAATGGACTAGCAATGCACAGTATTTCTCTGAATATTTTCTGTGAATATACAAGTGACTTTTTCTGTGCCAAATCGAGTTTGTTTCTGCTGTCTTCAGGTGATCTATATTAATAAACAACAGAAAAACCAACATAAACACTGAATAAGTAGAGTCCTCATCTGATTAAATTTCTAGACTCCTAAACAAAAACGTTATCGTTTTCAAACASAGTAAACTTACTATTCGTACTGACATTCTAAGAACCTGAGATAATTGTCACCTCAGGAAATTAGGACGTTTCTTACAAGTACAAACATCTAGCATCCACACTGCACAGAAAATGGCCAAGTGAGGGAAGCGACCGACTTTTAGCTCTGCATCTAGTGAGAAAATGATGTCTCAAAAGTTTTCCTTGCTTAGCTTTCTACTATTGGTCTTGTGGTTTATTTACAGGTGCAAATATATATGCTATTTGCCAAAATTATTTAGCCCGACTTCATTCTTTTGTCTGAATAGTTGTAAGTGCTGTAAGTCTGATTACCTAAGGAGATAGGTTATCTCGTTTCTTATGACCTATACCATCTGAAGTTCTCTGATTTATAAGGCAATGAATTGCATTTATGACAGTTATCTGAAAAGGTTCTTAAACTTCTGATGTGCAGTTGAATCATTGCTTGCCAATGGCATTAGACAGGAGCTATTTCTTAAATTTTACATTATGTGTACTAGCCATCCTCAATATTGTCAGTTGACATTAAAAAGGTGGTGTCTGCGTTTGTGTCATTTGTGAGGTTCTCTGAAAAGATGCTTTTTCCTGGAGGCTGCTGTTTTAAGTGGTAGGGAAATAAAGATGTATTTTATGCTAGGACAGAATCGTTAATCATAAAGACTTTCAAATATGTTTTTTTGCATTGTTCTTGTCTCAAAGTTAGATGCCAAGGAGCTTGCTGAGTACACTTGCTGCCATGCTCCTAGCTGTGCCAGATTGCACATACTTTCTGACTAAAAGACAATGAATGAATATAAGGAATATATACTGTAAACATGATGTTCAGGTGAGAATGCTAACACAGTTTTTCGCCTTGGCAAATATATCTGCTCTTAAGAGAATAAAGTTGTATTCCACAAATTAGGTTAACTTACATGTGTGGTGGATCAACTTTGAAAACCAAATCTCTTCTGTGAATGGATAAGGAAGTCTGAGAGATGTTTTGCTTTGAATTGATGAGAGCTTTATACTAGATGATTCCAATAGTTGATTCTGCTCATCATCCTTAACATAGGCTGCCATTAAGGATGTGGTCAGCTGTCTCTGTGGCAGTGTTCCTACTCGTCCTGAGTCATACAGAATTCTTTTTTGGGACTAAGGATTTGGTAGATCAGGAATGATGACTTGGAAAACACAGTGGGAAGTATATCAGCACTATCTTTTCTTCAGATACTGGAATAGCTGTCGATAAGCAGAATGTCTCATGTATGATTCATCTGTACTCTTTTCTATCAAAGGGAAAAGATCTAGGAAAATATCTGGAGGAACAACCTTGTTGGGGTTGTTTTCTCCCTGGACTTTCTCCTGTGCATGTCCAAGAGAGCCAACAGACCTCTTAAGTTTCCGTGAAGATCCTTCATAAAATGTCCTTATTTTTTATTAGTCAAGGCTTTAGCAAAGTAAAAGTGACTTAGCAAAGTAAAGCAAAACGTTGTGGTTTGTGTTAAGATAAGGAAAAATGTTTAGCTAGATCTTCAGCCTGCTGTTTTAGTGTAAGCAGTAACACAGCATGTCAGGAGGATGACGTTATACACCTGAGGGTTGTGAAAGCAGGGTTGCTTTCAGGGGAATATCAATAATTGCATCTATTACTCATAGTTTGAAAGGTTTACTGGGTCGATGTTCCTATAGACTGTAAATGTGAAAATGGAGGGTCAGTATCACAGACAGGTAACTGTATTATTGTTTTTATCAAAACATATTTTAGTTTGCTTGCTAGGAGGTGTTATCAGAAAAATCTGTGAACTGCTATCTGTAGTAGGTATCAACAGATTTAAAATCAGCCTGTTCACTTAGCTACCTAGCACTGTAATGTATAGAACATAGTACATTCTGCAAGGCTCAGTGGTGCCTGCTGAATTATATTCTGTTTTGACAAGGTAGGGCAAAATGCAATTTGATCTTATTTTGGCTGCTGGTAGCTTTTGTTTCAGTCATAATTGTATTCCCTATTCCATTCATCAGAGTCATTCAAAAGCTGTCTTAGACTTTGACATACCAAAATGGTGGGCCAGCTCTATTAATGTACAGTTGGAAACACAAGTCTAGATCTTCATATGAAAGTTATAAATTGCTTTTAAGAAACTTCCACTGTCTTCCATTGATATACATCAGAATAATTTAGAGGTGACTGTATCATTCAGGATATGTGCTTCTAAGTATAGGATTAGAAGGGCAATGCTGGACTTCATGCCGTAACTGAGGAAGTCAGAGACGTGAAACTGATGATCTGCTGCAGTAATTACTGCAGATAATCATAAAGCAAAATCTTATTTTCTCTTAGCACTGATGACTGTATTCATTTAAATGACCTTCTCTTTTCCATGTCCACCAAGACAGAGGAACTCTGAAGTATCTGCTAGGTTATTACAAAAGGGAAAAACGGGTAAAAGTTTTAGCTGGAGATATCCCAGTTTTCAGAAATGTGGACGTTCTGTGTACTTGGAAAAACATGATTCAAGAAACATTTAGTACACTCATAAAACAGTGTCTGAAAGTTTTGAAAAGTTTGAACTGACAGATAGTAGGTTGTTTATTTCCAAACAGTGATCACTGGAAATCCCAAGATCTCCTATCTCTATATTCATTCAACCACTGAAACAAAATATGTATTTTGTACAACATAGGGCTCTCTAGAGAGAACTATCAGCTTATGAGAGCAATTAAAATACATGTCTATGGGACTTGTCAGATTGTGGATTGATGTTGCCATTGTTAAGTGAAAATACGGCTTGTTCCATCAGTAATGAATAACTGGAACAACATAAGATTAAAAAATAATTCAAAGTAGTGTGGTTTTGGAAATGTTTCATTATTTAGTGAATGTAAATCTGTCACAGATCCGGTGGTCATAGGACGAGCTCAGAAAAGAGGAAAAATTTTTGATATGTGGTTAGCAAAACAGTAGTCTCAAGGTTGTTCCTTGTGTTTTGATATACATGGTGTAAAGCTCTGCTTCTTTTTCTAAATACATTTTAAAAGATTTCTGCTAGGTATTGTGTTATCACAAAGATGGGGAGGAAAATTAAAGTTCAGTTGGAGAACAGAATGGCAGAGGTCAGATTCTTCTAGTTTTTAAGCTGCATATTCCTATGCAGTGGTTTTAGCATCAACTGAATTAGCTTTAAAGCAAATTCAGATTTCTTTGGCTTAAAAAAAAAAAGGAAAAAAAAGAAAGAAAGATGCCTCTGGCTCCAAGGACAAATATGAAAGTACAATAGACACAAGCATTATTGTTTGTATGGGTAATTTACAAAAATAACATTTTTAAGCAATGTAGATTTTTCTATTAGGCAAATAAGCATGTATGAAGTGAGTGACCTCAGATACACTGTGTTTATGAAACATTTTCCAGAGCACTAATAAGGTTTGGGAGGGTGCATTTTATTTTTGAGAATCAGAAACCCTCTGTAAAATATAGAGCATAGTACTATTTCCATGTAATAAGACTGTAGAAAATATACTTTTCCCTTCTACTGGTTAAATATGAACAAAGCTGAACCTTCTCTATGTAATTTTTCAAATGAAAGTTATCAATATGCTTTTTTGCCTTTTCAAAGGCTTAGGTAATATAATCATCATGCTTGCATCGTTGTTAGCTAATTTAGTTTAAACTTTACATTTACATTAAAATATTAAAATATTTGAACCAGAAAAGAACATGAGTGTACTTTTCATAATTTGCATGCAAATCTGAACTAGAAGGTATTTTTGTGACTGTTTATTCACATTTTGAAACAAATTGATTTCTTCAGCATTAGCAGCTTTTTGTATGTATTGTATGTTTGTATCATATGCTTATGCAAGGCATAATATTTTTCATAAGTAAAATGTTATAAGAAATATGTTTTTTTTATGCATAACCAGTGCTGTCTCTTTTCTGTTTCTTGATCAAATGGGCATATAACACCACATGACTTATCTGACTACCTCTTAGTAGGTACAAGTGAAATGTATAGTATTGGAGATCAAATCAGCAAATATATGTGCAAACATTGTTGTAGAATAGATTTGGATAGTAATTTTGTCAGAATCGTGAGCCTGCTTACAGATATTCCACAACAGGACCTAATTTGTTAAATTACTCACTGAAAATCGTTCACTCAGCTCTAGTTGCTACACATTTAGCTGGTCCATCACTGTGGAGAGGAGCTACAATGCTAGTAACCATCTTAAGCTATATTTGAGTGTGTTGGTTGCTTGGGTTGGTTGATTAAAAAAAAAATACTTTATAAAGGCAGGTAGCAAGGGCTGCTTAACTGTATTCTGAATTGTGCCTTTTTACACTGCACTTCCTTCTGTGTGTTTGTGCAAGGCACTAAAGCAAGGCTGACAGCTGTTGCACTGAGTCGCGTGGTGTAATGGGAAACGGCTGTGATACAACTGTTCTTTATGTTGTCTTCAGTTTGTTGTTTTTCTCCAAGGTGATGTTGCTCCCGCTCACTTTGTCACGGCTAATCTGTTTGCCCTTCTACTTAGGTTCAGCTTTGGCTTTAATACTGCATACTTGCGAACTATTAATCTTTTATTAAATCTTTACAACTGATAGATTTATGGAATGTTATAGAAAGGCTATGAAAAATGGGAATTAAGCTAATACCTTGTCTTGGAGCATGTTAGAAATTAGAGCGGTTAGCTGCCATACTAGAGATGATGTTACCATGGAGAGAGCTTCTGTTTCCATGACATTTGCTTGCATATTTTGGTAGGCCTTTGAAAGAAGTARGGTTTTGTCCTCTGTCAGATTTGGTGGGTGTTACTCCATTAGTTCGCAAACTCTCATGGCTGACATAGATTAATTAATTAGTTAGGAATATTAATGATGGCTGGCCAAAAACAGAAAAGGGAAAAAATGTTATTAAAACTTCTGGCATCTAGCAAGCAAGCTGTTTTTGTAATATTTTTAATTGAATTATACTTTCTGGCTTGGTTTTAAGTAGGTAAATGTACTCTGCCTGTATATATTTTTGTTAATTAAAAAAGCAGGCAGTAAACTGGAGTTTTACTGATTTGAAGAATAAATTGTGTTTGGCTCTGTGGTTAATGGCTTTATATTATGAGGTCTGACTTCTAATGCAGTGGAATTATGGAGAATAGGTGGATTTAAAATCAAGTCATGAGGTATTTCGCTGTTAAAGAATCAATTGTTGGCTCAGAGGTAAAATTTAAAAAGGGCAAGAAACACTGCTTTTGAGATGTGAAATATTTGGTAGGTATCTCCATAAAGGAGATRATTTCCTCGCCAGCTGGTTTTCCCCGAAACATTAATTATGGCAATATAATGGTAGTCCACTGGCAGGTTTTGCATATCTCCTGCACTGAAAATTCCTGATTGCAGTCACATAYGTGCTTACAGTTCTCTTCTGCAAGATTGCACATATTTTAATACAGATGAGTATGTCCTCCAGGTGCTTGAATAGGGGGCGATAGGCCACAGTACTGATTGTTGAAAACTGTTGTGTGTCCTGTTCTCCCAGTAAAAAGGGTGTAGTGGAAGAGGGATGTGATGAATGAATCACTACTCAGTATTCTTTGGCTACTCAAAGAAGACAAAATTGCTTTTCTTTGTTTCCTACTGAACTATTGACTATTTTCCCTTTGTCTACCCCTCTTCCTTTCTAATTAGTTTTTAGTATCATAGAGGATACTCTGTAGTATTTCTTTTTTGCCTGGTTGTGAACGGCAGTCTAAAACTTTGATCCTTTGTGATATCTTTTTGGACTAAAGTATTTTGTCTTAGGTCTGCTTGCAACAGTTATGAAGAGATGTCAAGACTTGAGCTGATACCTTCTTTGAAACTTTCCCCCCCCCCTAGAGATATACCCAATTTCACAACTAGAGAACACAAATATACATACACAGCTGGGGGACTATTGTTCTTGGCAGACTTAGATATGCGCAGCCTGAGAACCTGAGAAATGTCCAGTCGAACGTAACTAAAATTTGTGTTTAGTCTTATCTTAGTATTTTGGTATTTGATAGTGTCTGGAAGTAAACGTGTAGGAAGTGGAAGATAGTGCTTCACAGAATCACAGAATGGGTAAGGTTGGAAGGGATCTCTGGAGATCATCTAGTCCAACCTCCCTGCTCAGCAGGGTCACCTACAGCATGGTAGACAGGGTTGCACCCAGGCAGGCCTTGAAGATCTCCAGAGAAGGAGACTCCACAAGCTCTCTGGGCAACCTGTGCCAGTGCTCYSTCACTCTCACAGGGAAGAAATTCCCMCTCACRGTCAGGCAGAACTTCCTGTGCTTCAGTTTCTGCCCATTGCCTCTAGTCCTGTCACACGGGACAACTGAAAAGAGTTTGTCCCCATCCCCTTGGCACCCTCCCTTCAGGTGCTTATACACATTGATAAGATCCCCCCTCAGTCTTCTCTTCCTTGGGCTAAACAGGCCCARCTCTCGCAGCYGTTCCTCATAGGGCAGMTGCTCCAGCCCTCTGATCATCTTCGTAGCCCTCCACTGGCCTCTCTCCAGTATCTCCATGTCTCTGTTGTAGTGGGGAGCCCAGAACTGGACACAGTACTAGAGATGAGGCCTCYYCAGRGCTGAGTAGAGGGGCAGGATCACCTCCCTCGACCTGCTGGCAACACTCTTCCTAATGTAAAAGTAATATGCTCCCTCCRCTTCCATCACTGTCGTTGTTATAGGACTGTTTTAGCCAAGACAGCTTTGGTTTCCGCTAGAACTGAAATTCTAGATCTTTTTGCCAAAGGCACTACCGCTGACTTCCAATATGTTAACGATAAAGTTAGGTCTCTTTGTCCAGATTTTAGAATTGTTTTATTTTAAAAAAAAGATTATAAAATGCTTTTGGTCTGTGAAATTCCTGTTCTCTTCTGCTGAGAGCCTATTAAAAAGCAGAAAAGATGGTTAGAAGATAGGCCATAAAACAAACAGGATGTTCTTGGTGTCAGCAGAAAGCTGTAGATCAACACGAGTCTTGAATCCTTTTTGAAATACCTATGGGATCAGAGACAGGTGGATTTGTTCACTTTGCTGTTATCTCCATACTGCTCCTCTCCTTCTCYTCTAAAGAAAAAAATATCTGAAGGATTGTATTAAAGTCAGATGCTGCTTTATGGAAGTTTATTGGCTCTGAGCTCATAATAGTATGCTTATTGTTATGTCCATGTGTTTTAGTAAAATTTACATTGGAAAAATGTTGCTGAAAGGTACTCCTTAGTGATCAACTCATTTTACATACCCCTTCTCACCCCCAAGATAAAATATCTTCCAAAAATTGTCATAGATTTGTGCTTGACCGGTGGTTAAGTTTTGTTTTTTTCCTACATCATTGTCAGTTATGAAGGAGATGCTCAGTTCCTTTATGACAATAACAAAAAAAGATGCATGGGAGACTGATAAACCTTCTAAAGGGCTTATTGGACTGTGAAAAAACTTCTCATAAAGTARCTCAAGTTTGTCTGATTTCTTCTCCCAGAATTGTTGTGTGACCATACATTGAGCATTTCAATTGATAGTTATTTGTGAATTGACAACTCTGGGAGCAGTTCTCTTACTTAAGAAGCACAATTCAGTATTTTAAATTTCTGGGTATATAGATTTGGTTGTGAAAAAGCTGTGTTTAATCACTATTTCTGTTCTCCTGTCACTGCRTGGAACTAAAAGCTATTAGAAGCTGCTAAATGTGTTTCTGTCTATTTTTGGAAATGATAATCGTCATTTATTCCCTTCCCTAATTCTCTACGTGTTCAGCCTTCTCAGAGCATAGCCACACAGTTATTTTAATGTTTAGCTATAAGGAAAGGAGAGGAACTATCTGAGAGGAGGACTGAGATTGGGAACTATCTAAAAATGTTCTACTGGTAGCACCATGAATGTTCCCTGCCAGCAGCAGGTATATTGGAAGAGGCTCTTCACCACAGTTACTCAATGCCACCATTCAAACTAGATGTTTTGGGATGAATGCTTCATTAACATTTATGCGGTCATGCTGAATGGAAGGGATAAAGCCTCTGATGTGGCTGAAACTGTTGTTTGGTTGTGTTTTCAAATTACTTACAAGTTGTAAGCAAGATTAACCCATTTTGGATCCCCCGCTTTTAGATCATCAGAAGTGGAATGTGACAATATCTGTCCTTAAGAAGGACAGCAACTAATCTTCAGAGTAACTGAAGTTCTTTGAGTGAGGTTTTTTTTAAACAGCCTACACTTTTTTCCCCCTTTTACTTGCAGTGCTCAGGAAGTAGCTATTCTGTTCAAATTCTTGGCACTTACCCAGAGCCACTAACTTACTTGTTCCTAAATCAGAACTCCAAAGATTAACTTCCCACAAAAAATGGGCAGGACTCTCATTTTCCCCTTCAGGGTGCAGTGTTTCTTCTTGAAGAAGGAGTTTTCCCTTCTCACTTTCCAAATGGCTCTACTCAAAATGAAAGTGTTAATTGTGTTAATCTGATAGGAGAATACTTGAAAAGGAAAATAGATATTCTCAAATATTTGTTCAGCCTGCACTTTTTTTTTTTTTTTTTTTT